>NW_022103904.1:9200020-9259101 GCF_000313985.2 Echinops telfairi
TTGATTAAGAAAAATAAGTTTAAGTGTAAATATTGATGAGTTCAGTGTCTTTACAGGTAGAGTTTGAATAGCTATAATTATCCAATTGGAACTGCTAAACCAGATCAGTCTGGAGAAAGAGACTTGGGAGCTATCTAGATATTCATAGTTACAAAGTGAGGTATGCTAGCATGAAAAGGGAATTCGTTGCACAATAGGATTATCTGAGGAGGTTTCTTCTTTACTTTGGGGGTTCTTTTGAGATACATATTAATTAGTAGGAAAAAAAACAATTGGAGGAAAATCTCATTGGTTCCTTAGTAACATGGGAATGAGAGCAGATAGATTAGTGTTGAAAAGATGAAAGTCCTGTGTGATCATTTATGTTAAAAAAAAAACGAATTAAAAAAAGAAAACCAAAATAGAAATTAAAATAGCCTCACATTCAATCATCCAAATGATCAACATCTTCCATTATGTATTTTTGCACTTACATAGAATATGTAAATATATAAACAATAACGGTGGAATCATTATATGTTATTTTAAAATATTAAGTTGAATTTTAGTTGAATTTAGCAGAAGTAAAAATAACAAAAAGAAAATGAGATCATTGAACTTTAAGGTGAATATTTCTTCAACCTAAGAATATTTTCTGAGCAATTCCTTTGACATTTTGGTACTATGGTTAATACAAAGGAATTATATATTTAATATATACATTTTATACTTCCAAGTTACAATGTCTCCTTGTTTCCTTCAAATAAATCTTCAAATGTGTAGTTTGTGTGCAAACCTTTTGTAATCTTGTACCAACTTTCCTACTTACCCTTCCAGACTTCTATTCCAGCTCCTACCCACATCCTCAAACCCCCAAAATAATGTAATATAAGTGGAAGTTGGTTTAATAATCTTTAACTCTTAAAATATTTTGAGATCTATTTTTATCATTCATCTATCTAAAAATTAGGTTTCCCTTTAACTTTGATGTAACAGCTATTGTTTCACTGTGTGTTTGTGCCTGTGTGAGAGTGTGTGTGTATATATATTAGAGAAAGAAAGTGTATGTGTGTGTGCATGTGTGTGTGTGAAACACAACGAATATATGTGGGAGTGAAATAAAATTTTATGTTTGAGGAGAGCAAGAAAAATATAAGTATACATCAGAATGGCAATAATACAAATGATTATCATTAATGAAGTGTTTACCCAATGCTGGACACTTTAAATTTAGTAAGCATTATTCATATTTTTAAAAGGAAAACCCTGAAGGCCAGAGAAGCTAAGTAGCAGAACCATGACGAGTCTACAAAGCCTAGCTTTCCAGTTGTTCAAAAACCAGAAAGGAGTGGCCATGTGAAATGTGTCTCAAATGTTAAGTAATGGTTCTGTTTGATTGTTGAAAGTCAAAATATGTCTTCCTGCAAAGAAAAGGACTTTAGGTGCTTTTTATGATCAATCTGCTATCAGTTCCTTCAGAAAGGCTCCTGTTGAATCCTTTGACTCTCATCTTTGGAGAAAGAGGAACAGGGAAGAAGTAAGTGAATGTATTACCTACAAAAGTGCTAGTTCAAAACCCCTGAAAGTGTTGATTCATGGAGTTTTCTCTGTGAAGATGGAAGACTTCACCACCTCTCTATAATATGCCCAAGAAGACCACCTCACTGCAATATTTCCAAGACCTTGACTGAGATCACAATTAATCCAACATTTTCTTTAAAATCGGTGGCTATTAGATAATGAAAAAGTAAAGCCTATGGTTGGTCACTGAATACAAATCTTGATTTTCATTAAAAAAATAAGCCTTAACTTGAGACATTGAGGCATTGATAAAAACTGCTCCTTCAGACTAAATATAAGCTCCATCATTTATACTTTCTTGATGGCCTTGGGAATTTGGATTCATGCTTCCTTACTTCCATTCCCTCATCGGAAAGATACGTCTTTGGAGAAGGACATCGTGCTTGGTAAAAGAGATGGCCAGTGAAAGAGAGGCAGACTCTCAAGTTGGGTTGATACAGTGACTCACAGTGAGCTCAAGCACAGCACAGTTGTGAGGACGGCACAGCACTAGAGGGCTGCTATGAGTCACAACCAACTTGATGGCACCTAACAACAATAGCACCACCGTCATATAAAAACAAGCCCTGTTTGCTCAGTAGTTGAGCACTTGGCTGCTAACTAAAAGGCTGGCAAACCTACTAGCGACTCCATGGGAGAAAGGAGTGGCAGTTGGTTTCCATGAGGATTATGGTCTTAGAACCACCATGGTGCAGTTCGACTCTATCCTATAGGGTTGCTATGAACCAGAATGGCCTCAATGGTACACAACAGCAACCATATAGAATTATTGGGGATTTTTAACTTATCAAATTTATAAAGCACTTACACAAATACTAATCTTATTTTATTGTGAAGAATCAATAACATTCTCTAATGGCTTGGTGGAAATAGCTGGTATGTTGTGAAAATGATTTGTCTGAATTAAAAGGAAGGAGAAGAGAAATGAATCAACAATAAACCCCAGGGAAGAAGAAAAATGAAATGATGGATTGGAGGTATGCGAAACACACAGTTAACTAAAAAGGAAGTTACAGCTGAGATTCTGACCTACCTAAATTAGCCAACAGTGCTGATTCAGAACACTTTTCAGCTTTCTCCTGGCATCTGCACTGAGTAGGCAATAATTAATTGAGGATCAAAAGCAGCATTGTCCACAGTCATCTATCTTCAATGGTGAGGAAATATAAATCGTTCAGACACACTACTTCATATAAGTGACAAGAATCTAGAGGTCTCGTTGAAAGCAGCAGTGTTGCCATCTTGGAGAAACCATTTCTTCATCTGAGTTCCTCGGGAGACAAGCAAGGAAGGTTCTTTTACTTCATCTCCTGGACTTTGATTCCGTTAATGCCCTTTTTCCCCTAGTCAACTTCTCCTTGTCATTTTTCTCTTTTACACTTAATGTTCTTCTTTTCATTGGCATCTATGATTATGAAATAACACTGTTTCAACAGGAAAATGCCATGACCTCTGTTAACCACTTCTAAAGATGTGGCATCAGATACTATAGAGAAAAAACATGGAAGAAGTGTACCATGCTTGTTTATTATGAATGAAGCATCTGGGAGTCCAGGAAAGCTTGTAAGTACACTGCTCTGCTACCAGAGCCAAGATCCAGAGATTGTGTTCCCTCTCTGCTCTGACGTTCGTACCAGATGGCTCCACTTGCTCTGTTCTTTTGGAGTTACAGCTGTGATTCCCAATGATGAGGGCTCTCTGGAGACCCCAGCTGGGCCAGCACTGGTCCCCTGGCTTCAGAACGATGCAATTTTTCATTGTTTTTTATCCCTTCCTTTTTCCTGGCTGATATCCAGATTGAAGACATCCAGCTGAGGGCTCTGAAATCTCTCAGGCTGTACTATAGTTTGCTTCTGTCTTTCTTACAAAATAAGGTGCCTCACAGCCCGTAGCAGCTAGAATGAACAATTTAGCATCGGGATCACTGTGGTCTGATGGAGCATGAGTAGGAGTGCTATGCCATCAGTCCTTGCTTGTCAGTGTAGGGGAAACAGTTAACACAGAACTAAATATGTTTGCCTCTTGAGGGAGGTCAAAGCAGCTCCTTTATCTGATTCAGTTCACTTTACTTAAAAGGAGATGAGCTGCTGGTCTGGTTCAGTCAAGTTCAAAGTCCTGTTATCAAGTCATGTTTTCCAAGAGTGGCGCTAACATGGCCCTTTGTTAGTGTATGTGGACGTGGGCTTTCTTCCTCAGACAAATCAACTCAGTGGCAATTCTCTGAGGGATTACCTATCCTGCCCCCGAAATAGGCCAAAACCAACAGGGCTGAGCCAGAACCTCTTCAGTTTATTATTAAGAACCCCCATCCCCACCCCACGCCCGTCAAGTATAGCAGTGACAGAAACTAAACGGTAAGTGTTCACAGACTCACGTCCACTTACCTCCTGAGGACTAGCTTAGGTTTATTGTGCCTCCATCCACCAGCGCTGTCAGTTTGCTGCACTGTGCTGGCCTGCCTGTTGCTTTGATGCTCATAGCAACATCACCAGTATTTCAAAGACCTGCAGAATCACCCTTGGAAGACAGGTTTCAGTAGCACTTCTAGACTACGATAGACTAGAAAGAAAGGCCTCATTATTTACTTCTAATAATTAGCTAATACAAGGCATATGGATCACAGCAGAATATTGTCTGGTATAATCTTGAACGCAAGCATACCAAGGATCATGAAGACGGCACTGGACTCAGGATCTTTCCTGAAGTTGCCATGTGTTGGAACTGACTTTACAGCAACTAACAACAGCTCAACTCCTGACTTTCTAAGACTTGGGTCAAGCTAGTAACTGGAGAGAAATTTCAAGAGATGGTAATGGAAGCCTTACTAGATAAAGCAATCAATTTATTACTCAAAACAGAACATTTTGATAGTGAAAGGGAACAGGTATAAACTGGAACTGTCTCAGCAAAGCTAGATGTTTTAATTATAGAACTTATAAGTGGGGAGGATTTTAATACAGGGAACTAAAGACTTTACTACCATTAAAAGAGTGGAAGAGTTCAGGTCAAGGAAGGGTTTCCTAGGAACTAGCCCAGAAGTAACAGCAAATCTCAAGAATTACAAAGGGATACTACTGATTTAAGCTGCCCAACTGGGTATTTCTCAAGAATTTCCCGCCTCCCATGCATTTCTCTGAAAATACCATTTCTCCAACATGATGGTTTCTCCTTCTCTCTTGTCCTCTATGTCTTTTGTAAGAATCTGTTACTGGCAGACTCTACCAGACTGTTTTAAAAGACCGTTACAGAGTTTTTCAGTGATGCCAGACTGACATTAGGAAATCTAGAACTAACACAGTAATCATGTTATGCTTGAAATCGTGTCCTCCAAAAAGATGTGTTGAAGCTTTAACCCCAAGAATATATACACATGAATGTATTTATAAATAGTCTTTTAACACATTATCTGCAAAGTAAATATGAGACCACCCTGTACTAGGATGAACCTTAGTTCAAATGAAGACAAGGAGACAAAGGGAGGATAATCATATGAAGACAGAAGTGGAGGTGAAGTTGTACTGCCGCTGCAAGGAGGAAGGTCTAAGGATCCCAAAAGCTGAAAGAAACAATTGGGAAGAGAGGGAGAAAAGATTACACAAGTTATCCAACTTTAAGCGTTTTGAGGGAAATAAATGTGTAAAGAACAGTTATAGAGGATTGTGTGTTTGTTGAAGCAATTCAACCCTAGGAACATCAACAAAGTCTTATAATATTTTTCAAGTGTTTCTGAATCAAGGCTTCTCTCAATAGGACGTAATAGTCAGCCCATGCTCTGCCTCACAAGGTCATATAGCTGTAGCACAGCAATATGTGGCTGGGGCCAGTCTGGTTGAGTTCTACACGTGATTTATGGCCAATGGACCCCCTGGAAAACAAAGGTAAGCATGGGTATAATCTACATAGTTACACATAACCATGACCGTGATTTCTATCAAAATAATTATTCAAATTGAAAAGGAAGAGCTCACATAAGACTGAAAATAGATGCAAGTGAGAAATAGAGAATGATAATTCATAGTATTCAAATTGCTATAAATATATACATATATATAACAACATTTTTGTTTGATTCAAGAGGTTGTAGTCTACTGCTAGTGCCACTTATTGATTAAGTGTACTTTAAGTCAGAGGGCAAGACGTGTAAAAGTCAATCTTAAAGGGCACAAAGTAGATTAGAGAAATGTAGAGAGGGATTCCATTGGGACAAACTGGGATGTCCAGTAAGTTTTGCCCAAGCAGAATCTTGACAAAAACAGGAGAAAATTGGGTGTAAGAAACAGTGTTTCTAACTCAGAAGAGACAAAGAAGTCCCCGGAGGTGACACTCCACAAGAGTAGCAGAAAAAGAGTAATCAACACATACCTGAGTTTGTAAGAGGCCTTCAGAAGACAGGTTCCAAGAAGCCAAACATGATGTGCGATACCTGATGTAATCAAGGGAATGTCATAATTAATTATTAAGTAACAGAACATTTGGACATATGATAATAATGAATTTAAAACACTAAATGAAATGGAAAAAAGACAATGATTAATTTCAGGTAAAATAAATATTTTTTAAATAAACAGAAAGAAATAATAGTGTAATGGACTGGGGGAAAATGTTGTAAACAAGTAACAAAAGGGAAGTACCATATACACTCGCATATAAGCTGACCCAAATATCAGCTGAGGCACCTAATTTTACCACCCAAACTGCATTAAAAACGTGCTGAAAAACTCAGCTTATACACGAGTATATATGATATGCGTTGCTATTTAATTTCAGACAAAATACTCAGATTTTTTGACATGGCTATTTATTAAAGATATAATCATGTACAAATGATAAAATTTTCCAAATTTCAAGAAAGTATCATCTCATAGCATTAACAATATAAAATAACATTGTAATATATAAATTAAAATTAAATAAAAGATAAAAAGAGAAATGGACAAATTAACCTTTATAGTGAGAAAATGGCACTGTGTTTGCAAAGTATCCCAAGGTGGGTGGTTCAAACCCACCCACAGCCCCACGGGAGAAAGATGAGGCTGTTTTTATAAAGATTTACATCCTGTTAAACCCTATAGGGTACACATGAGTTGGAAACGACTCAATGACCACTGGTTTTGGTTTTTATTATTTAGATGTAACAGTAGAGAAATATGTATGACCTTGGCGATAGAGATCATATGATAGCATTTTGCAAGTCAAATTTGTCTTCATTATAAATACCTTTTTCAATAACATAAAAGCAATACATGGACCTCACCAGATGGAATACACAGGAATAAAATTGACTACATCTGGTCAGTTTGATGGACAAAGTCCGAGGCTTACTGTGAAACAGATCACCATTTACTTATAGGTATGCTCAGGGTGAAATTGAAGAAAATCAAAATGAGTCCCTGAAAAGACAAAAGTGAATGCCAGATTAGAATGTGAAACTGAATCTTGAGTGGGAAGGAGCTGAAGCAAATGGAAGAGCACACTCAGCAGATCTCAAGCTGAAAGATCAGATGAACATATTCAAACTTCGAGTTCCAACATTGAACAATCCATGAAGCATCCAAAGAAAATGAAGGGAGTATAGAGTCACTTACTGTACAACAACAAAAAGTAATTGACAGTCAGCCATTTCAAGAAGTAGCGTATGATCTAGAACTGATGATCCTGATGGCATTAGTGAAAAACAAGGCTCCAGGAATTGATGGAATACCAAATGAAACGTTTCAACAAGTAGATGAAGCACTGGAAGCATTCACGCATCTATGCCAAGAATTTTGGAAGACAGCTACCTGCCCAACTGATTGAAAGACAATTACTCCGTATTTGTGCCCATACCAAAATAAGGTGGCCCAACAGAGGGCAGACATTATTGAACAATAGCATTAATGGCACATGTGAGTAAATTTTGCTGAAGATAATTCCACAATGGTACATCAACAGGGAGTGGTGAGAAATTCAAGTTGGATTCAGAAAAGGACATGGCATAAGGGATAGGTGTTTGCTTGTCTTTCATCGACTATGCAAGGTTATATGATCGTACTGATCGTAACAGCTATGGATAACATTGAAACGAATGAGAATTTCAGAGTGCTTCGCTATGCTCATGCAGAACCAATGCAAAGAAAAAGATGGTCATTCAAAGAGTACAAGAAAATACCATGTGGTTTAAAATCAAGAAAGATGTACATCAGGCCTGTATCCTTTTACCATGTTTATTCAATCTGTGTGCTGAGCAAATAATTTGAGAAATTATACTATATGAAGAAGAGTATGGCGTCAGGATTGAAAGAAGGTTTCTTAACAACCCACAATATGCAGATGACACAACCTTACTTGTTGAAAGCAACGAAGACGTGATGCATTGATGGATGAAAATTGCATTGGGCAAATCTGCTGCAAAAGACCTCTTCAACGTGTGTCCTATGCATGTGAAAGTTGAACAATAAATAAACAAGATCAAAGAAGGATAGATGCCTTTGATTTATGATGTTTGCAAAGAATATTGAACATTCTGTAGGCAAGAGAAGAACAAACAAATCTATCTTGGAAGAAATATAGCCAGAATTCCCCTTATAATCTAGGACAGGGAGACGTATCTCACATGCTACAGACATGTTATCAGGATAGACCCAGCTCAGAAACCTGTACAGTGTTGCTATGAATTGGAATTGATTCAATGACAGTGGATTACTCTTTTTAATCATTGGGTATAGATTTCTACCTGTTTATTCATCTTGTCTGTAAGTTATTTTGTGCAAATCTTCTATATGCTTAGTTAATCAATTAATTTTGGACAGTTTGACCTGTTGTTGTTAGGTGCTGTTCAGTGGGTGCCGACACATAGCATACTATGTATAACAAAACAAAACAAAATACTGTTTGGTACTGCCCTATTCTCACAATTATTATCCTTGAGCTTATTGTTGTAGCCACTTTGTCCATCCATCTCTTCCTCTATTTTACTGAACTTCTAATTCACTAAACATGTTATCCTTTTCCAGGGACTGGAACATGTCCAGTTTTGTGAGATAAAATCTTAATATCCTCACTTTTAAGGAGTGTTATACTTTCTAAGACATCTAGTACTGCAAGTTTCATATATTGGGTGGCATGAAAAATCAATGGAAACGGTAGATTATTCATTCCAGGAATGGTGCTAAACCAATGGATTACCTTTGGAGAGAAAATAAAATAATAAAATGTGAGCCATATACCCCTATACCATAGTAAAATATTAATTTAAAATGAATTAAAATCTTAACAATCAAATATTTCCAAGTTCAGAAGGTAATATGAAAATATTATTATTTCCAAGTAAGAAAGGATACCTTAAACAAGATACATAATAAACTCACAACAGATAACAAATTATACTAGTTATATATTAAAATGTCTTGTTGCTAATGAACCTTATCAATATAGGCAATCTCCAGGTTACAATAATCCAAATTACAGTTGATTCCTACTTGCCCTTTAGTGCAGGTCTTCGAAAGAGGTCTGTTATGGCAGATGAAGTGAAACAAATACAGGCCAGAATGTTTATACTTTGGGTGATTCAGCATGGTAACAGGATGGGAAAATGTATGGGCTAAAGTCCTAGAATGGGAGACTCGTATGAGGTGTGGTGAGCTCTTTCAGATGCCTGATGCATGAGATTGGTTTACTAGCAGGAAAGCCATACACATTTAAAATGATACAGTCACCCCCCTCATCTTTGAGGGCTGCCATTTTTGAAAATCTTCTTTAACATGTAAAATGTCTCTTCTCTCAAAATTACTGATCCCAGCCCTAAACCATCAACAACAAATACCATTGCCATTGACTGAATTCTGACGTATAGAGACTTATAGGGCAAACTCGATGTGTTCTACAGGGTTTCCAAGTCATTAAATATTCATGAAAGCAGACAGCCTGGTCTTTCTCCAGTGAAACAGCTGATGGGTTTGAACCACAGACTTTGAGGTCAATAGCCCTTTAACCCATGGCACCACCGGGCTTCTTAAAGCACTCTTTATTTGCAGCAAATTCTTCACTATGTTGACCTTTGCTTGCTACCTTGGAAAGACTTTCCTGCTTTTGTGTGACTAAAGGAACTCTAAGAAAAAGTAAGAACCTTATGCACTTAATCTAACTGACTCACAAATTCTAAAAGAATTAGAAAAGGTTCTCATTTGTAATCCAAGAATTTTTTGTAAGTGAAAAGACAGATGATAAATTGGGCAAAGATATTTTCGATGCATTAAATCAAAATGGGATTATTATCTAATATGCATAAAGTGGTTGTATTGATAACTAAGAAAGAATATCCTAATCAAGAAATGGGGTTAAATACAAATAATAAGTAAGGTGAAATAGAATGAGATAACATTAAATGAATTAAGAAATGTTAAGATGCTTAATCTTTCTAACTAAGAAGAAAAGACAAATTAAAACCACATGATATAGTTTTACTCTCAAAAGATTAGTAAAATTTTTAAAAGTTGGAAACAATTATCGATGAGCAGAGGGAGACATGGAGATTCATACTCTGTTGTCAATAGCGTAATTTGGCATAATCATTTTAGAAAATTGGGCATTTTTTCTTACAGTTGAAGATATGCATAATGTGTGTGCCTTAATTACGTACAGCTGCTATAGCACAGGTACCATACATGGGTGGCTTTAAAGAAGAGAAATTCGTTTTCCCACAGTTGTTGAGGAAAATAGTTCACATCAGGATCTCCAACTTATCAATTCCTTCCATGGCATCTATAGGTAGTACTTGCTTTCTAGGTATTCCTTGCCTGACATTCTGATCTTCTTCCCCTACATGTGTGTCAGTGTGTCTCCGTGTGTATTCTGGAATTTTTATGGTTCAAAATAATTAGGTATTAGTATTATGTCCTAAACTGATTGACTGCATTAGACGACATTGTGGAAAGTAATTACATTACACTAAATTACATGTGAACCAATTACATTACATCACCTTATGTTGTATCAACTTACATGATATCACCTTACATTACATTATGCTATCTAGGCTAGCTGATTTTGATCACATGTAACTTACTCTATGACAGCAATCAGACTAAAGTTTGCCAGAAATAGTGGGAATCAAGGACTAATCAAGTTGACACTGAAAATTAAACTTTTCAATATGATTTAGCAAATTATCTCCTTTGTAGCTCAGAAAAAACTCTTGCAGGTATATGACAAAACAAGTATCATTATTTGTTAAAATAAAAACTGGAAACAGTCTAAAAGACCATCAGCAAGAAATATATATTGGCTATATTGTAGAATACTATAGACATATTATAGAATACTATGGACAATGAAACATGACTATAGTTATAAGTAGCTCCAAGGATGAATCCAGACACCAAAAAGTAGAGACAATAAAAAGAGTTGCCACAAAAGACATGGAACATCATTCCAAGTACATCAAAGTAAAAATGATGTGTTACAATAGCAGTTTGGTAAAACCTTCTTATAAGGCAAAGCTGCACCTAGAGTGAGTGAGTGATAAATGTAAACTTCATGAGAGTTGATGCTTTGCTGAAAAATCATGGGAATAGCAGTGAGAAGCAAAAAGGACTATTCAACACCAGCCACTCTGTGGGAGGAAGACTAGGCTTTCTACTCCCATACAGTCTCAAAAAACTCACAGGGACAGCCCTTTCCTATCCCATGCTGTCAGAATCAACTCGATGGCAGTCAGTTTGTAGTGAGACCAACCTAAATACCGTTGGTTCAAACCCAATTGGTAGATCCATGAAAGAAAATCCTGACAAGCTGCATCCATACAGATCTTCAGTATCTCCTCATGGCAACCCGGGTGTTACAGTGTAGGGCTACTTGACTGTAATCTTTACAGGAGCAATTCTTACTTTTGTAAAGCCTGGAACCACTGTGTGAGTTTGGAACACCAACATGTGGGCTAGGAGTTGATTGTGTTTGAACCAGTAGGTTTTGAACTACTAACCATAAGGTCCACACCTCAAACCCATCAGCTGCTCCAAGGGAGAAAGACAAAGCTGTCTACTTCTGTAAAGATTTACAACCTCAGAAACCCTGCATCAGGTTGCTAGAGTCAGAGTGACTTGGTGGCACGGAGTTTGCATGGCTTTCTTTTTCAGATCCACCGGGTAGATTTGAATCACCAACCTTTGGGTGAGAATCTGCTGGCATTCTGACCCAGAGCATCTTCATATGCTATAGAGTAGAACGGCTCCACAAGATTCGAAACCCCTATGCATTGCCTCACCATCAGTGGATATTTCTTTCGTGCATGTTTATTTGGTTCAATACATTTCTCATTGCGATTAGGAATATTTTCAAACTTCTTATTTTAATCCACAGGGAACATATTTAATATTGCCTCTCTCCAGCTCTATTGATTCACCTACTCTCACTCTAGTGCTTGTCATGTTTCAAATATACTGGGCTTCTCTTAAGTCAAATGTTCCAAACACGGTCCTGCTGTAGTGGTTTTTGTTTTTTATTAATATGTGTGAAATTAATTTGTATGTCACTAAAAACTCCAAGTCCACTTCAATTTTACTATTCCTCCTTGTTTTGTTTTGTTTCCCTGCTCTTCCTTATGTCCAGAAACCTCAGTATTAAAGACTCTGGAAAATATATTCCGGAGAGTCCTAAAACAGCTCCTCAGAATAAGGTCAATTTCAGACAGCAGAGACACTGCCCCTCGGTGTTTAACCATCATGATCCATCCAAATTTAATAGGCTTGAGATCCATTAGAGCCATAACAAGTCACGGGGTAAGCACAGGGTGGAACGAACTCAAAGGACGAGTCTCATGCTGTGTTTCCCAGGAGATTTCTGGAAAAAACCATCAGAATTTTAATTGAGAAAGTTATATTCTCACAGGTAAGTAGAATCCAACCGTTTGTTCTCTGGATCTTTGATTCCTCAGGGGCAGGTTATGTACCAAGGTGGTGGAGATTGCCAAACCTTTGCCTCTACCTTAAAAACTAGGCTACACAGAACCTTGGACCGAAGTCTATGGCAACATTCTTCCTGTAGAGAGTTTCAGGGATTCACATGGAAAAGTTAAAAGGAAAACACCTTTTGATCACCTAACTCAGTGCTTCTCAACCTCCCTAATGCCAAAACCCTTTAATACAGTTCTGTCAGGCAGAAGTGGGAGTTAGCAGGGCAGGTGGGCTAGGAGATAGAGCTGGTGAAAACAGGCCAAGGACACTATGAGAGGCCAGACCCCCTTCCCCTTTCCCCTCCTCCCCCTTCAGTGGCCTTCAGACCCAGGTGCAGAAGACTAACCATTACAGATAACTTTGAACACTGTTGCTTAGCTCCAGACCTGCAGACAACAAAGTTACAGTTGAAAATTCCCCAGCTACTCCCTTCTCCCAGACCTGAACTATAAAACTCCTCACCTCTCTCCTGGACTTTCCATTTCCCAGGCCCTGATTTAAAGGTCCATGAATCTTGCCCCAGAGCTCTGAAATAAACCTCTGAAACTATTTTCTATCTTTGCCTTCTTTCTTTCTTTTCTTCGCCAAATCAACCTCACATTTGGTGCCGAAACCCTACAGGAGTAAGAGGTGTCTTGATGCCCTCCGCCTGCCCTTGACTGAGTGAATTGCCCCTCTCTCCTCCATCCCCCCTTCCCTCAGACCAGGACCTCTTAGCAGCCATCTGCCACATCTACCAGTGAGTATCCGACAGTACCTGACTAAAATTTATTTCTCCTATTTTGGCCACTGCCCCTTACTGCTGGGTTCTTCAGAGGCTCTGTTCATTTCATTTTTGAATCGTGGGCCCACAGCAGAGCTGTGCCCAAAGGACAGCCCTTGGGGATGCCTGAGTCTCACTGTTCCTTTTCTTGGGGGAGCTGGGAAGCCAGGCTGCCCCCTTCCCCCTATTCAAGGGTCTGGGGACTAGTGGGTCTGTTTGAGCTGGCAAGTGACATTCTGGGATGCCTGGGTCTCTCTGTTCCCTTTCCAGGGAGCTGGGAGGCTGATGAGAACCCCTCTCTTCATCCAAAGGTCGGAAACATTCAGGGATGCTTGATTCTCTCTGCTCCTTTTCTAGGGGAGCTGGGAAGCTAGGCTTCCCCCTCCCCCCATTCCAGAGGCTCAGTTGGATACTCATGACACTGATTGTCTAGCTCGATCTCTTCCAAGAACCCTACAGCAAGGAAAACAAAAATTCCAAGCTGGACTTCTCCACACCTGTACGTTGCCACCTGGCTAATCTCTCAACCCTTGGCTTAGTGCCAGACCTCTGGCCCAAATGCTTTGTTTACTGAAATTCGGTTTGGCCCCAATATAAACTAGATAATGAGTTTCAATGGCCAGAAGACGGTACTTTCAACATTTTGATCTCAGTAACTTTTGCAAGTGAACTAGGTAATGGCCTGAGGTCCCCTACGTCCAAACTTTCTTCCTTCTATGCTTCCATCCCTCTCTTTCTACTTACTACCTGTCACCCTGCTCAAGTTCTTTTAGCCTAATACTCTCCTAACCAAAAACACTTGCCAGCTCAAACAGACCCACTAGTCCCCAATCAGGTCTCCAACAGTATTCCCCATCATCTTTCTCTGAACCCCCTAACTCTTTGTCTGTGGCCCCAGTAAGGCCTCCTCCATATTCTGGGTGCCCTTTGCCATCACCTCCCTCCCCTACCCCCTCAACTTTCATCCACCTCTCTGCCATCCCCCTACTCCAGACCCTAAGCTCTCTCCTTTGTCTTCCCCTTTCAGTCATCATACCCGTTTGCACCAACCCCTCATCTGCCCCCTATGGGAAGTTGTGGGCACTGAAGTTCTCATCCCATGTTCCCTTCTCCCTCACTGACTTGTCCAAAATTAAAAAGCACTTAGGTTCCTTTTCCAATGGTCCCACCACCTACATCAAAGAGTTTTGTCTCAAGCCTATGCTTTATCATGGCATGATATGTTTTGTAGTCCTTTCATCCAATCTCACCTCAGATGAAAGAGAATGTCTTTACCACTGTCCAGCAGCATGCAGACCAGGCTTATCTCACTGATCCCAACATGCCTGTGGGTACCAGGGCAGTCCTGAGGCAGGAACCAGGTTGGAGTTACTAGACCAACACCCAAGCAGGCCGGGTGGTTGGTCCCACCAAGATAAAATGTTCCAGTATGTCTTAGCTGGTCTCCAGGTAATTTCTCATAAGCAGTTAATTTTGATAAGCTTGGAAAAATTACTCAAAGGCCAGATGAAAACCTCACAGCATTTTTAAATCACCTGACTGAAGCCCTTACCCAATACACCCACCTAGGCCCAACCTCACCAGAAGGGAACACTGTCCTTGCCATGCATTTCATTACTCAATCAGCTCCAGACATTGGAAAAAAGTTTAAAATGTCCAAAGACCCTCAGGCTCCTGTCTGGGACCTGGTAAATATGGCCTTTAAAGTCTTTAATACCAGAGAAGAGCAAGCAGAAGCAGAGACAGGGAGTCCCAAAATTGCTAGAAAGCAAACTTACAAGCCCAAGCCTTGATGGCAGCCCTAAGGCCCTCGGCAACCAGAAAGACATCGGCATCCTTCTCAGGCCTGGGAAACAACAGTTTCAGACCACCCCTAGGACTCTGCTTCAAGTGTGGTCAGAAGGTCAACGGGACTACTGGAGAAGTGACTGTCCTTTGGCACCCAGCCATGGAAAGCCAGTCCCTGCAAGCCCTGACCTGCCATTGACGCTACTTGGCCTGGCTGCTAAGGACTGTTGGAGCCTGGACTCAATGGCCCCCAATCACCCTCACCAAGCCTAGGTTTTCCTCCAAGCCTCAGTTCCCCATCTCGGTAACCCCCCCCCCTTCCAAGGCCAAAAACCCATTATAGATTGCCTCCTCACCAATAACCACCTTACTCCAGTCCACTCTCCCTGTAACACTTCAATTTTGCCAGTAAGAAAACCCCACTGTTCTTATCATTCAGTCCAGGACTTGCATCTCATTAATGAAGCTGTTATCCCTATGCACCCTGTAGTTCCCAATCCTTTCACTCTTTTATCACACATTGCCCCCTCCACTACCATTTTTCTGTTTTGAACCTCAAGGATACTTTTTTCATCATTCCCCTTGACCCTGCTTGTCAGCATTTATTTGCCTTCACCTGGGAGGACCCTGACACCCATAATGCTTCCCAATATTCCTGAACCGTCTTGCCCCAGGGTTCTGAGACTCCTCCCCCACCCCATATCTTTAGACAGGCCTTAGCATAAGATGTGCTTCAATGCAGTTTATCCCCCAACACCCTTCTGCAGAATGTTGATGATCTGCTGTTATGCAGCCCTTCCTTTGATCAATCAGTTGCCCATACCACTGTCCTACTTAACTTTCTGTCTGACAAGGGCTACTGGGTGTCCCCATCAAAAGCACAACTTTCAAAAACCTCAGTTACATACTTGGGGCTTTGCCTCACTCCCACAACCAGGGAACTAACCACAGTTAGATGACAAACCATTAGTGACCCCCAGACTCCCAACTCAGCAAAACAGAGCCTTCCCTTCGAAGGTTCAGGGGGCTTTTTAAGGCATTGGATCCCTAATTTTTCCCTAATAGCTAAACCATTACATGCAGCAGCAAAGACCACCCCTAGCTGACCTCATGATTGTCCTTAGGCTGTTAAAAATGCTTTCCTCAACCTAAAAACGCTATTATTACAATCTCTACCCCTAACCTTACCTAATCCAAAAAAGCCATTTTTACTTTTCACTGACGAATGCTGGGGCATTGGGTTGGGTGTTCTTATTCATCCTTTAGGTCCTATGCATTCTCCTAGCCTATCTCGCCAAACAACCGAGACCACTGTTCAGGGCTGTACAGGCTGGCAGCCCTGTGTCTGAGCCCTGGTGGCTGCTTAATGAAAGAGGCCCTAAAACTTTCCTTAAGACAGTCCCTACAAGTCTTCTCTCCTCATCTCCTGCAAGATCTCCTATGCCACCATTCCCTTTTTCTTCTCTCCCCTTCACGAGTTCAGGAACTTAATTTGATTTTTATAGAAAATCCTTCCATTACTCTTTCTCAGTCCCTATCTCTTAACACAGCAACCCTATTACCCCAATCGAACACAGCCCCCAGTTTTTATTCATGCACGGACCTCATTGAGACCCTAGCTTCCCCCAGACAGGATTTGAGGGAAGCTGATTTCACCCTGTTGGTAGATGAAAGTTCAAGTGTAGACACTCGGGCCCCCCGAAAAGCCTCATATACAGTACTTTCACTCACGGACACAGTCAAGGCCACTCAGTTACCAGAAGGCACAACTTCCCCAAAAGCCGAACTCATCGCCCTGACCCAAGCCCTACACATAGCCAAAGGGAAGTCAGTTAATATATTTACTGACTCCAAGTATGCTTTTTTAATAGCTCACCGTCATTCAGCAATATAGAAAGAATTGGTGTTCCTATCTACTGAAGGCTTCTCCATCATTAATGCTAAACTAATTGCTAACCTTCTTAAGGCCCTGAAGCTTCCTGCGCAGGTGGCCATCATTCATTGCAAAGGACATCAAACTGGTGATTCCCCGGTAACACAGGGAAACAACAGAGCAGACATGGTCGCCCGCTGCCTAACTCATTCAAACCAGCCTCACCCCTTTCCCATCCTCTTCTTGTCACTGGCCAATGTCCCGCCACAATACACATACACATAATTACACTCTGTGCTGTCCAAGGGAGAAAATTTAACCCCAGAAGGGTGGGTGATGCTGCAAGAAAAGCTAGCCTTACCCCAAGCCCAGGCAGCCACCATTGTACAATAGATCCATCACGCTTTACACATCGGCCCAAAAAACCTTAGCCATTTCCTTAAGCCTCTGTGTTATCACCCATCATTGCAAACCCTTGTGAACACTGCTTGTTCTGCCTGCCACACTCGTGCCTCTGTCAGCCTGCAGGGAGGACCTAAAACAAACTTCCCCACCCATCAGATGAGAGGACATCTCCCAGGACAAGATTGGCAAGTAGACTTCACCTACATGTCATCACACAAAAAGCTAAGATACCTACTCACCATGGTTGATACCCTTACAGGGTGGGTAGAAGCTTTCCCTACCAAACAAGAAACTGCAGAAGTAGTGACAAACACCTTGCTGACCCACATCATTCCCAGATTTGGTCTCCCCACCTCCATATAATGATAATGGGCCTGCTTTCATTTCCAAGATTATTCATCAGGTATGTTCAGCACTAGACATAGATTGGAAGCTACACATTCCATACAGACTTCAGTCATCAGGAAAACTAGAAAGGGCCAATGGACTCCTCAAAGATTACCCCACAAAGCTTTCCGTAGAACTCAGCCAATTCTGGGTCACCCTTTTACCTATAGCTCTTGCTATAGAACCTCCCCTCATGGTTCCACCATCCTTAGTCCTTTCGAACTCATATATGGAACACCATTCCTATGTAACCACCACCTACCAGTCCAAGAAGCCCCCTTAGCATCCTTCCTCCCTTATCTCTCTCTTTTAAGACAGCTGCTCTGGGAACACGCAGACAGGTACCTGCCCCACCCTGAAGACTCAGATCAAACCTCTCAGGTGGCCGTGCTGCAACCAGGAGACTCAGTGCTTCTCAAGCCTCTTCATCTGAAATCCCTACAAACTCTACAAATGTGTGATCAGGTCCACACGTCGTAATCCTTACCACTTCTATGGCAGTAAAGATCTTGGGGGACCCTTGGTGACATCATATTTCCTGAGTCAACTGCCCTCCTCTTAACCCTCATGAGGCCCCCTAGGTTTGTCAGGCTTTGGAACGCACCCGAATACACCTTAGCCATAGCCATAACCCTGCTAATATGGCTAAAGCACATAACCCTTATGTGTGGCACCTTAAAGTTCAAGAAAACTATGCCCCACAGTCAACTGAGATAACTCATCTTGTTGGCCAAAAAAACTGCTCTCTCCAAGGGTGCCAAAGTCAACTTGTTATTCCCCTCAGTCTTAAGGCAGTCACAGCTAATTTTAGACCATATGCCTATCCCTATGCCTATACAACCAAAAATGGGCCTGCTGTTGATTGTGGCCTGAGCAGTATGGTGGATGTCCACACTGGTCATTCAAAATACATGACGCGTACAATGCATGAGTACTTGTTAATTCAACCATTTTATTCGGGGCAGGACATTCTACCTTCGTATTACTGACCCATGGAACCAGAGATGGGTCCAGGGCATCACGGACAAACTATACAATTCTCAATACAGCTCACAGCCTTCAGGCAGTATTAACATTTACAGGAAATACGTTTTAGCTTTTCATTCCCAGGTACAAGTCTCTGTCAACATTCTCCAAGCAGAACAAACACTTCCAAATCATATACTTCACAGACCTCGGACTACTGCCATGTCCTCATGGATCCAGATAATCCAACACACTCTCCTCTTCCTTAATCGAACCCATGTGCTAACAAATGTCACTCATTGCTTCCTGAGTGCCTCCCTTCAAAGACCCCTGTTGGCTGCAGTCCCTGTCAACTTTGGTAAGCTCATCCCCAAAAAAGCACCTCCAACAGGATGTACCACTCCACTGAGTCAGTTCCCATTATGGAAGCCAGAGGGAGTGAATCAGACTCAGCCACAGAGAATGTGTTACTTCACAGATCAGAATGTAGATGGCTTTTTGCTACATGGAATTTGCAGTCATAATATAACTGTTAATACTAAAATTTCTCCTACCCCGGACAATTCTTTTGTTGCAATGGAACTTTAACTAAATGTGTACATTTCTCCACAGCAGGACCTTGTTTTCCAATTACCATCGTTCCTCAGCTGAATGGTCAGTCTGAATTAGCATGGTTAATCTCTGCCCAAAGATCAAAGACCGTGATATTCCTTCCTATAACGATAGGTATAAGCCTAGCCTCTTCAATCACCGCATCTGGAATGGCTAGAGGCACACTCAGCCACTCTCAGCACAAGATTTTGAAGACCAATTGCAAGCTATCTTGGAATCTACCACAGCCTTCTTGGCGTTGTTGCAACACCAGATCACCTCTCTGACTCAAGTTGCCGTACAAAACGGATGGGCCTTGGATCTTCTCACTGCTGAAAAAAAGGGTGTACCTGCCTTTTTCTCTAGAAAGGGTGCTGCTATTACATCAATGAATCTGGGCTGGTGGAGTAAGACATAGAAATGCTGACCCACCTAAGTGAGGACCTCCGTGATCATGGGAGGATGAATTACTCCCCGTTTTGCTGGCTGCAATCCCCCTTGGCCACCCGGTTGTTACCCCTATTAGGGCCAATCATTCTTATCTCTATTTTTTCTCTTGGCTCCGTGTTTTCTCAGATTTATCCAGCAGCGCATACAAGAACTGTCCAGGGTCACAGTAAACCAGATGCTACTTCACCAGTACACCTTCTTGGCCACTGCCCCGCCCCCTTCTGCCTGCTCTGGTGTCTAAACCTATAGCACCTCCCAGCAGGAGGCAGCCAAACAAAATATGACACCCCTTATCACCAAAACGCTGGAATGTCAGGCAGAAACGGACGTTAGCAGGGCAGGTGGGCTAGGAGATAGAGCTGGTGAAGGACACTATGAGAGGCTAGACGCCCTTTCCCCTCCTCCCCTTCAGTGACCTTCAGGCCCAGGTGCAGAAGACTAACCATTACAGATTACTTTGAACGCTGTTGCTTAGCTCTAGACCTGCAGACAACAAAGTACAGTGGAAAATTCCCCAGCTACTCCCTTCCCGCAAACCTGAACTATAAAACTCCTCATTCACTCCCAGACGTGCGATTTCCCCAGCCCTGATTTAGGGGTCTGTGAATTTCACCTGGGAGTTCTGAAATAAATTTCTGTAACTGTTTTCTATCTTTGCCTTCTTCCTTTCCATCGCCAAATCAACCTCACAAGTTTCTCATGTTGTGCTGACTGCCCCCCCCCACCATAAAATTATTTTCATTGCTATTTCATAACTTTAATTTTGCTACTGTTAAGAATCAGGCAACCACTGTGAAAGGGTCATTCAACCCCAAAAGGTTGAGAACCACTGATCTAACTAATGATATGACCACTGAATAAGTAACGATAAGAAATTTATAAAATGCACTAAATGCCAACACATTAGGGTGCTTAAATTGGTGTTCACTTAATCATCCAAACAAAATGTCAAATAGATTTTGACTGATTTCTTTTTTTCACATGAGATCATTTAATCATAAAAATTCGGCAACTTTTCTGAGATTGGAAAGTTTTAAGACTTGGATGTAGGTCTACTTGACTCAACCTGCTATCAACCAGGTTGTTCTCTGTCAGATCTCTGGGTCATTTTCCATCCATTCAGTAACAGTTGCGACAAATGATTTTTGTCTTTTTCAGATTTTCAGTTCTAGTAATGGTAGTGCTGACAGCAGCTCAGTATTCTTTGACCTCTTCCTGTGGCAGAGAAGATGTCTGAAGTTACTAGTCATGTCTTGACCTTACAAATTTGCCTTTGGACTACTGCTCCTTACAGGAATATGATGAATAATAACTTCTTCAAAGGTTGGAGTTGTTTCAGGGCACAAAAGAGGCAGAAATCTCAAGAATAATTGAAGGAGAACATTTAGTGAGTCCTAACAAGGACAATGACATTGGCACGTCATCTGGATTAGTGAAACCATTAGCATGAGGTCATAATGGTGCCTGAAGATTCACAGATGGGATAAGGTATGAAGCAAAGGAAACTGTTACAAATTTATGATTGGTGTTTGATCAATACATCACAGGTACAGTACAGGTGGGACTACAGAAGTGGGAAGAGGACTATAATTAGGATGCACACATTGTTAGATAGATCTTACAAGATTGGTCCAGAGCCTTTTGACTAAGGGCATGAATCATGAATATTTGACCCCCATACTCCTTCCCCCACACCCCTCCCCCGGAGTTTGTTGATCTTCAGCCATTGATACACCTAGGTAAACCCGTAAGAGAGACTGGCCCTCCATGGACTTGCTTGAGAGGAATAGAGGTAATCCATTTTCCAATGCATTCTCCCTGAAGTCGTGATCATCTCCATCCTTACTTAGAGATTCAAAAGAATTCAATGGAGGCTTAATCCATGTGGGGACTCTGCAAATGGATTGGCTGTCACTGTCATCCATGGCCTACTGCAAAAACAGAATGAAATGTAGAACATTTGGATGACCTCTCTTCCATTTGTAAGCCCTATTCTTAGTGTGACAAGCAGGAGTAAAGGCCAACTGCCCTACATTCAGGATATTGGAGCACTTACTGAAACAAGTGAGAGAAAGATAAAAGTTAAGTGAATTAATTTCTATTGCTGTGTAACATAGTTACCACAAATTTGGCAGTTTAAAGCCATGTGTTTATTAACTTCATTTTTCTGGCACAGTATTCTAGGCACAGTTTATCTGAGTCTTCGTTTAGGGGCTCACAGGCTCCAGTGAAAGTTCTAGCCTGGCTGCATTCTCACCTGGAGGCTTTTTTAGGGAACAAACTGCTTCCAAACACCTCAGGTCACTGGCCGAATCTATAGCCATGTACTTGTAGGACTAAGGGCTCTTGCTTCCTGCCAGCTGTTGGCTGGAAGCTGCTTGCAGTTCCTAGTGGCAACTCCACAATTTTGTGCTACGTGGACTCTTCCAACATGGTTACTGACTTCATTACACCAGCAATCCAGAGACTTTCATCTTCCATTCCTGTTAACCAACTGCTACTGAGTAGATTCTGAGTCATGGCAGCCCCAGGTATTCCAGAGCAGACCTGTCGGGCATATGGTTTTCAATAGTTGTTTTCTCAGAAGTGGGTCTTCAAGGCTTTCTTTGGAGGCATCTCTTGGTGAACTCTAACTTCTCATTTTTCCATTAATTAACTGTTAATCTTTAGACTACCAAGGGAGTCACCTTTCCCCTATCACTCAACACATAATGAATAACTGCTTATGGCTAGCCCCATGGGTAGGCAATGTAATCCTTACTCTTAAGAATTTTTATAGATCAGATGTACAGATTTCTAAAAGTTGCATGCACAGTCAACAACAACAATAATAATAAAAGTCTTGTCATTTCATAGTGATGGTAGTTGTACCACTTTTAAAATATCTTAAAAACCTCCAAACTGGGCACAATAAAGGGTGAATTTTATGGTTTGTGAATTATATTCCTTAAAATAATACCCAGTCTTATTATTCATCATGTGTGAAGACAAATAAAAACAATTTCAAATATGCATGGATTTAGAAAATCTACCTTTCCTGCATTCATTCTTTAAAAGGTACTAAAGTATATATATTCTGGGACAACAAAGGCATAATTAAACAAAGGAGGACATGAAGTCCAGGCCTGGATGGATCCAGCACAGAAGATAGGTTCCAGGACAAGAGGGGCACAGCAAGTTTTGCAGTAGGAATTCAATTGCAAATGCTGCCAAAATTCCAAACAAAGATGAACTGAAGACACTAGAGACACTCAACCATAAATTCTCAGCAGCAGCACATATGGCACTTAAAATACCCAGGCCTTCCCTGGCAAAGGTTACAGCTCTAAAAAGCACAGGCATTATTTAGAAGCCTTGAAGAAATGCAGCAAGGAAATAAAGCACAGAAATTTGGTCCAATGCCTATAACTTTGGACTACTTGAAGACTCTAGTTTAAAAAAATTCCCAAACATTACTCAGTCATGCTATGGAAGTTTAGTAAATGTAACTCTTCCTTTAACTCAAAAAATAACACATAATTTAAAAGGAGATATATTGCCTATAATTTATGGCTAAGAGTAGTTGTTTAAATATTATTTTATTTATTTATTTTAAATCATTTTATTGGGGGCTCATACAACTCTTATCACAATCCATACATATGTCAAACTTATACATTTGTTGCCCTCATCATTCTCAAAACATTTGCTTTCCACTTGGTCTCTTGAAATCAGCTCAGTTTTCTTTTTTCCCCCCTTCCCTCCCCCCTCCCCCTCCCTCATGAACCCTTGATAAGGTATAAATTATTATTTTATCATATCTTACACAGCCCAAAATCTCCTTTCACCCACTTTTCTGTTGTTCATCCCCCAGGAAGGAGGTTATATGTAGATCCCTGTAATTGGTTCCCCCTTTCTACCCCACCTTCCCTCCTCCCTCCCAGTCTTATTTTAAATAGTTACACAATTATTTGAATGAGCAAAGATGGGGCCTTTGGCTTGATGAGTTAATGCATGTATTATGAGAATAGATTAAAAGGTAATATCTACAAGTAATACATTAAAAATTATTTTTGGAACATGTATCTGAAATATATGGCATTAACCATAAATGGATTTATGAAGCAGAATGGTGTTAAGTGGTTGGCTCTGGGTTAAAGATGAGCAGACTGTTGTGTTGTTGTAGTTAAGAGTGGTACTGTGAATTAATGCATTGGGCTACTAACTGCAAGGTTAACAGTTCAAATTCACCGGGTGTTCTTCAGAATAAAGATGAGGTTGTCTGCTCCTATATAGATTTGTAGTCTCAGAAACCCTATGTAAGCCCACTGGACATTAGAATAGACTTTATAGTAGTGGATTTAGGTTTTTTAATTTTTGTATTATTTAGATTTGCTAGTCTTGTGCATATATTATTTTGATAAAATATAGCATTAGAATGTTTTATACATTGTTAGAATACTTCCAGCTTCAAGTTGCAGAATCTCTAACTAAATGTAGTATAAAAACAAACCATTTATGATCCCATACCCAGAGAAGCCCAGCAGAATAGCTTTAGTTTTGGCCCGACAGTTTGCCTGAACACAGTCTCTTTACATTTATCCATTCTGTTCACTTTTGCCTTTCAGCTTCACGTTCACCCTTGTTTGCTCTGCTTGGTGATGCTGTGGCTGGGCTCTATGAACATTGCTTCTTTGCCAGATAGCACAGTGTTCAGCTTTTCCAGTAGAGGGCGCTTGAGGACACCACAGGAAGAGGGACTATGGTGGTTAGGAGCACATGGGGCATTCTGTGGTGCTCATGTTCCATTAAAGAGGATGGGGTCTCAGGGAGTTCTACGAGTGCCACAACTCTTTTCCTAATAAGTCACACAGATAGAGTCCCAGTGAGTGCCTGTGGCATTCCAGAAAGCAAAATTCCAGTTAGTTTTTCCTGTCCTCCAGTCAGCTTCCTAGTGGAGTCAGCATCCCACCCCACTCCCAGTAGCAGATACACTACGTTTTATGGGTGTGGTAGTTCCATAATTTGGTGTCAACTTGAGATTATTAAGAGTGAAGGGGTGGAGTTTAGCCTATCAATCAGGTCAATCAGCTTGATGACCTCATTTGGAGGTGTTATGGAGATAAATAGCTTACTGGATCCCAGACCCACACACTCTGCTTGTCTTCCTGCTGACAAGCCACATGGAGACCCCCCTGATTGAACCACAGCCCTGGAGCTGGAGTTACTACATGGGGATCCATGCCAGCACCAAGATGCTTCCACTGCCACTGGATCCACAAGACTTCCCACCCACTAGCCTGTGATCTTCCTGCATTTGGTGTCACTGCATGTGTGTGTGAGTCTGAAGAGGACTTTATAGATTGGCATTAGACATATGGACTGATATCGAACTTATGGACTTCATCTGGGCTGGGCTGGGATGTTTTCTCAATATGCAATTGCTCTTTTATATAAAGTTCTTTCTTATACATATATGAGTGTCTATAAATTTGTTTCTCTAGTCAGCCCAGAATAACATAAAGGGATATCAGAGGTGATTTCTTAGTGAGTTTTGCCAGTACTAGTGGGTAGTTTCCTTAGTGGCAGCCCTGTATCGTATCTGCCTAGCCCTAACCTGTGGTACCTCAGTTGACTTCTCCACTGTCTAGTGGATCACACTGTCACTGATGTGGTCTGAATCTCAGCTTTGGAAGTTTAGGCTTTCTTCGGGGTGTACTTCTTTTTTTTTTAACCTTTTTTTTTTTTTTAACATTTTATTAGGGGCTCATACAACTGTTATCCCAATCCATACACACATCAATTGTGTAAAGCACATTTGTACATCATTTCTCAAAACATTTTCTCTCCACTTAAACCCCCGACATTAGGTCCTCGTTTTTTCTTATTTGTGTACTCTACTACAGCCCTGAAATTGGCTCTTCTTCCCTACATCTACTATTTTCATATTATTCAAAGGTCTTTTAACCTCTTGGTATCTCATCCCCTCTGGTTAATAATGCTTTGTATTAAATGTCCCTGTCCAGATGACTATCTCCTAACAGAACTCTGGTTGATGTATTGCTTTAATGCACATTCAATATCTCTCCTCCTCATTGGAAATTAGCTGCTTTGCTGCTGCTGATGTTGTTGTTATTAATCTCTGGTTGGTGTAAATGGTCAGCCCACACGGACAGAATGATGAGTAGTTCTGTCTCAGTGTACCCATAGACACCACAGAAGAAAGACTTGAACAGCTACTTCCAAGAAGCAGCTATTGAGAACCCCACAGAGGACGGTTCTACTCTGACACATATGGGGCCACAGTAGTCAGGAATGACTCAATAGAAATTTGATTTTTGTTTAGGTTTCAAATCTTACCTTGCTGTTGTTGTTCAGTGCCTTCTAGTCTCTTCTGCCTGGTAGTGACCCTATGTACCATAGTGCACTGTTGCAGCCATTGTGTCAGTCCATCTGATCAAGGGTCTTCCTCTTTGCACTGAACTTCTACTTTACCAACCATGGTAGACTTTTCCAGGAACTCATCGGCATCCTTGCTTCTAAGGAGCATTCTGGCTGTACTTCTTCTAAAACAGATTTGTTTACTTTTCTGGAAGCCTATGACACTTTCTCTTTTGTTTATTTTCATTATTATATCTTTAAATCATTTTATTGGAGGCTCTTTCAGCTCTTATCACAATCCATACATTCACCCATTGTGTCAAGCACATCTGTACATACATTGCCATCATCACGTTAAAAACATTCTGGTAAAGCAACATCTTGGTAAAGAATACACCCTTCGTTATCAGCTCATTTTCTTCCTCCCCCACCCTCCCTCCCTCATGCACCCTTGATCACTTATAAATTATTATTTTTTTCATGTCTTACACTGACCACTGTCTCCCTTCACCCACCTCTCTGCTGTTTGTCCCCCTGGGAGGGGGTTATATGTTGATCATTGTGAAAAGTTCTCCCTTTCTCCCCCATACCTTCCTGCTACCCTCCTGGTATTGCTACTCTCATTATTCATCCTGAGGGGTTTATCCGTCCTGGATTCCCTGTGTTGTGAGTACTTAGCTGTACCAGTGTACATGCTCTGGTCTAAACAGATTTTTAAGGTAGAATTGGAGTCGTGATAGTTGAGCCGGGTTGGGAGGGTTGACATTAAAGGAAAGTTGTGTGCTTCATCGGTGTTACACTACACTCTGATACTTTCAATATTCTTTACCAACACCATACTTCACATGAATAGATTCTTCTTTGGTTTTCCTTACTCACTGTGCAGCCTTCACAGGTCTAGGAAGTGATTAAAATGCCATAGCTGGAGGTCAGGTGTGCCTCAGTCTTCTAAGTGTCTTTGTTTCTTAGTACATTAAAGTGGGTTTTTTAAAATTATTTTTAAAGTGTTTTTTTGTGGCAAATTTGCCCAATACAATATATCATTTGATTTCTTGACTGGTGCTTTCAGGCGCACTGATTTTGGATTCATGTCAAACAAAATCCTTGTGTGTTTTGTCCCAGGATGTTGCTTATTTGGTTTGGTTGTGAGAGGGGTTTTTTGGTTTTGTTTTGTTTTGTTTTTATGTTGAGGTATAATCCATACTGAAGGTTGAAGTCCTTGATCTTCATTAATAAGTGCTTCAAGCCCTCTTCACTTTTAGCAAGCAAGATTGGTCATTTTTTGACAATGATATCCACTTCACACCTGAAGATCCCAAAGGCAGGAGATAGAAATCTTCAATGTTTGGTGTCCTTGATGTTGAAGCATCCTTCCCATGTCCGCCTGCTGACCTTTATCCTTGTCCACCCATCATAGGTTACGCCATCCTTCCTCTTGTCTTTGGGTTCTCCGGGTCTGAAATGGACATTATTATCAAAATTTACAAATACCCTACACTCTAGGAGACACATAAAACTATCCCTAAAACTCTCTCATCCAACTTCCTCTGCTGGGTTCGCAGTCTTCAGAGAGGTCTGTAACCTCATAGCCTTGCAAGCATGTAACCATGGGTTGAGATATCCAGAGTCCCTTACTTCAGGCATCACCAATTTTCATACATGACTTCTGTGGCAGTTAGATTTTATGTTAACTTGATAGTACCTATCGGAGGTAGGGGTGGAGTCCAACCTGTCAAGCAGGTAGTGGGTGAGTGATGCCTCTTTGGGTGTGTGACCTTGTAATAAGAGACAAACAGGGAACATCTCCTTTTCTCTGTCACTTCACTTTCCTGCAGTTTTGTATGCCTGCATATGGATTGAAGCATGTTGTATATCCTAATCTCGTGCCTAAAATGATAATCCCATGTTGGAAAAGGTTGTTTGCTATGTTATTGGGGCAGGATTAGTGTTTTAAGCCAATCCCCTTTGAGCAGTAATAAGCTAAGACGTAGAGGTCTCCAAGGAACCAGGAAAGAAACAGAAGAAAGGACCTTTCTCTAGAGCCAGCCCCCTGAATTTGAACGTCTAGACCCCTGAACTGTGAAAGGATAAACTTATACTGTTTAAATCCACCCACTTTAGGTATTTCTCTACTAGCTGCACTAGACAACTAAAAAAACATCCTACCTCACTTCAGAAATGTGTGTAGCTTCAGCAATGACTACAATACAACACAATTCAGTAAAAAATAATTCACCTGAAACAGTACATTTAGGACAGATACATCTGAATATTGTGGAGCATGTAGTGACATGATGAAAATAATGTTTTAGAAAGATTAAGCTGGGGGTAAAGCAGGGGGATGAATAGAGGCATGAAAAGCTAAAGACAGGGGGCCCTTTTAAGGTTAAAGCCCCTTCTTTGTTAAAGAAGATGAGGCATGTTGTCAAAATGAGGCATGTGGTCATGGGTATGCCAGAGGGAGAAGGCACCAAGGACTAGTGTGAGAGATGTTTGGGAACTGATTAAATACAAGAAATGTTTACAGGATGTAGAATGGTTCTTCTTCTGCTGGAATCCAGGTGCACTGTACACAAGAAAACACACGTAAGGGCTCTTCCTTGCTTCCATGGCTTTGAATACCATGGCCCAGACCAGGGCACAATCCTCCAAATGTTACTCTGTGGAGTCAGCATTTGCACAATGGGAGAGTCAGTAAACAGGCATTATATGGCACCAGTCAAATGCTGCCAGTTTGCTGAGTGCACTTTAAGGTGAGATCGGGACAAATGAATCAGCACTAACTGAGTTCTCCTGCTCCTAAAGGGTGGGCCTCCCAGATAACCAGCACCATATTAGATGTTGGAAAACAGCACAGTAGTGCCAGCTGCCACTGTAAATCACCTCTTCGGTCTCTCAAGAACACCTTGACTTCCTGCCACGAAAGAGGCTCACTCTCTCACATCCTGAGTCACTCTGGACCACCTCCAAGTGAAGGTTCAGATACAGCTAGAAGACATTCAAGTCAAAGCAGCACATCAGGCTGACACATTTCTGGGGAGTCTAAGCTGTGCTTTCCAACTGTTCTCCATCACGCTGCTGAGAGTGTTCTGTGGTTCTCAGCCCAACTACTTTCGACTGGTCCCAGGCAAGGCCCCTGGAACGTCTTGCAATTATTCTCTACAGCTGTGGAGACAGTTCCTTGGGTGAAATCCAAGCTGCTGAATCACTCATTTCCTGTTCTTGATCTAAGAACTTTCTGTTTGATGTTGCTGTCTCAAAGAAACATAATTTTTGAAGAAAAAAAGATTTTATATAATACAGCTTTGGGAGTGTGGGGCCTAAAACCAGACCACGTTGAAGCGGCTTTACCATTATCACCCTTTTCCAATGAAAAGTTCTGGGTGCTGAGAAAAGCTCTACCGTAGTTTCCCAGGGATGTGAGGATGTTAGACGCCACTGGCAAGCTTCTCAGTTCTGTTTACTCCAGAAAGTTGAAGACATCACACGGCTTGTCAGGAACAAGTCGGAAAGTCTGCCATTTGTAAAAGTGTCAAAAGTATTTGCTGGTACAACTTAAAAATCAGTTGTGTATTTCCAAATTCTCAATCTTCTGAGAGCACCAGTCTGTCTCAACAACTGAAATAAAAATAAGTTAGCTCTTCATCTTGAGTTTAGCTGAATCGCCACATTTCGCAGTTGCCTAAGGAGCTTTCTGTTTCTTGTAGTTACTTCCTTTCCTAATATCCTGCTTCTATCTAATTATCTTTTACTTACATTCCCTCTTGCAAGTAAAATAAAGATAAAGACCCTCTTTTCACTTCACTGGCCCCACCTTGTGTAGATAAGTCTAGTCAATTCTTTACCAATTCTCTTCCCCTCTGTTCTGCTTCTGGTCCAACCCCAGTTGCATATATAACATTTCTTCCTCTGATCCTAACCACCTGGAACTAAGTCAGACCTCACAAATGAAAGAATATAGTACTCCAGACTGCCAGTTCTGCTTAAGATCTCAGACAACATCTGCTCATGACCTGTGAGATTAGGAGTCTGCTGGGCCCCTTACTTCTGATCCGCTAGCTGCAAATTTGAATATCAACTCAGGAAATCATCTGGAGACTCAGCATTCCCTTCCTTCGTACCTACTGGCTCCCAAACTCTATTTGTTTTTGATAATTCACTGCAACTAGTCACAAAACTCATGGAAATTACTATAGCTTTGATTAGCAAGAAGGATACAAATCAAGAGATGTTTAGAGCAAGGCTTGGGGCAGTGGTTGGGGGTGGGGAGGGGGCAGAATACCACACTGAGTTTTCATATCCCAAAGAAAGGGCAAGTACTAACTTTTCACCAACCAGGAATCCCAGGAAGCAACTGTATCCCTATCTTTTATTTGGGGTTTTCATATATAATTCCAACTCCAGTCATGGGTTAGTATCACAAATGTGTTGGTCAGTATCACAAGGTTGATAGCACACCATGATTTTCACTGGCCCCTGTCAGTTCTTTTCCAAGAGCTACTTTTGATGATGGCTCTTGATCACAGCTAACTTAAAGTGTTATGATAATGAAAACACTGGACGTCAGTTGTAATCTTGAACCAACATCAAAAACATTGGGGAAATTCCAAGGTTTTCAGAAACTAAGGATAAAGGCCAAGTTCTTTGGGTAGAATTCACCACCTCTTGCAGCTTCTACCTTCCCTTCACTCTGCATCACACCAAATGTAGAAACATGGGTGGTATCCCATGGTGTTTCAAAGGACCACCCACACAAGAGGGCAGTTTTACCTAAAGTGATCTAGGGAGTCAAAAAGAAAGAAAAGAAAAAAGCTTGCGCAGCAGTAAAGCAGATACTGGACAACCGCAGTGTTCACATTCTTAGAAGTCTCCAGATCATAATTTTCCCAACGTTAGCATGGCATTGACTCACTCCACCTCAGACCTCTGCCAGCACAACTGACGTGCTCCTTTATGACTCGTGGTTTATCCATAAGCCCTCTCACTTCTTTCCAGTCAAGCTTTCATGAACGTTCTAAACTCTCCTTGTGTTATTGGACAAACCAAGCTCCCTGCCATCAAGTCAATTCCAACTCAAAAGACGCCTCTGATGATAGCAGGTTGTGAACTGGACTGATAGTGGAAAGATCAGTGGTTCAAACCTTCCCACTGATGCAGGGGAGAAAGGTGAGGCTTTCTGTTTTCATAAAGACTTATAGGCTCAAACACCCAAAGGGGCAATTCTAGTCTGTCCTGTAGGGTCACTATGAGTTCTATTGGGCAGGCTAGTTTAGTTGTCATTCTCTCACTCTTCCTCCTTTTAGACCAATGTTTAAGGTCCCTCTAACCACCAAAGATTCAACAACAACCAGTAAAGCTGTCAGCCAAGCATAGTTCCCAAGTCTCCTCCTCTCCGTTCATTTTGACATCACTAAATAAAAGATGTTAAATAGGTAACACTGTATCTACTCTCATCTGAAATTAGAAACAGAACATAGAAAGACATTAAAATACATCAGTCTGTATTTATGCTAAAATTCCATCAAATTTTACTTGAAAAAATGCCAACAATTTCTTTTCTCAACAATGTTTAGGTCAATTTATTCTGGCTCCTCATTGAAGGTAAAGGATTGGATATAAGATGCTATTATCTGTCAGCAGATATACGGGAGTTTCAAAAAGTTAATGGAGAAGTGGAATTAAAAGATCATGGGATTTTTCCATGAATATTTTGAAGCTCCCTTATCTATGGATCATGGTTTCCTCTTCTGACAAACAGAAGAACACTTCCCAATGAAATTCAAGGAATCCCTTTAAGGCAGAGAAGAAAACCAAGAACGTGTTCCTACCCTCCCTGTAAACATGAGAGAAAAGTTCATTACTGTGCAACATCAGAGAAGAAAGTAGAGGGTCCTGCTTGGAAAGTAGAGGGTCAACAGAAAAGAGGAAGACACTCAACTAGGTGAATGGAAATCGTGGCTGCAACGCGGGGGTCAACCATGTCAATAATCCTGCGCATGGCGCAGGGCAAGAGAGGGTTTTGTTTACTTGTGTATAGGGTCACTATGAGCCAGAACCGACTTAATGGCATCTTAATAACTGGGAAAGTACGTGCAAGAGGTACACATATAAAAAGGAAGGAGTGATCGTTTATTTCTATGGAATTCACTAATACAAGAGCATTAATTTTAAAAAATACATGAAGAGGTCCTAAGTTTTTAATCTCACTATTTTTAGCTGCCATTAAGTTAGCCCTATTTCATAGTCAACCATGCACAATGGAACAAAATGCTGCCCAGCCCAGCCCCACCCGATAATCAGTTGTAAATGGGACCACTGTGATCCCAGAGTTTTCATTGGTTAAAATTTTGAAATAGATCACCAACCCTTTCTTCCTATTCCACCTGGACGTTCTGGTGAAACCTATTCAGCGTCTAGCAATGGGCAAACTTCCAGTAACAGATGGCTGGTGACTGTGCATGAGGGACTAGCCTCCTGAATGAGCCATTGCAAAATGCTGGCATATGCATTGATGCAGACTGTGGTTACGTTTTAAAAAGTTTAAGACAAAACAATAAACTTAATGAAAATATTGTGATTTTAAACAAATCGGTATAGGGTTCCCAACTCTCATCATGATTTTCCTGTATTAGGAGACCATCACTGTTTTTTGGCATTATAATGTATTGTTATAATGAAAGAATGGTGATTTTAGCAGAGTTATGGGGTTATTTAAAATAGTTTCACTAGAACAAACTATGTCTGTTTTCAATTTTATTAAAAAAAAAAATTCCCAAGTGTCTGGGAATCAGTTCACTAGAAACATACTGAGGGATTAAGGAAACAAAAGAAAAGAAAAACATAAGCCTCCCAGTCTTCTAGAATTGCATGGAACTTTCCTAAAGTCAAGAACCAGAAAAGCTGTAGAAAAGGCTGGAAGGAACCTGGCTCTCTCTGAAGACAGAGAGTCTGCAAGTATAGACTGTAGTTCTTGGCACCCTTTTGGAGATGATGGGGGCCCAGGTCTCGTATTGCAGATGTCTAGCGCATAGATAAAAACTGAGTGGTCTGACTCATTAGAAATAGCCTGGGCTGAATCAAAGATGAGAATTCTTTGGCTTCTTCAGACAAATACACCCACTCTTCCCTTAACAACATTGGTCGATCCCAAAGACCAGATCATTATGCAAAAAGTGGCGTTAAACAAAAACGAAAGATGATCGCGTGAGATCACAAAATATAGGACGCCTACCTCATTACATAACTGCCAAGTTTAATCATTAGATGACTAACATATAACTTCCAAATCACTGAAACAAGACCACATCAAGTTGACACATAGCCTTATTCATCATAGCCAGTGTTACTCTATCGGAGCAGCTTGACATTTTTCACTACATACGCATATCATCAATGTGCAAAATTGCTAAGTGAGGAGTACATATATGCCATTTTCCTTATTCACTTTTTTCAGAAGATAAATTTATCATATTCTTAAAAACTAATTTCTCTCACTTCATCTTTTTCAATGCATGATAATTTTATATTAATGTTCTGTAATTTCCCTTTCTTCTACCTTATGGACTTGAAAAATAAGAAATGATAAACAATAGTCTACATATCATGTCTTTGCAACCTTTATTTTTCTCTAATTTCTTATTTTTTAATTTTATATTACTTATTTATTGACACCTTTATTCTTTCATCCTATTTCCCATATCGACCAATAAGTATATTAACACATGAACATTTAATGAACTCATGTCATGATAAGTTAATTATCAGTGCATTACTTTTTGTTTGTTTGTTTTGGGTTTGTTTGTTATGATGCCTGTTACCGGATCCCGTCAACACCTCATGATCACACAGGCTGCTGTGCTTCTTCCATGTGGGCTTGTTGCTTCTCTACTAGATGGTCGCCTATTTAGCTTCGCACCTTTAAGACCCCAGACACATTATCTTTAGATAGCTAGGCACCATCTACTTTCTTTACCACATTTGCTTATGCACCCATTTTGTCTTCAGCAATTGTGCCAGCTGGGTGAGCATTACAGAATGCCAGGTTGTTAGAACAAAGTGTTCTTGCATTGAGGCAGGGCTTGATCAGAGGCCCAAAGTCCGTGCAATGCCTCAGTGTATTGCCATATAAATACATGTACATAGGCCGATACCTCTATTTCTGTGAATTCATGTATTTACATACATGCACACTATATTTATACCTCTATCCATCGCTTTGCTTCCTAGAACTTTCCTCTGTTTCCTTTAACCTTCTGGAAGAGGGAATTTTTACATTTAAGAATCCCATCTTCTATTGTTTTTAAATTAAGGAGAGAGAAGCTCAAAGTCCTATGGATGATTTGAGAAAATAAGCAGAATTCCTGCTGGTAACAGATTTCGTATGCCTCAGGCTACTATGCTTAGAGCTGAAGAGTAAATTCTAGAAATAGTGTCCTGGATCAATGCAAGATGAGAATAGGCTCAGAACTGACAGAAAGTGGTCAACTACGTTTTCTAAATGAAGAACAAGACAAGAATGCATGAGGCTGGTTACTGGGGTCGAAGAGATGTTAGACAATGGAGACTCCTGAGTAATGCAGGATAAGAGAGTCCATTTGGGTGTTGCTGACAACCTGCCGGAGGCATTTATACACCTGAGGCAGACTGAACAATTTTCAACTGAGTGTAGTACAATGCCAGGGGGAAGAGGAAAGAGGAGTAAAGGAGGAGCTAGTTTTTAGTCAACAGGGAGAAGACTTAAATCCACGCAGAGGGCCTAATAGTTGGACAGAGATGTAGATGGAAGGGCAATGAGAGCTAGAGCCATTCATTTTCATGATTCAATTGAAGGCTAGGTCATACACTCAAGAAAGTAGTGTTGTTTAGGGTTAATAGGAAAGAGGAGCATGGTGAAGGTTTTACCTACTGCCTTTGTTTTCTGGTCAAGGGAAGGAGAAAACCACCACCATCAAGTCAATTCTGTGACTTTCAGAGATTATAACTTGTTATGGGAGTAGAATGCCTTATCATTTTCCTGTGGAGCATCTCATGGCTCCTACTTGCACAGGGTGGACATTTCACCAATGCAGCTCAGGTATAGAGTGGAGATAACGCTTTGAGGATCAAACCAGAATTGAAGAATTCTGGGACAGAGTTTCTAGAGAAATGAAGTTCTGGAGAGAAAGCATAGGAACATCAGGGGAGAGAGCTGGAACAACTGGTTGCTGAGAGGAAAGGGAAAAGGAGAGCTCCGAGGATTTGAGCGATGGTCGTCTGGGTGAGGGTGGAGGTGGAGAACAGCATGAGGGAGTGCTGGTGTGAGCTGACGTGCTGGAATGTAGTGCTTCTGGGAGTGGCTCCAGTGGTGGTAGGTGGCGAAAGCAACAAAACAGTGGTTGGCATGAATCATCCTGCTGGACACTGAAATCTCCCAGTGGACAGAGGAATCAAGTTAAAGAGAAAGACTATGGACCACTGCCTATAGCTCCAAGGAACGGTCTGCAATTATAAAGAAGAGAAAATGACATCAAAGCCAAATATCATGGGCCGCAAAGAAAGGATTTTTTTCCATATATAGCTATATATCTACAAGTGTTATTATGATAAAGACAAGGGAATTAAAAAATAAGTCATATAAACTATGAAAAACGTGCTCCAAATGTAGCCCCTTTACTGATGACTGAAATGATCAGACAAAGCTACTGCACATGGACAACAAAGGGGCAAACATTTGTCAGGCTCCAGACCTGTGTGCGGTCCCTGGTGGTATAGTGGGCTATGCATTAGCCTACTCACTGCAAGTGAGCAGTTCAAAACCATCAGGGCTCTGCGGGAGAAAGATGAGGTGCTTTACACCTGTAAAGATGTACAGTCTCATAAGGCTACAAGGGCCATTTCTGCTCTGTCCTATAGGGTCTCTGTGAGTCAGAATTAACTCCAGGCATCTCAGTGCATAATCCACTACTCCATGAGGGCTCTTCCCAGTCAGAGTGACTTGACAGCAACAGGTCTGGATTTTTTTGTTTGTTTGTTTTTTCTGTTTTGTCTGAGTTTTGTGGCAGGGAGAGAATGTTACCTCTGATAAGCAGAGAGATGTGGCAAATTGCTTCTTTCTCATGTGACTGTTGGCTCACTGAGTAATAAGATTTCCAAATTAAGGTAAACCAGGCTGGGCTTTGAGTTCATTCCGTATCCATCCATCTAGATATTCAATAAATATGTACCTTGTCTATGCCAGCCATTGTACTAGGGACAGGGGTGCCATGTTAAGCAACAAATAGAGATATTCTTTTCCTCACATTGCTTCAAATCTAGAGGAGCAAGATATGCTTTAATCCTAGGGCAAGCTCAGAGTGAACAATCACAAAAAAAGAGATACGAGGGATATAAGAAAGTGGTGTAAAACAACCTAAATTGGAGAGTCTGGGAGTCTTCTATAGGATATGGCTTCAGAGTTGAGATTTAAGAATTGTATTGGAGCTAATCAGAGCAGAAGAGATAGCTGAATAGTTCAATCAAAAGGCCAGCCTGGGCCACAGCCCTGGAGTGGGAGGACGTGTGAGCCCTTGGGAAACTGGAAGAAAACCCAGAGCAAAGTGGGGTGATGGTGTGGGATGTGACTAAAGAGCCACAGACGATCTGGTGTCTGGTCAAATCACACAATTTCAACATGTCCTGAGAGCAATGGATAGTGAGTGAAAGGTTGAAAATAAGGAATGGCAGAATTAGAATTTCTTTGAAAAGATCATTTCAACTACGCTGTGGAGAATGGATGAATGACAAGAGTAGAAAAGCCATCATGACTCTAGTAAAGATTGAGTGTTTAAGACACAAAGTATAGAGAATATAACATTGGGCGTAGTAACCTTAAAATGGCAGGAAAACGTAGGGCCACTTGGGTGACATATTTATCATTTCCTTTTTCCTAGCAAATCTGTTTTCTGAAGGGTCCCCAGTGGCACAGTGGGTAATGAATTGGGCTGGGTTTTTTTTTAAATCGTTTTATTAGGGGCCCATACAACTCTTATCACAATCCATACATACATCAACTGTGTAAAGCACATTTGTACATTCATTGCCCTCATCATTCTCAAAACATTTGCTCTCCACTTAAGCCCCTGGCACCAGGTCCTCATTTTTTCCCCTCCTTCCCCGCTCTCCCCTCCCTCATGAACCCTTGATAATTTATAAATTATTATTTTGTCATATCTTGCCCTATCCGACATCTCCCTTCACCCACTTTTTTGTTATCCATCCCCCAGGGAGGAGGGCACATGTAGATTCTTGTATTCTGTTCCCCCTTTCCAATTCACCCTCCCTCTACCCTCCCAGTATTGCCACTCACACCACTGGTCCTGAAGGGATCCTCCACCCTGGATTCCCTATGTTTCCAGTTCCTATCTGTGCCAGTGTACAACCTCTGGTCTAGCCAGACTTGCAAGGTAGAAATGAGATCATGATAGTGGTGGGGGTGGGGTGGAAGCATTTAGGAACTAGAGGAAAGTTGTATTTTTCATCGTTGCTATATCGCACCCTGGCTGACCTCTATTGACATAACATCTCTGCGATACACTCTAATATGAACAAACAGAAACCAAAGAAAACAATACAAACCAAAAATACAGAAAATTTTGGCAACCAGATCCGGTCCAGCCCACATCATAGGCAGAATCTACTGAAAAAGTTGTAACTGTTCACATCAGATTTATGTCTTTGTTCTTCTGTACTCCTCTCTCCCAAGCATTCTGTTGAGTGACCACTTGCCTCCCTTCCCTCACTTTTCATTGCGGGGAGTTCTCTGGAAGCTTATTTCCTATGTGGTCCCACAAATGATCTTGGGCTCCCACTGTCAACCAACACCCTCTGCACACTGGATTCTCACAATTAGGCTCTGATACTGATCCCTCCTTCAACTTTGGATCCTATGGATTTCAATCCTTCCGTGACTGATGATGGTGTGCTTCTTCCATGTGGACTTAGTTGACATCTCACTTAAATCTCTGTTTGGTGGAAGACAAGCCTTTCAGCCCCCAGACACTATTTTATCTGATAGGCAGGCACCTTCTAAATTCTTCGCCACATTTTGCTATAGCACTCATATTTTCTGGGTTCCCTTCCTGAGGGCAAGTGTAGAACAGAGCCATAATATTAAAACCAAGTGTTCTTACATTGGAGCTAGGATTTAGTGTGATTCCAAAACCCATTCCTGGATCTATGCTCTTTCTTTTTTCTTAATTTGCTGTAAGTTGGGAGTTAATAAATATGGCATAGCATTCCTTAGTTCAATTAAGAAACCTCTCCTCTTAAAGCATGAGGTTTTTTTTAAAAAAAAAATACAAACGGAACAAAGGTAAGATGTGAAAATGTATTTTAGGGGGATGCTGAGAATTAACTAGTTGTTATGAAAATTTTGGAATTGTTAAAGTGATGGTTAAACCTTATGCTGAACATAACTGATGTAGATGTGAAGATGGTTGAAATAATTAATATTTTTCTACCTATATATGCTGCAATAAAAAATGTATTTAATCAATCACTTGTTTATTCCCTTATCTTTTTAAGATTTAAACTATTTTCACCAGATCCTGATTTTACTCTTAAAGGCACTTTTGTCCCCTAACCTGCCTCTCTCAGATCCCTAAACTCCTGCCTGTGTTGCAAACTTCTGTACCACCAACCCCCTCTGGTTCTCTCCATGAGGTCTCCTTTAATGCTGATGAGTTTCATTTCAATTACTAGCCCTTTCATCTCAAACACCAGTGGAGCAGAAGCAATGCATGAAGTCAAATTGTTTCTTTGAAAACTAAAATTTATTGTGTCCTAGTGTCACTTTTATTAATTGTTTAAAGTTAATGGTATCCAGACCTGCAGAAGTTCTTATAAACATTGATTTTTTTTTCATCAAAGGGGAACCTCTCTCACATTCTCTATATACGGTGATGTGCCGCTTGTTGTAGGCCAGTTATACATAGATTTATTTACACCTGAGGACCTAGGAATTTGACCCTTGAATAACATTGCTGAGAAAAAAAATGTTCAGATCAGAATGTAGCTGAACCAACCTGGAACTGTATGAAACACTACCTATTTGCCTCTCAATTTACTGTCTTCTTTTTAGCATGTTTGAAAATGTGTCCTTATTGCAAAGGCTCAAATTGTGTTGGCCACAATAGACTCTCAGGAAGAAAGAGATTATCTTTCTCTGATTCTTAGCCAGGACCATTTGGAGAGGAACACAGAAAATCATCCTCTAGATAACAAGAATAAGAGAAAGATTTTCCCACCTAACTGTTTGAAGAAACACTTCTGAGGAGGCAGCAAAGAAATTCCATCTTCAACATTAGGACTATTTCAAACAAAATACCGTACACCATAGAACAAGAAACAATTCTGGACGCATAATTTCTCCTGAGGGTAGGCAGAGTTCTTGCAAGTATTGACTTCAAGAGTATCTTGTACCTTGTGGTTTAAAGATAAATTAAGATCCAATTTTAGCAGCGATAGATGGAAGCCAGAATTCACACCAGCTACCCCTGACTTTGGGGAGGAGCATGGATATTTCCCGGCTTCTTAATACATGGGCCATCTGCATGCCTGCATGCATCCCAGGAGGGAAATGCTTCCTTCTCCTTATAGATATAAACCTCTTTATCCAGCTTGGTTCTCAAAATTGGATTATGCAGATAATTCTTAGCAATACTGCTCTAATTTATCTGCATGAGCTTTATAAAAGCTGTTTCATTGAATGAACTGAAGTCATATGCTCTATGTCTTATATGCTGCACATGGCAAGCAGCATGATTTATATCCTGGTGAGTGGTCTGCCAGAGTCAGGCATTTCCATGCTACCCCAATTATTTAGATGTATTCAGAAACGTGCCCTTTCTTGCCAATGGATACTAGGCTTTCTCCAAGAACTCAATGTATGTGTCAAGATATTCTTTTCCTCAGAGAGATGCCAAAACCAGATTTATCCTGCTCCTTCAAGGTTAAAACAACAAGTAAGATGTCCTTTGCTTTTCTCTACTCCTTACTCCCAGAAAATAATTCATCTACATCCACATGGTGACAGCTCTTGGCATGAAAAAAGGTGTCCCAAGAAAAGCAAGTAGGGATCCACATAATTGTTCATGATTGTATCACTGTGTACTTAGCATATTTGTAGGCTTTTAGCTTGAAACATTAGTCTGACCCCCCTCCCCAAAAGACCACTACAAAACAAAAAATAATAATGTAAGTAGAATATTAAGTCAGCTTTATCATACATTACAGCAGAACTTACAAATGTCAATAAAATCTACCAGGTGAAGAAATCCAATATCAGAACATCCAAAAATCCCAGCTTGTTGTTTCCTTCCTTGACTCTGTGATATCATTTGTCTATCCAGTGCACCCTGGAGAGCACAGGGCTTTGGATGACAGGTCCCCACGGCATTGAAAAGCTCAGTGTCACTGTGGACTCCTGTGAAACATAACTATTGATAGCCCGCTGTTGCTGACCAGGAGCTTTACCAGTAACATAAATCAGTGATTGACACATATATTTTGTACATACGTTATATACTGCACTCACCTAAAAGCTGCATGTTTAGTATGGATCAAAACTACTTCAAAGTGAAAGGTTTTCATGGCTGCGAGTATAGCGGCAGTGGCAACTTCAAGAATGTTCTTTTTTAACAAAGATCCTTTTGCTGGATTTATTTATCTAGAAATGGTGGACTTCAGTCTCCAGTATCAATCCATTCAACTTATATAATGCCACGACTTTTCTCTGCTTCTTGGGAGCACTTCCAGCATCACTAGTGGCATTCCATATGGGCCCCAGGGGGTTTCAAGGTTTATCATATTGCACTCACTAGGATGAGAAATATGCGTGAGATGGGAGATCACTTTTTACTGTAATGGGCAATTTACTGGAGATATCTACTGCTCACCCAGATGATTTGTATCAAATGCATTACGCAAGCAAGCGAGCAAGCAAGAAATCTTTGTTTAAGCGACCTTGTACAGTTCAAGCCCGTATCCAGGGGTCAACTACACAATCACTTCCTGATCATCTAAGCAATCTGAACACTGCTTTAAACTTTTTTGTTTGGGGGGTTTGTTATGACTTTTCTCTTCTTGCCACCCAAGCAACAGATTTTTCTCCTGCTAACATGTATTTCAACAAACACTCAGGTATGACTGGGTGGCACATAAGGCAAGAACTGAAAGGATAAGGTTAGCCGTGGATAGAAGATAAACAAACAACATTGCTGTCAAGTGGGTTTCCCCCTCACAGAAAGGCTGCTTGGCAGTGTAGTATTGCCTCAGATGGTTTCCACGGCTATCACTACTGAGGGACGCATACTGCCACAAAATTGCAGGACTTTCAGTTTGCTGTTGGGTTCTTAAGCACTGTGTTGTCAGGGCTGCTGTATAGAAGGTATTGCTGTGCAGATACTATTGCCCCAAACTTGATTTTTCTCTTGCTTTTTTACCTTTGTTTTGTTTCCTTTAAGAAAATGCTTTTGAGATCAGAACTGATTTAACTTTATACAAGCATCTCATATGTGTAACTCTTGGGCCAAGCTGTCCTATCCCTATGTGATAATTTTTAAAATGCAGCCAACACCCTTTTTCTGTGACATGCAGGGAAAGAACAGCTATTGATACTGTTAACTTCATTGGATCCATCAAGCAAAGGCAGTCTAGACCGTGCTGCCTCAGATCTTGTCCTCTCTCTGTTAGAGCCATGCCTTGACTATGACTCTCACCAGTGAGGCACCAGGAATAAAGAGAGATGGACCAGAAGCCCAGCTAGGTTTGTTTTTAAAAGAGCAAAAGAACCCTGGGACCAAAAGTATTAGATAGTGCCAGGTTCTGCCCCATAGTTCCAACTTTTAACAACTAACTTCCAACTAAAATTAGAAAGGCCTGGGTGGAACACACACACACACAAAGAACAAAATTCAAAATCAAAAGACTCAAGGCTTACTGTTTAGATAGAGACCCGTGAAACCTCTGAGACTATGGTTCTTAGTCACCCTTCAAGTCTGGAACTAATTCACCCCCATGGTTTAATTTACAGTCAAACAATAGAGAGAGAACAATGAGGTATGCCCACCTTAGAATAGCTAACCATTTAAGGTCAAAGGGACAATATTTACCCAGGACACAGTTCAGAAGGGTTAGCAAAGAAGAAGGAAATGAAACAGGAGACACAGAGAAGAAATGAGTTAAGTGATAGTACACTGAGGATAGTATATTGATCATGACGCAGGAAATGAAGCAAAATGGGTATAAATTCTTGAATGTGAAACTGAAGATCTGCGCTGTAAGCCTTGATCCATTTTCAATAAATACTGCAGTATTTAAAAATAACTGAAACTTTGTGAGGAACAGACTAAACAACAAAACACAGAAGACCAAAGGAAAGTCGAGAGGAAACTTGAGGTCCACTACCCCTGCCGTGTGCCTTAAACATGAACATGAATATGGGCATCATCCATGGCTGAAAAAGCATTGGACAAAATTCAGTACTAATATATCATTTTAAAATTTTCCAGCAAAATAAGAGTAGAATACAATTCCTCAAATTGATAGACGACATCTGCAAAATTAAAAACAACCCCAAACAACTGCTCTTTTATGATCAAAAATATTTTCACTGAATAATTTTTTAAAAAATCATTTCATTGGCGTATACTCCACTTATCATACAATGTAAAGGTTAAATAAGAGTTGTGCATTTTGTCGGAGGTTATGGAGGACAGTGGGAACCCAAAATCCATCTGAAGCCTCTGGCAGATCCCCTCTGACTCCAGTCAAGGGTGGAGGACAGCCTTCTTACCAGACAGAGATTATGGTAAACTTGATTAAGGTAGGTAGAATTATGGTATTATATGGTACTTGGTGAGTTGGCCTCTCTCTGAACCCAACCTGATTTTGCTATAGGTTTCAATATTTCTTGATTGTTCCTGGTTGTTTTGTTTTTATTGTTTTTATTTCTGTTGTGTTCCCCAGTATATGAAGCACAGGTATATAGAGACAATAACTGATGTAATTGCTTATTGGGTATGGGGAGTAGAGGTTGAGGGGAACTGGAAGCAGTTATGAATAATGAATACAGGGGGTATACGCTAGAACTGATTGTAATGATGTATATACAACTCTTTAAGAAAACAACTTAACTATAGGGGTGTATGATATGAATTTTATATTGATAAAACTACTGAGGGGAAAAAAGAAGAAAAGTTGTGTAATCATCACCATAATCAATTTCAGAACATTTTTTCTTGTACTCGTTGCTAGTTCCCCATTTTCCCCCAAGATCCGCTGCTATGTCCTGATGTAATTATTAATCCAATTGCTGTCTCTATAGATCTACCTGTCCTAAATTTCATATGCAGAAAACCATACAAAACGAACAGGAAGCAAACAAAGAAACAGAAACAGCAACAATGACCTGACAAAACAGAGGAAAATCTTAATTCAAGAAAGAAGTAGAAAATGTTAAAGACTGAAACAACCTTAAAGTGGGTCAACAGGGAGATCAAATTATAAGGTGTTTCATTTTAATCTAACTACATCTGCCAATGGATTTATAACGCTCTTTGTCCGATAACAAGGCTATTCACATGTTTAATCCATGCGATTGGATTTAGCAAATGGATTTTGGACTCCCTCTGTCATCCATAGCCTTCTTCAAGCCAAGTGTTCAAAATTTAATCTATGACACTGTTCAGATCTGGATTTTATTATTTATATTCCTCAGCTCACACAGCTGTTGTGTTTCTTCACTGCAATTTGGACTTCTTTCAGTACCATCAATTCTTAGATACATGCTACCATGAGAAAGAGTTTAATGGTGACCAACTATTTTTGGTATAGTGGTTCCATGTCTTCTTTCTATGTTCTTTGGTGCTTCCTGCATCATTCCATTTTTTGCTCATAGAATCCTTCCATTTGAAACTTGAGACTTGAATGGTTTCTTTGGCTCTTTCAATTTAAGATATGCAGAGTATTTCTTTCTTTTTGGATTTCTAACTCCAAGTCTTTGCACATTTCATTACAGCACTTTAATTCCACCCCACCACCACCCCCCCAGGCTGCCTATTGAAGTTTTCTATTCAGCAATTTGACTCCATCATTTCCTCCACTCATTTTAGCGACTCTAAGTTAAAGAGCACCTTTTGCTTTGGCAGTTCCTGATGCTGCCCCATAGCTTGTCAGGTCTTCGATCCTTCCTACTTAAGGAATCAAACATTTTTCAAATATTTTTAGATGTTCTCTAAATTCAAATGTGATAGACTTAAAGTCATATTTTGGCACTTGTGGACTTGTTTTAATTTTCTTCTCTTTCAACATGAACTTGCATATGAGCAATTGGTCTGTTCCATTGTCAGCTCCTGCCCATTTTGGCTGATGATATTGAGTTTCCTCGGTGTTTTCCCAATCACTGCTTCAAAAACTCACTGCCATCAAATCCACCTGCATTCACAGAAACCCGATAGGGTAGAGTCGAGCTGCCCCCTTCGGGTCTCTGAGACTTCAAATCTTTACTGGAGCAGACAATCTTATCTTTCTCTGTCTTCTGGGGTGGCTGGTGAGTTTGAACCCCTGACATTGCAGTTAACAACTTGGTGCAAATCCCACTACACCAGAGCGCCAGATATACTCAATTTGATTCCTGTCCTTTGCATCTGGTGAGGTCTTCATGTAAAGCCACCATTTACCTTGCTGGGCAAAAAAGGCATTTTCAATACAGTTATAGATCTTGCAAAATTCCAGCACATGATCTCCAGCTCTGTTTCTATCACCAAGGCCATATTTTCCAACTGCCGATCTTTCTTCTCCATTTTCAACTCTCACATTCCAAAGAGAAAGCTGTGGTGACTGTACACTCAGACAAGATAAACCTTGCACTACCGATCCATCTTGATTGCATGTTTGATCAGTTTCAGACTGAAGAAGACACTGGGTAGAATTCTTCAATCTGATTATCATGTCTTTAAGTGGTTTGCGTGAAAATTTGAGTAATAATTGTAATAAGTGGTCTTCCCTTTGGTATATCATTCTATCACAGGTGGCATTGTATTTCAATAACATCTTAAAATATATTTTTTAATGATAAATGAAACACCAGTTATATTAAATTTGTTATTACTGGAATAATAAACTATATGATTGTCTTACTCAAAATGGCCAATGTTAGTCCATTTCAGCTCACTAATGCCTAGGATAGGGATCTTTGTGCATTCCATTTCTGACAAAATTCCAATTTTCCTAGATTCGCACATTGTACATTCCATGTTATTATTATTAATGGATGCTTGTGGGTATTTCTTCTCATTTTGAGCTGTGCTCCATCAGCAAATGAAGGTCCCCAAAGCTTTGTTCCAACCACACAATGAGGGTTAACTGTGCTCTGAGGAGGTGGCTTTTCCTCCGTCAGGTTTTGAGTGCCTTCCAACATGAGGGGCATCTGCCAGTACTGTGTCAAGCAATGCTCCAGTGCTATTCAGAAGAATTTAATAAGCCAGTAATTTCTCAGAAATGCACCACTTCTCTTCCATCTTCCTAGTCTGTTCTCAGTGTGGAAATAACACAAAAAACTATTTATCATATATAACCCTGGTGGCATTTGAAATATCGATGACATAGTTTCCAGCATCACAACAACACACAAGCCATCACAGTACGACAAACTGACAGATAAGTGGGGGACATATTGGTAACACTAAAAATATATAGAAAAATGCCAGAAATAGTCCTTCCTTATTGGCAATTACCTTAAAAATTAGTGTTTAATCTCTCCAATAATAAAGTAGCATGTGGCAGGACAGATTTTTTAAATTAATCTGTATGATAGCTGTAAAAAAATACATCTTAGACCCAAAGACATAGAAAGGTTAATAGCAAAAAAAAAAGGGCAGGGGGTGGGGGTGGGGGTGGGGATCCATGTAAAAGATAACTAGAAAAGAGCTGGGGTGGCTATACAATCAGACAAAATAAACTAACTGAAAATCTGAAATAAGAAACAACAAAATGATATTATATAGTTATAGAAAGGTCAACTCATCCAGCTGATGCAATCATTATTGATCTCTACATAAGCAACATCCAAACTCCAAATATATGTAAAGCGAACATTGGAAGAACTGAAGGGAGTCATAGATAACTTCAATATGTTAATTTTAATCATGGACATAATGTGTAAAATGAAGGGGGGGATATCCCCAAAATACTGCAAACTAATTAGGCTAACAGATATATATGAGGGGTTTCAAAAATTTCATGGAAAAATTTAATTACCTTTGAATTCAACTTTTTCACAAACTTTTTGAAGGCTGATTTTGTGTGTGTCTATGTATGTATGCATATGTATACATATGAATACTCAACTCAACAACACTATAATACACATTCCTTTCTTGTATGCATGGATCATTTTCCATGATAGACCACTGACTAAAATGCAAAACTCAATAAATACTATTTTTATGGTTAATTTTTAAACTTTTTATTGTTATTTAGATGGGGGTTTACAGAACATATCATGAGATTTACATTCAACAATTTATATAAATTTTGTTTCAAATTATCTATTTAATTCCCCTTCCTGTGTCATCACTTGTCCCACTTCTTTCCTGTGCTTCCTGTCTCTGTATCTCCCTCTTTCCTGACCTGCTGACCTGCTGTGAGGACATGCTGGTTTTCTTAATCTTAATTTTCAAAATATTAAAATCATGTGAATTATATTCTCTAACCACAGTGGAATGAAACTAGAAATTAAGAAAAGGAAAACTATAAAGTGCACAAGTCTATGGAAATTAAGTGACATCCTATTAAACAACCAGCGGGTTAAGAAATATACCAAGAAAGAAATCTTAAAATACTTAAGAGTCAAATGAAAATGACGGCAAACATACCAAAATGTACGAAATTCAGTGAGTTCAGTGATCAGAGGGAAATCTGTAGTGATTAATAACAACAGGAGGAAAGTAAAATCTCTGGGAAATCCACAGAGACAGTTCCACCCATCCTACAGGGTTTCCACAAGCCATCGTCTGCTTGATGGCTATGAGTTTGGTTTGGGTATACAACTACTGAACCCAGAAAAAGAAGAGTAAACTTAAGCGCAAAGTTACCAGACGGTAAGAAGCAGTAAAGATCAGAGGAGCAATAAGTGAAAGAGATAAAACAAAACTAATAGATGAAGTTGATGAAACCAGAAGCTGTTTTTGTTTTTGTTGAATGATCCATGTTGTTGGTATTGTTAGATGCCATTAAGTTGGTTCCCACTCATAGTGACCCCGTGCACAACAGAACAAAACACAGCACAGTCCCGTGTCATCCTAAAATTGCTCCTATGCCTGAGCCCATTGATGCAGCTACTATGTCAATCCATCTCATTGAGGGCCTTCCTCTTTTAACTAGACTGAAAAGAAAAGGAGAGAAGATACAATTATCAAAAACTAGAGCTGAAAGTGAGGATATTACAAGGGACTTTACAAAAGTTAAAAAAAATCATAGCAAAAGCTATGGATAGTTATTTCATGTCTACAAATTAAATATTGTAGACAAAATGGCAAATTTCTAGAAACACACAAAGCATTTCAACTGAATCAAGACAAACTTGAAAATGTCCACAAACACACACATGACGATACTGAATCAACAATTACCATTGGCTTCATTGTAGCATTTAACCTAACATTATATGAGGCATACCAACCCTGAATCTCTTCTAAAACACAGAAGAGAAAGGAAAACATCCTAACTCATCCTATGAGGCTTACATTATTCTGATACCAAATTCAGAAGAAAACACCACAAAAAAGAAAACTACAGACCAATATATTTTATGAATATACATACAAAATCCTCAACAGAATACTAGTAACCAAATCCAAAGCACATTAAAAGGATTATACATTATGATCAAATGGAATTTATATCAAGAATCCAAGGAGTTGAATATTTTTATAAGCCATCAATGTAATATATTACATTAACAGAACAAAGAAAAAGAACATGATCATCTCAACCCACATACTAAAGGCATGTGACAAAATGCACCTCTCTTTCATGTTAAAAACCACCAATAAACTAGAAACAGAGAAAAAATTCCTTAATCTGATTAAGGAGATTCGTGAAAAACCCACAGCTAATATCATATTCAATAGAGAAAGACTGAGAACATTCCCTTTAGGATCAGGGACAAGGATATCTACGTGTACTACTAGAATTCAACACTATTCTGGAAGTCCTAGCCAGAGCAATTAAGCAAGGAAAATAAATAAATGATATTCAAATTTGGAAGAAAGAAGCAAAAATGATCCCTTTGTGAAGATGAAGTAATATATATACATAAGAAAGCAACTATTGATAATCAATTAATTCAGCAAAATGACCGAATCAGTATTAATATTCAGAAATCAACTGAATATACCAGCAGTTGAACCCATTATTGCAGCCATGGTGTCAACCTATCTTCGTTTGTCCCTCCACTTTACCAAACACGATGTCCTCCTCCAGGGACTGATCTCTCCTGATAAAACATCCAAAGTGTGTAAGATGAAGTCTAACCATCCTTGTCTCTAAGGAGCACTCTGGCTTTACTTCTTCCAAGACAGATTGGCAAACTGTGCATATTCTTCTCCAGCACCACAAATCAAATGCATAGGTTGTTTCAGACTTCGTTATTTCATGTCCAACCATATGCAGTGATTGAAAATGCTATGGCTTCTGTATAACAGATAAAGGGAAAGAGGGAGAGGGAGAGATTTATTCCAAGAGATTGGTCCATGCCATTGTAGGACTTGCAAATCCAAAATCATTAGGTCAGGGGATTTCTGCAGGCTTCCATCTGAAATCAGGCAACGAAAAAGAGTGCAGAACGGAGACAGTGAGTTCTTAGAAAATATTTATAATTTTGAGGCAAAAGATCCTAATTAAACTACCTTTCCACCTTTATCTATTGATTACTTTGTATTAGATTGCATTATAGGGTAGCCAAGTAGTCTAGCATTTGGCCAAACCACTGGGAACCATAGCCTATCCAAGTTGGCACATCAAATTAACCATTACGTTGTATGATTCCATTTTTAAGAAACTCTAGAAAAAACAAAAAAAAATTATTGTGGCCTGGTGATGCTATAGATTTGGTGTTGGGCTGCTAAATACAAGGTTAATGGTTCAAATCTACCAGCTACTCCATGGGATAAAGACGCACGCAGCTGTGTGCTTTCATAAAGATGTATAGTCTCTGAAAACCTCTATGGGTGACCATGAGTCAGGGTCCCTTGATGGCATGGGTCCTGTGATAGAAAACATATCACTGGTTTTCAGGAGCTGGGAGTTTGAGGGCCCCGAATGGAAGCCCTGGTGGTGTAGTAGGCTAAGAGTTGAGCTTTCATCCACACGTCACAGATTAGAATCCACCAGCCACTCCATGGGAGAAAGATAAGGCTTTCTGCTCCCCTGACAATTTCAAGTCTCCGAAACCCAAGGGGACAGTTCTATTCTGACCTATTATTATTAAGTGTCATTGAGTTGGTTCGGATTCATAGCAGCCTTATACTCACAGAATGCAACACTGCCTGGTCCTGTGCCGGCCTCACAACTGTTTCTGTGCTTGTGCCCAGTGTGGGCACCATGGTGTCAAGCCATCTCCTTGACGGCCCTCCTCTTTTTTCCTGGCCCTCTACTTTACTATGCCTGATGTCCCTCCCAAGGAATCGTCTTTTTTGACAGCATGTCCAAAGTACATAAGCTGTAGTTTTGCCCTCTTGGCATCTAAGGGGCACTCGGGCTGTACTTCTTCCAAGACAGATGTGCTTGGCTTTTTAGGAGCCCAGTATTCTTCACCAGCGCCACAGTTCAAATGCATTGATTCTTTTTCAGTCTTCCTTATTTGATGTCCAACTTTCACATGCAGATGAGACATGAAAATACCCTAACCTGTAGGATGTCTAAAGCATCACTAGGCACCAGAATCAACTCTGTGGAGGCTAGTTTGATTTTGGTTTGACTGGGAATGGGCATATGGATCATATTTTGATAATGATATATGTGTGCTTAACTTCATCAAAACTCATTGAAAAGTACACATAAAATGTGTTTTAATTGAACAGTCCCTCACAAAAGGGCCACACAGAGGGGATGATGTATCCAGGGTGCAGTACAGCACTGATGAAACATAACTATTCTTTTGCTCTTTAATATTTCCTCCCCCCACTATTATGGCCTTAGTTTTACCTCACTATTCTTGTTAGAACTGCATATGTACACTTGTACAATCAAGATCTCTCCATGCACCAAATCCAAGATAGATAAACCCCTCAGAAACAGTAATGAGAGTAACGATTCCCTGAGGGCATGGGAAGAGAAGTGGGTTGGGGTGGGGTGGGGAGGAACTGATAGCAATGATTAAAGTATAAGCCCACTCAAGGGGTTATATAACTCACAGAGTTGTAGGCGAACAGATACATTGAATGGTGTAAGATATGGCAATAATAACAATATATAATATATTTAGGTCCATGAGTTGTAGGATGGGGGAGAGAGGGGATAATGGGGAGCTGATATCAAAGAGTTCAAGAAGATAGAAAATGTGTTGAAAATGATGATGACAGCAATTGTACAATTATGCTTGATCTAATGAAGCTATGTATGGATTGTAATCATATCTGTAAAAGCTCTTAAAAATGTTTTTAAAATTAAATAATGCTTGACACTCTCCCCCAAAATTACTTTGTTTGGTTTTAAATGAACAGGTTATAACATCAGCAATCCCTTGCTGTGTTTTACATTGGACTTCATGTCCAACAAGAAAGCCCACAGGCCCTCGGACTTTCCCAGCAACTAAAAGGAAGAGAGAAGCCAGCCTTATCATCCAATTACATTCCAGAAGATAGGGCTAGAAGGGAAACTTATATGTGATATGGGGATTTGATGATTCTATTCTCAATTCATTTCAATTCAAAAAATTGAATTCAAGAAATCTCATGATACCAAGTGTGTCCAGGGAGCTCTACCAAATTTGCCACCCAATCCTTCTGGAAATCATTCATATTCAGTTGACCTAGTATTACTGTATCACTTCACACTTGTGGTTTTCAGTCTCCAAATCTTCCTGGAGTGACTTACTTTCCCTTCTAGGGGCCGCCAAATCGTCTATACAACTGTTGTCATAGTGACTGCAGAGATATCAGCTCTCATCAGAGACAGCTGGACCCAGCTGTGGATGGGACCCATGCGTCCCAGTCTTCTTCTAGCTTTACTATGCAAAGCTCCTAGTGACTGGTAGGAGGAATGTGGGTCCCCTCTCTTTCAGCTCTTTCAAAAGACACTAAAACCCAAATCCAGGGAAGACTGTCTTTCCATCAGGGATATAATGAGGCATGCCATTGTAATCACATGGGCTCACATGTGTGATAATCCAGCAGCTGGACCTAAAAGAGGAATTTAGGATCACTTCCTTGTCTTTATTTTTGCCCACCCCAGTGCCCTCTCCTTTGCCATATGGTGTGATCACCCTCTAGGGGTCACACTCCTCTTAGCATCCTGGCAAACATTTCAGACTAACGTGAATTCTCTAAAGCTCTGGGGTAATTGTTAGCTCTTCAAGTGTCTCACGGAGCACACAGCATGTGAGGATGGGCCACAGAGCACAGAAGTAGCTATAGGAAAGAGTCGTCTAATTCTAAGAGAGCATGAGTCACCCAAGGATCCTTCTCCCTCTCCCCCAATCGCAGATCTATTTCCTGGGGTGTTGGCTTGGGGGGTGGTGGTGGTGGTGGTGGTGTGTGTGTGCGTGCGTGCGTGCGTGCGTGTGTTTGTGTCGCGGGCAGGGCAGACGGGACTTGTGATATTTTCACTTCACATCGCAGAGAGCTCATCGGATCCCTCTCAGCAGCACTCCCTGGCTGTCTACCCTTAATGACCTCCTGTCCCTTCCTCTCACCTTCCTCTCTACTTCCTTCATTCCCCACAATAGTTCTCAATGCATGAAAAGCAATGAAACTTTCGGAGACTAATTATTGTTTTAGGTAAGAAAGAGCTCTCATGGCTATCACTATATTGAAAACCCACAGACTACCTGACCCCACAGGATATCTCTTACCACCAGCTTCCTTCCTGTCTACCTGAACATCACTACTCTACAAAAGCCCTCTCCTCCCGACTTCTATCAAATCCCTGTCATCATCAGGTCTATCCTAAACTACGCCATTCAGACATTCTTTCCCATTTTTTTTTCCAGAATGATGATTACCATAGGATTTAAGAGTTCAATCGTTCAAACATATTAAGGGGGACTTGTACAATCACCACCACATCCATCCTAGAGCATTCCCTCCCCCATGGTTGATTTGCACCACAAATGAGCTGTGCAATCAAGATCGGTTCCAGTGCTCCCTCCCCTCTCCCGCCTTCATGACTTACTCCCAAACTCCCTTTTCCCTCCCTATGGTCTTGTTACTGTGACCTTGATCATGTTCATATTGGCATGAACGTTGGCATTTGCTGATTACTGGCCTTAGTATCAATGCTTGGTCTTATTTATACCACTCCCTGAGGAACGTTATTTCCCAGTAGCAATTTTCTTCCCAATTTCAATCAAAGACCTACAGACCCTCCATGAATCTTAGAAGGTAGCTCAAAATGAGATACACAGAGATACAGGAAGTCAAGTTTTCCTCCGCAGGAAGATGGATCCACATCCCCCTGCCTGCGGCAACCTCTCTCCCAGAGGTGGAAACTTGCTGCTCACCACTTGCTTGACTCAGTAAGTAGTCACAGCGGGGTCCTAGGACTTCTCTGCCCTCTAGAAGCCAATTAGCCTTCGGGTGGGGAGTGAAATTCCTGACATCACTGCAGCTTTTTATTCCCCAGTCTCTCCTTCAACGCCAGACATAGGAAATAGGAAAGCTTAGCCTGGGTGTGGAAAAAATGACTCAAACGCAGCCCTTGCTCATTCCAGACGGCAGCATGTTACCTGGATGTTAAGCAAACTGTAACTGGAAACCTGGTTTTCATTATGAGAGATGAGTCTGTGTGTAGCTAACAAGAACATAACCAGAAAGGAATCAGCAGTAATTCTACAGGCTCAAGCACCAAATGACCCCAGACTAGAGAACTTTGAAGCAGAAAGCAGTAGTGTGTCAAAACTCTCCAATGGTGATGAAATCCCACAGCATTTATTATCTCCCATGTGTCAGCACCTCATCTTTGATGTGAGTGATCTTTGCCCGATATACTCATTGCTTACACCTGGAAAGCAGGTGAGCTCTGTCCTTAGGCGTCCCTCACCTCATTTTCAGTTTCTTCCCTTTTCCCTAGACTTTTCCTTCAAAAAACCAGGGTGCCCATTAGCCTCCATACAAGGCATACATTTTTAAATGTCTGGCACTGAGTCTGGGATGAAGTTGTTATTAGCTTCAATGCACTTGGTACCATGGTATTTCTTGAATTCAATTTCTTTAATTGAAATTGATTAGTCATCCAATCCCCTTGGTGATCCCCATGCACAGTGGAATGAAATTTTGCCTGGTCCTATGTTACCATAATGATTGGCTAAGGATCAGACAATGTGGCACATAGAATTTTCCTTGGCTAATCCCCTGTCTTAGTCCAGGAGCTCTGCTAAAGCTTGCTTAATATCGTAAAAGCATGAAAGCCTTTATTGACAGATGGGTAGTGCTAAATATAGGAGTCATCAGCCAATCATTAAAATCTGTTTTTCTGCACCGAAGGTAAGAATGTTGCTGAACCCATTTGGATGCCATTGCTGGGTGCTGACAAGTCAATTCTGACTCAGGCAGGCCTCATGTGATAGACTAGAACTAACCATATGGATTTTGATGTTGTTTGCTGTTACGTCTATAGAAGCTGATCTCCAGATCTTTCTCCTACGGATCAGCTGGGTGGATTCAAACCACTCACCTTTCAGTTAGCAGCTAAGACCAATGACACCTTGAGCAACGAATGATTCTCCTTCATTGCCTGGCTCACACGGACACTACCCAGGTGTCCCTAATAATCTAGTTCAGTTCTCTACTCTAGAGAGAAGTGGCCCTATAAGCAAATCTGCACAAAGATGTTCATCAAAGAATCAGAATGGAGCTTTTTACAATGTCAAGAATATTTACGTAGAAAATGCCTTCAACTCCAGATGGGAAAGTTTAATCGTGACAGCTAGAGGGGAACAGTTCTCAGGAATAAAAGGTGTGAGGGTATTCCTGTTGTATTCTGAGCTGGTCGCTTGGTCCACTCCATAGCTTCTTTGCTTTAATATTTTAACACTATGAATCACAGACAGTTTGTATATTTTTAGAAATAAAATCTAATTGATCACTGGCCACTTTAGCTCCTTTCCCTAAACTATTTGCTGAATGTAAACTGTTATTTACATACATACAGGAGAAAAGTTTGAAAATCTGCTTTTGAAAAACCAGCCATTGAAAACCCTCTGGAACACAATTCTTTCTTTTTCTATAGTGTAAGATTCGATCCCGATTGCTCCTCTGCTATCGGTTGTGTGATGATCCTTCGCACAACTCTCTGATAATACTGACGTCCATCCCACAGCTCTCTGGTAAGACTGATGCCCATCCCACAGCTCTCTGGTAAGACTGACGCTCAGACGCAGGCCTCTACATTTCCTCCTACCCCTACGGAGATGGATTGAAGGGTGACATTTGACTGGGGGTGGCACTTACAGAATTAGGGCCAATTTTGGCTCCAGACCCTGGAATGAGTGTTAGAAGTGCAGCACGGGAGTCACAATCACAGGGTTGGAAACCACAGAATCATCTTTGAACACTCCTCCCCAGCCTCACCACAGGACAAATAGAGATTCCAGTTGAACCTCTGGACTGGGAGCCTCATTGCAATTTACCACGGTCCCTGATAAATTCATGTGTATATTGCTCATATCACCTATAGTCATTTGTTCAGAGCCTGTGTGCCTGCCAGATTGCATGGCCATGAGGCTCCAGCTCAGTGCCAGGCTTTGGTATAACTTTAAACAGTGTTGACCCAATGAAATATTAATTACTATTAGCTAATTATTTAATTAAGGGTTTCCAGGTGATGCAAACCATCAATATGCTTGACTTCTAACTGAAAATTTGGAGGCTCAAGTACACTCAGAGAAGAAAGGTTTGACAATTTGCTTGGGAAAAACCAGCCATTGAAAGCCCTATGAAACAATTCTAACTCTTGCGCTTGTTAAGTTACCATGAGCCAGAGTTGATTGGCAACTGGCTTTTTACAGTATTTAAGTAATGAATTCAGGAAATAGTACTGAATTAATGGAATAATCTCACCAAGAAGTACAGATGCCATGGTGGTGTTGGTGGCTCATTCCTCAGAAGTGGACAACCTGTTCCTTCTTCTCAGTACGTTCTTAGTCTGCAAGCTCTGCTAAAACCGCTTCACCTTCAGTAACCACACTGGCATTTAGAATACAGCGACATAGATCCCAGTGCTGTAGCAACACACAAGCCACTCCAGTATAGCTGACAGAGATCTGCTGCCCAAGGCCTCTTTAACGTGCTGAAAGGCAAGGATATTACTTTAAGTACTAAGCAGGTGCACCTGACCCAGACCATGGAATTTTAAATCACCTCATCTGTGTGTGAAAGTTGGCCATTAACTAAGGAAGATTGAAGAAGAACTGATGCATTTGAATGCTGGTAAAGAATATTGAAAGTACCATGGACTGCCAAACAAACAAACAAATCTCTCTCAGAATAAGTATAGTCAGAATGCCCCTTAAAAGGATGGTAAGATGTTGTCTCAAACACTGTGGACATATTCTCAGCAGAGAGAACCCGATAGAAAAGGACACCATGATTTGTCCAGTGGAGGGGCAGGGAAAAAGAGGACGGATTGATACAGTAGCTGTAACAATGGGCTCAATCATAAGAACAATTAAGAGGTCAATGCAGGGCTGGGAGCTATTTAATTCTGTTGTCCAAAGGACTACAGTGAGTTAGATTGGACTCACTAGCACCTAACGGCCCTGGTGGCACTGTCAGGTAAGCATCAATGACTAACTGCAAGGTGGGCAGTTTAAACCACGAGTTACTCCAGGGCAAAACGAAGCTGTGTGTTTCCATCAAGGTGAGAGCCTCAGAACCCCTACAAAGGGTGCCTAGGAGACGGAATTGATTCAGTGACAATGGGTTTGAAGTTTGGGGATAGACTTCCATGCTTTTTCAGAAGCGCATTCACTGCTTTCAAATTGAATAGGAAAAATCATACATGTGAGAGGTGGTCAAAGAGGAAGAGGAAGAGTAGGTGGTCATAAATCTCAGGGGCAGCACAAAATACGGGGACAAAGCACAGTCCGAAAGGCAGCTCATCATAGTTCAAGGGCCACCTCAGCCCCTCATCAGCTATATATATTTTTACAAAGTATGTGCCCTCTTTCTGCTAGATTTCCACCATTTGAGAAAGGCAGATAAGACTACCACCAAACTAGTAAGTCTACTGCCCTTGGAAACATGATCAGCAAAATAAGTCAGTTGCAAAAGGATAATTTTGTACGATCACACTTACATGAAATACATAAATATATACAAACCAAAGATTATCCATGGTAACTAGAGTATTATGGGAAGGGAGTGAGGTAGAGGGAGCTTTCTCCTAGGACGTGCTGAATTTGTGTTAACGGTAGTGAAATTATTGGGCTAGGGAAAATAGTTATCTACCTTGAAGAATGTGACCACTATCAGTAAATTGGACATGCAGTGGTCATTTAGATCAGTAACTCTCAAACTTCCTAATGCTGTGACCTCTTAATATAGTTCCTCATGTTGTGGTGACCCCCCGACAATAAAATGATTTTTGTTGCAACTTCATAACTGTAATTTTGCTACTGTTATAAATTGGGCAGTCCTGTGAAAGGGCTGTTCAACCCCCAAAGGGGTCGCAACCCACAGGTTGAGAACTGCTGATTTAGACGGTGTATGTTTTATTGTGTACATTTCACCACCAAAAAATAGGGAAATTGTTAAGATTTGTGACGTAGTATATGGAAAATGTTTGGCATAAAGACTACCATTATTCATTACTGTTCTGGGATCACTCAGCATCAGGGTTGCTGCATTACTCCAGGATGCTACTCTGACAGAAGGCCCTTACCCTGCCCTTACTGCCATTAGCCTTCTCCCTACTTCTCCTCTCATTCTTCACAGACTAGGAGCAAGGCCAATTCCCGGGGCTGACATGAGGTGCTAAACAGCTTTTTTAAAGGGCCTTTCTTTTCATTTTTATCATACATCGTGAAATCGATTTTTCCTCAATTCAAATCTGGTACACCTTACCACAACATACTACACCATGTATAAAAACAAAAGGCAAGTCAATAATGATGAAACTCATACCAGAACTGGATACACTAGTTCGCTTTGTTAGTCTTTTAGTTGAGGATAAATCCTAAAGTCGGGTGGTAAAATCATAGGATCAAAAACACTCAGGAACCAGTCTGAATTCTGCAGGCAACATCACAATATTCTCTGGGATAATTAAAGACCCCAGGGCTTTACCTCTGTCAGCTGAATTGAAAAGAAAGTTCTAGGGCAGAATGAGCTGTCTTGAACCGAAGTAGTCATGGACTCTTGGCAATGGAGCTGGAAACAGAAGTTGGCTTGAAGTCAAAGCTATAAAAGGGGTTGTGTGTGGACTACGTGTAGCTCAGCAGCTGCTGACATTGCAAAGTTCTGCAGAAAATCTGCAGGTCAGTTTCTGACATTACAACTAGAAGATCTCTTTATAGCAGTCACTAGCAATTTTGGTAAGATTTCCTCAGGGGAATAGAAGACACGAGGTCAAAACAGCTTTATGTTCCAAGCCTGCAGGTTTTCATGCCCTTCATTCTATGTTCCACCAAAATAAAGGGGTGTGAACCTGGCAGGACACAGAGAAAGAAACAAAACAAGCAAAAGTCAACTGAGCTAACTTAAGAAGGAAGGCTGAACGTTGGAAAGGAGACATTGGATTTGAATGTAATGGTGAGTGCCATGGTACGGAGCTAATGAATTTTTTGGACCAGACATTTGTTGTTATAAGAAAATGAAGGAACGTGGTAATGTTCCACTTACAGCATTGATCAGACTAAAATTGTGTAGGTCTAACAGGAAGCTGAGGGTACTTTTCACCTGGTAGTTTCGACCTATCCCAGCAGACGTTTTATTAAAGCTGTCGTGTGAGCATCTCATTTCCTTTCTCTCTCCCTGCCTGGAGGAGGTTATGAGTACTAAAATAATTCAAGGGCATATCGCAGAGGAAGAAAAGAGGAGGAAAAGTAGGAGTAAGAATGAAGACCCTAGAAAAATCTTTAAATTGTGTAACTGAGTTACAGGAATTTGACTTCACCAGTCTTAAGGAGTTTTTAAAAACATAAATCATAGAATCAAAGAATGTTGAACTTGGAAGAGACCTTAGAAAAGACCCTGAGTGCCATATCTATGTAAGTATGTAGATAAGGCCTCATTCAACCCAGAATAAAAGACTGATAAGAATGTGTTTTAGAAAACAAATTTCATTTGGACAATAACTCATACCTCCGACAGAAGGCTCAATATGTTTGCAATAAGGGAGGGAAAGTTTTAGGTTCCAAAAAAAGAAAAAACAATTTTTTTAAGAAACTCAGAAAGCCAACACAGAAATTGGGCTAATTAATATTTAGAGTTTCCCTCCATTGCTAGCAGAGTTCACGTGAATTGAGAACCTACAATATGCTTTATGTGTTCAAATGCCAAGTAGGTCTCTGGTTGAAACACATGGTTAAACGGTTGTCTCCTGCTGGAAAGGTGGGCAATTGAAACCCACTGAGAAGCGCTGCCAAAGAAAGACTTGGTGTTCTGCTTCTAAAATGCTGTAGCCAATACAACCCTACAGGGGACAGTTTTAGTCACACCCTTGAGGTTTCCATGAGTCAGAATCAACTCAAAGGCTTTTTGCTGTTTTGATAGCTCATTTAATCCCCTTCATAAGCCTGTCAGACACAGGCAAAAGTTCCCTCTCCATTACTGCA
>NW_022103904.1:9260408-9266042 GCF_000313985.2 Echinops telfairi
ATTCAAAGACTGAGAAGAGGAAACATAATTTTGTCTCTAGAAAAATCGTTCGGGCTTGTTTGAAGGATTGCAAAACTGTTGACAGGGAGACCAGAGAAGAAGTTTCCAAAAAGAAGAGATAAAAATTTGGAATTTACTATTGCCTTTTGATCCTGCTAGAACATTTCCAAAGTATGAAAGATAATTTGTCTTTGTGGTGAAAGAAATTAAAGCAGTTAGCAGAAGAAAGTAGATAAGGAAAGAAGATCGAGTTCATAGAAGAAAAAAAAGTAAACGTTTCTGAATAAAATGGAAAGAATATAGAATTAAGCTAAGGGTCCTCTAATGGTTCCTGTCATTGCTGCAAACCATCAAGCGCAGCAATAAAAGTCAGTGAAGAACACCCCTATCGGCAACTCAACAGCAAAAGGTCTTAAGGGTAATGTTTTAAAGGATCAACATTTTCCATCTTGGACCCTGGGCAAATTTTATCAAAAGAAGTATTATTTTAGCTGTTGTAGAGTTAGCCCCCAACTCATGGCTGCTCATGAATAATGAAACAAAATGCACTGTGATCCATAAGTTTTCGTTGACCATTATTATGATCCACAGTGTGGATCTTGGCTAATTTTCGGAAGTAGATTGCCAGGCTTTTCTTCCTAATTTGTCTTTATCTAGCATCATAGTCACACCTTCTTATAGACAGGTGATGGGTATATTTTCGGCTACTCCATCCACACTCTGCTTGAAAAGCAAGAGGTTACTTTAAAAACTAAGGTGTGCCTGACCTGAGCCATGGTATTTTCAATTGCCTCATCTGCATGTGAAAGTTAGACATTGGAAAAGGTAGACTGAAGAAGAATTGATGTGTTTGGATTGATGGTCCTGGCTGAGAATACTGGAAATACCATGCACTGCTAAAAGAGCAAACACATCTGTCTGGGAAGAAGTGTGGCCGGAGTGCTCCTTAGAGGCCAGGATGAGAAGGCGTCATCGAGTGTACTTTGGACTTGTTGTCAGAAGACCCTGCGGAAGGACATCATGCTTAATAAGAGAGGGAAAATGAAAGAGAGAAAGCCCTTCAAGGGGACTGATTAACACAATTAACACAATTGTGAAGATGGTGCTGGACCGGGAAGTATTTCATTCTGTTGTGCATAAGCTTGCTGTGGGTCAGAACTGACTTAACAGCATCTAACAACAACAAAATGACCAAACAGTCTGCTACTGAAAGTCCCTGTGTTGTGAAAACAGTCTGCCCTTGATCGCTAACCTAACAAATACTGCTTTCAGTACTTCAGTACTTTCAAACAAATCTCTGAACAGAAGAAAAGAACTGACAATCTGCATACAGCCAAGAAAACCATATTCTGTAATATATAGGGTCTCTGAGTCAAATTTGACTTAATAGCAACTAGCAACAACACCTCTTGCACTGGAATGGTTAATCCTTTAGTGAAGCAACGTTTTTTATTTTAACTACAGCCATTCTATCCTACTCAGCAGAAATTTAGGCAGAATTTCTGAGAGCCTTATATTCTTGGTGACTGCATTTCCTGATGAAAATAGAGAACCCTTCAAGAAATGCTTAAACATCTTCAGATTGTAGGACTTGACATCGAGCCTTACTGTATAGGTTAACATATAGCTATACAAAAATATTCAAAAGTCATTACATCTGCTAGATTGTCCTTAATAGGCCTATTTATTGTCCAATTTTCTAAGTTCATGGAGCCGTCTTGAGAACATAATTAATAATAACAAGCCTTTACCTTATGTGTATTTGATAGTCATAAAGTAACAAATAGAATTTTCTTATATGACTTGATAAAACTCAGAGAAGAATTTAAAGAAGTTGAGAAATTAATATGTCTGACATTTATCTAGCTGTTTAAATTTATTTTAGGTTGGTCTTTTACTATTAATTACAACTACTGCACCACTCTACTTTGAATGTACAGTATAATGAAGAAACAACACCGATGATCCTAACCAAGCTTGAACAACTATTCTTATTCATACTACTTTTTGGCATATATTGAGTTTTGCATTATTTTCTTCTGCCGTAAACTGATCATTAATAAAGGTAAAGAATTTCCCTAAACTTTTCTTTCTTTTTGGGGGGCAATTAAACATTTTAATAGGCAGTTGCTAAGCATTATACTCATATTTGAATTTGGCTTATGCCAAATATAGATTTTTTTCTCATTAAACTTCTAATTTTCTCAGTGAACCTCTAAGTAAACCATAAGTCTGCTTATGTCTTAACCCTATAAAAGAGCAAAATAATAATGATAATTGGATAATTGCCACATAACTTTGCAAAATGGTTCAGTTCTAAAACAATTTACAATATAGTAAAACTCAATAATGTAGCACCCAGGTTAGTGTAAATGTGCTTTTTGCCAAGAAACTACACACATGGGAAATCTATTTTTAGACATCAGTTCATTAGGCTGTACTATCTCTCTGCATGCGACATTCATTGATTGTGGAGCATATTTTCATTTGTCAGTCTTGTGCCAAACTGGTTGATAGTAAAACCCAGGAAAATGTCTTCTGAATGATCATTTGCTACCCACATTCATATCAGCAATCAATGAGGGGAGGGAGGGGCTAGAGCTGTAAAATATAGGTCTGCCATGTGATCGCAAAAGTTATCAAACTACTCTTGAAAGAAGAGAGTGATAAATGGATGGTCTAACCTTTCATGTGCTGATGTGCCCTAGAAGTTATACATCTCTGATGTCAGCAGCCACCGGAAACAGATAAGAGGGGAGATTCCAATATCTTTTACATGCTATGCACCATTTTCATGGGCAAATCTCTACCTGGTATCAGAATTTCTGTACATAGAAAAAGCATATAGAAAACAAGAAATAACATAGAAGTCTAGTTACATATTCCAAGTAGACATGCTATAACCTTTTCAAGATTGGCCTCAACTAGCCAGGAAGCAGAGGTAAAAGCTTGAAATTAATGGATTTCAATGAAGAAACCCTGAATTGAACATTTTCAGTGCCTGTGTTTTCTAGGCGTGTCATAGATTAGTGGTTCTCAACCTGTGGGTTGTGACCCCTTTGGGGGTCAAATGACCCTTTCATGGGGGTTGCCTAAGACCATCGAAAAACACATACTTCTGCTGGTCTTAGGCACCAAGACACCGCTCCTCCAGGAGGGTCCACCCACATACAGGTACGCTGCTCTGGTGAGAAAGAAGCCATCTCAACCTTTGCGCCGGCACGCATACTGTTGCAAAATGTAGTAATGGAGTTTACTGTTGTTATACTAAGACTGTTACCCATGCTACACCATGCTTCAAGACAAAATTTCATTTTATTTGTAATTAGAAATAAATATTTCACAATACGTAATTACATATTGTTTTTGTGATTAATCACTATGCTTTAATTATGCTCAATTTAAAAAAATGAAAATACATCCTGTAAGTCAGATAGTTACAGTATGATTTATAACAGTAGCAAAATTACAGTTCTGAAGTAGAAACGAAAATACTGTTATGGTTAGGGGTCACCACAACATGAGGAACTGTACTAAAGAGTCGCAGCATTAGGAAGGGTGAGAACCACTGTCAGAGATGAAAAGTGTGGTGAGGGAAATGATGGAAAAGCTACAAGATGCACTAAATTGTATCATGTGTCACCCATAGTGCCTGTGTGACTAGCTGTGGCAGTGATAATGGCAAAGACATTCAGAAAACTCTCAAGAAATGGAAGAAACCACTTTGAACTTGTATTAGCATGCTCAAAGGTCCAGAGTGTGCAAATGTATGTGTCTGCTAACCAAAAAATTGAAGGTTGAGTCTACCCAGAAGCGCCTCAAAAAAAAATCCTAGTTATCTAGTTCTGAAAAAATCAGTCACTGAAATTCAAAAGAAAATCCTAGTTATCTAATACTGAAAAAAATCAGTCACTGAAATTCCAATGGAACTTAGTTCTATTTTGACACAGATGAGATCACTGTGAGTTGAAATGGAGTCTGTGGCAACTGAGTTTTGCTTATTGGCATGCCAACAAAAATCATTTCAACTAACTTACTATAAAATGGCAAAAGAGAAAAGGCCATACTAACCAAATAAGCAAAAGGCTAGCACTACTGGTTTACAGGTCCTGATGACCTAAAGGTTGGTGAATGCGACTTACCCAGTAGCAGCCTCGTCATCGATTTCTAAGATCCCAGGGGAGAAAACCCTCTGGAGCAGTTTGACTCTGCACCATTCAGGGTCTCCTCAGTCTGAATGGACTGGATGGTGACTGACAACCGCACAAAGAGTCAAAGGAGCATTGAAAAGACCAGAAAAAAGGGTTCTTCCCCGACAGTGACAGCAGTTGTTTACTTTGGCTAGTGCGACTGAAAGATGCCTTATCTAACTTTTACCTGTTTATGTCTTCATGGTTTATGTTTTTATAGTAGCCTTGATCTTATTCCTAATCCCCCTATATTTAATTTTAGATTTGTTATATTCATTAACCCGCAATTTAAAAAATCTTGCCATGCTTCAATGCAGTTGGTTTTGATCAGTTTATATTGTAAATATCTTTCATTAAAGAATTTGCTCTGAGTCAGGGAAATGAGGGGAATCAAGTTCATGAGTCGAAGCTTCAAGAACACCATCTGGCAAGGATCAGTTCCTATTGGAATGGGAAGCCTGGAGCCAAATTAGTAACATAAGAGAAACCCCTTCTGGACAAGAAAGACGTAGGCTCATGGATTTAAGTTTGAGGTAGGGGCACTACACTAAACATTTTTTCTTGTCATCTAGAGTTAGCAAAACTGTATTTTTCCTTTGTTCCCTCAGACAGAAAGTCACTTTGAAGTTTGATGGTGAGGATTTGTGTAGAACTCTGCTGGTTAGGAGACCTCTGAAAATCAAATCCTCTGTCATGCATTCGTAAGGAAATTAAAGTCACTGGGAGTAACAGAAGAGATTATGTAAGTGCTATGCCAGGATATTCAGAGTTAATGGCATTTATTGCACACCTACTGTGGACCAGGTACTGTGGTAGAAGTACTAAAGACATGTGTACTTGAGAGAACTTTTGACTCCTTGTATCAAGTTTTGGAGTGAGTTGAAATAAGTCTCCTACTTAAGCTTTGGCTGAACTCCAATGTGAAATTAAGCAACAGGAGATAAGAGTTGGGGCTTCATTTCTGTCTTGGCTCACATGATAGCCGGTTTGGAATGCTCCTTCTACCATCTTTCCTCCCTCTTTCTGGCCCAGATAAGCTGGATTGCTCGCATCCCTGCCTTGACTGGGCAAGTCCAAGCTGTAGATGGAAAAGGAGTCACAGGCAGAATTCACAGGGTTCTCACAGGGTTTCAAATCTATAGAGTTGGGCCAACCGGGGGAAGGGGTGGTTTCATCGGCAGATACTTTACTGCTTAAATCTCTTTTTCAGTGACTCCCCTTCTCATCACCCTCAAGCCTGCCTCTCTTCTCTGGCCCCTGAAAATGCTCTCTGGAGTACCTCACGGAAGGGCCACTCACTTGGCATTACCAGCACCCACCTCCCACCTGCCCAGTGCCCCTCAGCTGCTCTTCCTACCCCCACCCCACCCCCGGCCCCAGGGTGAACCCCTCGCTGCCCACACCCTGCACCCTCCTCCCCGTCCCTTCCCCTGCCCTCCAGGCA
>NW_022103904.1:9267649-9294639 GCF_000313985.2 Echinops telfairi
CAGCTCACTGTGGGCCGCAGTGTAACCAGAGCAGACAGGAAGTGTAAGGTCTCTTTTAATAAAACAATAAACGATGAATGTGTGCCATATTCTTCTTCATGGAAAAATAAGACATGAAAATAAGACCTGGTGCATTTTGGGGAGCAAAAATTAATATAAGACACTGTTTTATTTTTAGGGAAACCGGGTATGTATATCAGAGAACACTTTTACTCCATAGGGGTTTCAATGACTAATATTTTGGAATTAGGTCATCAGGCCTTACTTGTTACCTCTAAATGGAATTGAAACATCAACCATTCAGTAACCAATCACTTATAGATGTTATAACTGTTAAGTGTTACTGCCCTAATTTTAAATACAGCTTTATTGGCATATATTTCACATATCATACTATTTAATCATATTAAGAGTCATTTTGTGATCATCACCACAATCAATTTCAGAACATTTTCTTCTCATATCTATTGTTGTTGGTTGTTTATTTCCCCCATCATCCCCTGTCATTTTTCTATTATTATTATTCCATTTACTGTCTCTATAGATCTACCCATCCTACATTTCATATCCAGAAAATCACATAAAACACAAACAGAAAGCAAACAAACAACAACAAATAGACAAAACATATAAAAACCTAAATCAAAAAGAAAGAAGAAACATTAAAAACAACTTTAAAATGGGTCAAAACGGAGATCAGCTGATAAGGAAGAAATTGCATTTTAATATAACTACATCTGCCATAATTAACTTTAAAATGATTTCTATCTAATAGCAAGGATATTCACATCTGTGACTGTGGTCAGAGGGGATTCACCAGAAGCTTAATCCATGTGTGGACCCTTCATCATGAAAGGAAGCATCAAGCAGGGCCATGTCATAAGAACTAATTGTTCCTAGATTGGGGCTAGTATTAAGAGCAAATTCAAAATCCATTCATATATTAGGGTTTATATATGTCTCTGATTCACTTTAGAGATATCATTACCATTCTATAATAGAAAACAGTATAAATCATCCCCCTAGGGCATAAGATAATTCTATCAATAGTGTCATATAAGCCATTGGCATAGAGTTTAAACACTTTTGAGAAAAGGAAATTATACAAGTATCTGCTGGTTTCAGACTGTAATACTTGACTTGTTCACTTGTACAAATTAAACTCTTAAATTACTGGACACTATTTACACAAAAAGTAGATGTTGGTGGTAGAGCAAAACTTTCAATAACACTCATTCCAAAAGGCAGAGCCTGCCTCTAGATTAATACATGTCATAAGAAAGCAAACAGGGTATTAAAATGGTAAATATACTAAAGTCCCAAGTCATCATTTATTGAACATCCTCAAAGCAAGAGATCTAAACCAAAGTTCAATCACCACCAATTCCATAATGCTTCTTCTTACACTTGGATGTTTCAGCCTTAAATCCAAGGAAATATATGGGCTCCTTAAATGTGCTACAGGTGAGTTTGAGGTAAAGCCCAGATCACTTACTGTGCTTTCCACACTGAATCCTCCCCTGGTTTTTAAGATGGAGAAACTGAGGCTTAGCGAGCCAGACCTTGTCCCACTGTGCAGAGACTTAGCAATGGTTCCAATAATTGAACCAAGCATTCTGACCTCAGAGTGAGCTCATAACTCCTACATTTTTCTGGGCTTCCTCAAGCTATGGACCATGAACATTACATAAAAGTTAATTATCCTCTCATTATTGCTTATTTTAATTTTTAGCATTACAATAGCATCATTCTCTACCATTTCTATTTTAAATGCAAAATATTTCAGCTATGTTATGGCTTAAATAGGTTTTTATAAGGTAGCCTGGAGACCTAACTGGCATTTATAATACTATTGCTGGAAATGTGGTCTGAATTTTAAACAACCAACCTAAATATGAGCTTTGAATGGTAAAATGCTTCCAAGTTGGGAACTGTTTGCTAAAATTAGCAATGCTGGGTAATGTTAATTCTTGACTGCTTTAATTTAAGTAAAATTTTTAAATTTTAAAAATATTTAAATGAAAATATATGCCACTTTCTCTCATAACCCATATTATTGGAAAGACTTTTCCATAAAGCCATAAAATGTAAAAATACATCATTTTCTAAAGTAAAAATACCTCTTTCACGCACCTGAGTCAGTTGACAACCTATTGGTAAATAAACTTTGACTATGAAAAGAAGAACAACCCACACATATTTACAAGTGTTTTGCTTAGAAAAAGGAACCCTGTTGGCACAACAGTGAAGTGGTAGGTTGCTACCACAAGAGTCGGTAGTTTGAGCCCATCCAATGACTGAACTACAAAGTACAGCCAGTAAAATCCTGTGGGGAAGTCCTACTCTAGTCACATGGGACCACAATGTGTGGGAATAAATGCTCAATGGCGTGCAGCAACAACGATCCTATTCACACACACACAGCCCACAAACATCCTCACACAGATACGCCCTCACACACGTACAGAAACTCTCTCAAACACACAACGCAGACACACATATAGTCTCCACACACACAGACAGCCTCGCACACACACTTATAGAAATCACACAGCCACATCATATCAACCTACTCATACCCACACCAGGCATACACACAGGCAACTTTCACACACACACAAACACTACACAGATATACCACACACCATCACACACACACATAAGGAAATTCGGACACACTTTCACACTCTCGAACACATACACTCTCACAACCCACACAGATACACCACACACACACACACACACACACACACACATCACAGAGGTGTGCACAGTGCATGAGCATGGTGCTCTTCCTCTCTCCCAGCACTGCCTCCCACGTGCCTTTGTGGCAGTTGCACTTCAGCAACATCACCAGCACTCAGACGTTGAAAGCAGCAGAATTTCATGTGGACTCTTACCTTAGTCACTTACTAACTGGGTAACCTAGGACAACTAATTAACATCTCTAAATAACAGATGTTTCATCTCTAAATAGTCCTAAGGGTGACTATTATTTTGGGTGCTGAAGAGATTAAATAAGAGCTTTTACATATAATGTATGGTATCTAATATGCATTTGGTATGTAAACATTTTAGTTTCTATGATCTTTCTGGTTTTATTTATGGGTTGCCTTTCCATAGGGAGAAGGAGAAGAAAGACTTTTACCCTGAGTCACAGGTTGGTGAAATACTGAAGAATAGTGTGAGTAATACTGTGTAAGTATATTCACATGAATACTTTTGCCTTGTGCACAAAAGCAAACAACTCAATGATCTGAAATGATGAATGTCACGTAGCACGTCAATAAATGTTAAAGAATGTTACTGAACGAGAGTGTATACAAAAAAAGTGTAATGTTGAATAGTCATCTGCATCTAATGCCAAGAACTCTTGCAAGACGTAATTTATGGATATTGAATAAAGAGAAATAAAAAGCACATGATCTGAGACAAATGATCCTAATATATATAACAGTGAACGCCATTAGGGTATGCCACATTTACCTTTAAATCCCTGGCATCTAGTGTGATGCCTCTTGATGTATATCAATTCATACTTAAGCTCTTGATATGTATCAGTTGAACTGAAAAAAAAAAGACCACCTATGTAATACATATGCTTAATTCTCATATAGAAAAATTCTTACTCTAAAAGTCATCAATTAATTATCCCATTTTGAAGCACTAAACTTCTGTTCCTATTAAAGTCAAACATCTGAAATTGTTTCCATAGTATGGCTGCATGAAAACGTAAATTAAATATGTTGCCGACAAGAGACACACCTTAGAAAGATTTTTTTAAAGGCTAAAAATCAAGAGATAGAGAAAAATTTACCAAGCTAATTGCAACAACAACAAAAGAGCAGGAGTGGCATTATTAATCTCTAAGAAAATAGACTTCAAGGCAAAAAAAATCACAAAAAGAAAAACAACAACAACACAATTAACCAAACCAATTACCTAGACGTATACAGAGCAGTCTACCTAACAACAGCACAGTTATATTCTTTTCCAGTGTACATGGAATTGTCTTTAGAATTGACCATATATTAGGCCACAAAGCAAGCCTTAATAAATTTTAAAATATTGAGATTCTACATTATGTTTTCTCAGACCACAATGATATGAAACTAAAAATCAACAATAGAAAAAAATAGAGCAAAAAATCAAATACATGGAAACTGAACAACAAACTATTCAAAATGACTGGGTGATAAATGAAATAAGTATGAAATAAAAATGTTCCCTTAAACAAATACAAATGAGAATACAACATACAAAAACCTTTGGGCCACAGTAAAAAAAGTGATCAGAGGTCAATTTATAGCAATAAATACACACATGAAACAAAAGAAGATAAAACCAAAATCGGCACCTTAACTCAGCATATTTGACAATTAGAGCAACAAAATAAACCCTCAACCTCCAGGAGAAAATAAATCTTAAAGATTAGAGCAGAAATCAATGAATTGAAAAATAGAAGAACAATAAAAAACCCAATATAAGTAGGTGGTTTTTTTTGAAGGAGTAGCAAAATTGACAAACCATTGTCAAACATAACAAAGGGATGCAAATATCCAGAATTTAAAAGGGTGATATTACAACAGAGTCAAATGAAATAAAGGAACAGCACCTTTCCTTGAAAGACTGTACTCCAACAAATTTGAAAACCTAGATGAAATGGACAAACATAGAAACATACCATCTGCCCAAATTAATGCAGACTAATGTAGGAAAACTCAACAGCCCCATAGCAAAGGAAGATGTAGAGTAGGTCATTAAAAAAACTCCCAACCCAAAAGAAGTCCAGAACCAGAGGACTTCACCAGGAAATTCTACCAAGTATTCAGTGAAGAGCTGACGAACCAGACTATTTATTCCAGCTTAGAGAAAAGCCAGCAAACTCCCAAACTCACTTTATGAAGCACGCATAACCCTGATGCCAAAATCAGGCAAAAAGGATACCTGCAGACCAATATCTCTTATGACCATGGACACAACATTTTCAAAAAACCTCCTGACCAATAGCATCCAACAATGTATATATATATATAAATATATATGTGCACCATGATCAATCAAGTGGGATTCACACGAAGTATGCAAGAATGTTTCAACATTAGGAAAATAACTAGTGTAATTCACCACAGAAACTAAACAAAACGTAAGAACCACATGATCATATCAATTGATGCAGAAAAGACCTTGACATATCCAGCAACCAACCCTGATAAAAGCGTTCAACAAAATAGAGATAAGTAAGATATGAAAATATATATAGAAATTATCACGGGTTCATGAGGGAGGGAGGGGGAGTGGGGGGAGTGAGCTGATACTAAAGGCTCAAGTAGAAAGAAAATGTTTTGAAAAAGATGATGGCGACATATGTACAAATGTGTTTGACACAATGGATGGATGGATCGATTGTGATAAGAACTGTAAGAGCCTCCAAAAAATTATTTTTAAAAAAAATAAAAGAAATAAATTTCTCAACATGATAAAAGCCATTATACGAAAAATTAACTAACATCGTCCTCAACAAAGAAAAACTGAAATCATTTTCCCTGTGAACTGGAATCAGACAAGGATGCCCCATTACCACTGTTACTCAACACTGTTTTGGAAGTTTGAATCCAAATGATTAGATAAAAAAGGAATACAATTGGGCAAAAAAGTGAAATTCATACTATTTTCAGATGATATGATTGTAAAGTAGAAAACCACAAAGACTAGACAAGAAAATTGTTGGAAGCTATCAAAAGAGTTGGTAACATAGAAGGATACAATAGTAACACACATACCAAAAAATCAATCAGGAGTTCTGGGAAGATAGCACCCATGTAGTTCTGCACTCCCATTATTACCAGAAAATTAATTTTTTAAAAATCATTTTATTGGGAGCTCTTACAGCTCTTGTCATAACATTCCATAGTTCAAACACATCAAGAAGTGTTGTACAGTTGCTATCACATCAGTTTCCAATTTTTTTTCTTCTTGAACCCCTTGATATGTGCACCCCTATATCACCTCCATGCCCCAACATATCAGGAACCCTTATTTATTTAACTATATCTTACACATCTAATATATCCATTCATGTAAAATTCTATTGTTCAATCCCATCAAAAGGGGTTATAAAACCATGCATGCTCTCAATAGCTCCCATACACTCAGGGAACCATTACTCCTGTTACTGTTTCTGAAGGGTTATCAATCTTAGCATTCATGCATCAAACAAGCTTACATATAAAAATGAACTTATGGAAATTGTACATGATTAATGAGGTAAAATAAATAAAAAACATAATAGTAAGGGGAGGAAATATTAAAGAACTAGAGGATAGTTATGTGGTTCATCAGGTCTATACCACAACCTGGATTTTATCATCCCTTCCATGTGGCCCTTCTGAGAGGACTGTCCAATTACCTTACAGGTGGGTTTTGGGTCTCCACTACATCCACACCCCTTCACACCAATTTGGTTGCTTGTATCTGAAATTCTGATGCCTTTTCTCATTGACACCTCCTGATCACACAGGTTGGTGTGCTTCTTCCATGTGGGCTTTGTTGTTTCCCTGCTAGATGGCTTCTTGTTTAACTACAAGCCTTTAAGACCTCAGATGCTATATGTTTCAATAGCCAAGCACCAACAGCTTTCTTCACCACATTCCTTATGCACCCATTTTGTCTTCAGCGATAGTGTCAAGAAAGTGCATGTCATACAATGCCACATTATTAGAACAAACCCTTCTTGTACTGAAGTAAGGTTTATGTAGAGGTCCAAAGTCCATCTGCTTCCTTGTTTCATTTGCATAAATACTCATATATTTATATATATATATATACATATTGTTCTTTCCTTTTTTTCTTTTCCTCATGCTCTACTATTATGTTTACCCATCATTCACCTTTCAGTAATTTCTCCCATGTCGCCCAGGGACCACCAGTCCAGTTGTTATCTCTGTAATATTGCCTATCCTGCCTATCTTACATAGATAAGCACCCAAAACAAAGAACAAAAACATCCAGATATTCACAAGTCTAACAGGGATCCTGACATAGAGCAGATGAATACCTCTCTATTAAATAGAGAAGGACATGAAATTAACCATCAGTCCAGTCTCCAATTCTTTCAGTATGACATAGCTAGGTCCTGCTTACCTAATAATACATGCACCCTTTTAGTCTTTAGCATTCGTGTTTGAAAGGTGAGCATCCTGAACCCTCCACCCCACCCCACTCTGCCAAACTGACACCTTTAGACTTTCAGTGTGGCCCCTTTCTGAGTTATAATCCCCAACCAGTTCATATGGGTGCCAAGTGCTGCCCCCCATTCAGAAACCTGTGATTGGGATTCTTTGGGGACCTCATGGCTTCGCTCCCATTATAGGTCTGTTTTGCTCCCATCTTGCTTTGCCCCCATGTAGGAGGGTCAAAACAGCCGCTCTTCCCTATTGTATCTGCAGGGCTTTCCTCTGCAGCACTGTCATCTAGGGAGAGGACATCATGTATCAGACTGAGGCCAGCCTTGCAGTCATCTGTGGGAATGAGCTGCTCTGAGCAGGAACACTGTTTTCAAGGATTGGCACACCAGCATGAGCTCTACTTTCACTCTCCCTTTCCTGTGGAGGTATAAACAATACACTGCCCTTGGGTGGGTTAGTGTCCTGACCCCCCATTGCTGCCATTTTTCTTTCCCCACCATTTTGTGGCCCTGAAAGGTATATGAGAGGGTGGGAAAAAGATGCCTTTTCAACACAGGTGCTATCTACATCTGTGTTTGATGAAGTATGAATCATGGGTTTGGTCTGGCCAGAATATCTGTTCCTCAACCTGGAAATTTTATGTTGTGTGTCTTTTCCCTTGTGCTTGTTGTGCTATTTGAACTTACCACAGTGGCCTCATGTTGTACTTGACCTTTTGTCCTGGCTAACGTCACTCAGCAATATATCCTCCAACTCTTTCTACTAGATGAGGTGTTTCATAGTTTCATCATTATTTGGGGGATGTGTAGTACTCCATCGTGTGTATATCCCAGAGGGTTTTTTTTTTTATCCATTCGTCCACTGATGGAAATATTAGGCCGTTTTTTATTTTTTGCAATTGTAACCTGTGCAGTCATGAACATTGGAGAGCAGGTGTCTTGTCGTGGTCTGTTGCTTATTTCTTCTGGGTATGTCTAGTAGTGGAATCGCTGGGTAGTATTGTAGCTCAATTTTCAACTCTTTTAGGTATCACCAAATCACTTTCTACAGTAGCTGTACATATCTACAAGACCACCAGCAATGAATAAGTGTTCCTATCTTACCACACCCCCTCCAACATTTATTGTTTTCTGTTTTCTTGAATTGGTCTATCTTGTGGGAGTTAGGTGGTATCCATAGATGTTTGATTTGCATTTCCCGGATGGCTAATGATCGAGAACATTTTCTCATGTTCATTGGCCTTTCAGAGTTCCTCCTTTGTGAATCTTATATTCAAGTCTTTTGCCCACCTCCTCAGTGGGCTATTCATTTATTTCATGGTGTAAGCTTGCAGAATTCTGTAGATTTTAGTAATAAAATTTTGTTTGATGTGTCATTACTAAATATTTTTTCACAGAATGTGGGCTCTTTTATTACTCTCTTGATGAACTCTTTTGATGTACACGTGTTTTATCTTTAGTATGTCCCACTCATCTATTTTCTCTTCCTCTGGGTGTGTATACTTCCTTATGTCTGAAAGCCCATGCATTCCCTGTGCTAAGGTTCTTAGCTTTGTCTCAACTTTCTCATTGATGGTCCTGACAGTTTGGGGTTATACCTCAAGGTCTGTGATCCACCTTTAATTTGTTCTTGTGTATAGAGTGTGATAGGAACTGTGGTAGTTGTATAATCTGGTGTCAACTTGACACTATTAAGAGTGAAGGGGTGGAGTTTGGCCTATTAATCAGGTTGCAGCTTGATGACCTAGTTTGGGGGTACTACAGATATAAATAGCTCACTGAAGGCCAGATCCACATTATGCTACACATTTTGTTGATAAGCCACATGGAGGTATGCTGATGGAGCTAGAGCCCTAGAGCTGGAGGAACCACGTGGAGAATCACGCCAGTGCTGAGAGGCTTCCCGCCACTAGATCCACAAGACTTTCCACCCATTGGCATTGAGTGTCATTTCATGTTCTTCATGAGCCTGAAGAGGAATTTATAGACTAGTATCAGGCATATGGACTAATATTGGTCTTATAGACTTGTTCTGAACTTGGCTAGGATGTTTTTTCTTAATGTACAATTACTCTTTGATATAAAATTCTATATGACACACATGAGTATCTGTGGATTTGTTTCTCTAGTCTACCCAGACAAACACGGGTTTGTATTTCATTCTTCTGCAGGCCAGTTTATCCAGCACAATTTTTTGAACAGGGCATCTGCTTCCCATTTAATATTTTGGGAGCCTTGTCAAGCATCAGTTGTCTGTATGCTGCTGTTTTAATTTCTGGATTTTCTGTTCTTATCCATTGATCCGAGTATCTATCATGATAACACTACCATGCTGTTTTGACAATTGTGGCTATATAATAAGTTTTAAAGTGCAGTAGTGCAAGCCTGCCCACTTCGTTCTTCCTCTTGAGGAGTTCCTTACCAGTTATGTCCTTCTTCCCTTTCTATAAGAAATTGGTAGTCTACTTGTCCCATTTCTTTGAAAAATGATGCTCGAATTTATATTGGGATTGTATTGAACTTATACAGTGCCTTAGGCAGGATTGGAAACTTTACATTATTGAGTCTACCTATCCATAAGCATGGGGTGTTTTTCCATTTCTGAAGGTCCCTTTTGGTTTCTTGTAATAAAATTCTGTAGATTTTCTTGAATAGCTCTTTTGGTTTTTTGATTAGGTATACATATCCCGAGATATTTTCTTTATGCTTGGCTATTGTGAAGGGTATTTCCTTCTTGATCTCTTTTTCCATAATCCCTTCAGTGGTATCCTCTATCATTTCAAGCATATATAAAATCATATCATCTGCAAATAATGGTAATTTCACTTGTTCTTTCCCCAGATGTATACTTTTGATATCCTTACTATCTAAGACCTCCAGGACAATGTTAAAAAGAAGTGGGGACAAGGGCCATCCTTGCCTGTTCCTCTTTTTCAAGGGGAATGTTTTAGTTCTTTCTCCATTGAATGTAACTTTGGCTATTGATTTTTTTTATTATTGAGGTAACTTCATTCTAATCCTACCTTCTTGAGTGCCTTTTTTAGGAATGAGTGTTTAATATTGTCGAATGCTTTTTTCTGCATCTATTGATATTATCATATGTTTCCTGTCCTTTTTCTTGTCAATATGATGGATAATGTTGATGACTTTTTGGATGCTGAACACACCCTGGATCCTTGGTATGAATCCCACTTGATCATGATGGATTATTTTTTATATATATTTTTGTATTCTATTGGCCAAAATTTGGTTAAAGATTGTTGCATCTACCATATATACTCAAGAATAAGTCGACCCAAATATCCACCAAGGCACCTAACTTTACCACAAAGACTGAATTAAAAATGTGCTGAAAACAGCTTAGACTCGTGTATATATGGTATGTTTATTAGAGATACCTACCTCTAGTTCTCTATTCTTGTGGGATCCTTGTCCATCTTTGGTATCCATTTTGTACCAGCTTCCTAGAATGTGTTTGGGGGTTTTCTGACCTTTTCAATGTTTTGGAAGAGCTTACGGAGGATTGGTGTCAGCTCTTCCTTGAATAATTGGTAGAATTCTCCTGTGAAGCCATGTGAGCCAGGGCTTTTTTCAGTTGGTAGGTCCTTGATAACTTTATCTATTTCTTCTTTTTCTATGGGTCTGTTCATGTTCTTAACTTGCATATGAGATCATTTGGAGAGGTTTGTTTTTCTAGGTAGTTGTCCATATCCTCCAAGTTATTGAAGTCAGTGGTGTAGAGTCCTTTGTAGTTGTGCTAGTTACAAAATTTGATGTCAAGTTGATAAATAGAGTGAAGGAAAGGAGTTTGGCTTCTCAATCAGGTTACAGCCTGATGATGCCTCCTGAGGATCTTCTCATGAGGATTCTGGAAACTTCATCACTTTCTCCCTAGAGATGGGCCACATCATTTATCTGTTTCACCTTCCTCTTGAGGAGCCACATGGAGACCCTCATCAGCATTGAAGAGCCAACTGGAGACACTCGCCAGCCCAGAGACGCTTCCCGTGCCACTGGATCCACAAAACTTTTCACCCACCGGCATGTGATCTTCCTACATTTGGCATCATTGCATGTGCTGTGTGAGTCGGACAAGGAATTTATAGGCTAGGACTGGACATATGTGCTAATATTTGACTCGTGGACTTGATCTGGAATGGGCTGGGATGCTTTCTCAATAGACAATTGGTCTCTGTTATACATTCTTTGTTGCACATGTATGAATGTCTCTGGATTTGTTTCTTTAGTCAAACCATCTAATACAGTAGTACTTTGGAGTTAGTCTTTTAATTTCATTGGGGTATGTTGTAATTTCCCATTTCATCCCTCACCCAGGAATGTGACATCTGCCCCTTCCTGTCATTTGTTAGGTTTGCTAGAGTTTGTAGATTCTGTTGATCCTTTCAAAGAACCAGCTTTTCACTCTGAGATGAATTTTCCATTGTTTTTTGTTTTCCCATTCATTTATCTCCATGCTGATTTTTATAAGTTCTTTTCTTTTGCTATGAGAAGGATTATTCTGTTGACTCCATTTCAGCTTCTGAAGGTTTTGTGATAGGGTGTTAATCATAGGTCTCTCTTTCTTCTTCATTTGTGCATTTATCGTTATCAGGCATCCTCTGATATCTTCCTTTGCTGTACCCGATAGGTTTTGGTATGTTGTATATTCATTCTCATTTGTTTCCACAAACTTCCTTATTTGTTTTGAATTTGGGCTAATACCCAGTCCTTTCCAAGAAGCATCCATGTATTTGCCCTTATTTCATCATTCTTTCTTTTGTTAATTTCCAGATTTCTGGAGTAGTGGTCAGAGAAGGATGTCTGTGTGACCTGTACGTGTTTGAATTTACTCTAGCTTTACCACTGTCCCAGGATGTGGTCTATTTTCTAATATGTGCCATGTGCACTTGAAAAAAATGTGAAGTTTTTACAGGTGAGTGGAGGGCTTTGAATATATCCATCAGTCCAGTTGTCTGATTATAGTGGGTTGTTGTTTTTTTTTCTGTAGTCTCTTTGTTGAGCTTCTTTCCAGCTGATCTGTCTTTTTTTGGAGAGTGGTATATTGAAGTCTCCTACTATGATTGTCCATCCTGTGATTTCTGTTTTCACCTTTTGACAGATTTTGTTGATGAATTCCGTGGGTTTCTTGTTTGGTGAGTATATGTTTATTTTGACCACTGGCTCTTGGTCTACCAATCCCTTATGCATTATATATTGCCCAAACTTAATCTATTGTTATATCCTGCACCTTGAAATTGATTTTGACAGAAATTAGAAATGCAACTCCTGATTTTTTTAGATTGCCATTTGGTTAATATACTTTTCACCATCTTTTGATCCCCAAACTGTTTTTTTCTGTGAGCTTGAGATGTGTCTCCTGTAGATAGCGGATGGGTGGGTTTGGTTTCCAATTCCAGTCTGCTAGTTAATGTGTTTTAATAGGTGAGTTCAGACCATTGATGTTCAGTATAATTACACCCATCTGTGGACTTTTTTACTATCATCTTGTACCTTTTGTGTTAGATATGTTCCTATCTCCCTCCTTATCTGTGTGTTGTGTATGAGTGGGGGATTCATTCTGGCCTTCTTTTCGCCATTGAATTAAAGAGGTCTTAGGCACTGCTCTCAGTGCAATGATTTCTGGATTGTGTACACTGTGTGGTGGTCTCATGTATGTGTTCTGTGTATAATTGTCTTCTGTCCAAAGTGAGTTGGAGAGTGACTTTTGTACTGATTGATTCTTTTTAACATATTCTCTAAATTTTTCCTTATCCAAGAAAATATTTACTTCTCTTCTAATTGGATAGAGTTTGTCAGGATAGAGGATTTTCCAGTTACAGTTATTCTCTCTCAGCACCCAGAAGTTGCTATTCTACTCTCTCTTCTTCTTCATGGTTTCTACTGATAAGTCTGAGCCTACTTTTATGTTATTACCATTATAGGTAACTGCATTGTTTTATCTAGTTGCTCTTATTATTTTCTCCTTTGCCTCTGAGTTGAATAATTTGACTACTTTATGCCTTGGTGTGTTCTTGGTATTCAGTCTAGTTGGTATCCTCTCTGCTTCCCAAATGATTATTGGATCCTCCTTTATTATATAGGGGATGTTTTCTTCCAGGAATTCCCCCACTATTTTGGCTGTTGATTTCTTTGTTATGTCTTGCTCTGGTATGCCAAATTTTTATTATGGTTTCTTTTCATAGTTTCACTCATTGTTCTCGGGTTTTCTTCAGTTTCTTTCATTATCTTATTTGATTATCTTTCATGGTTGTTGAATTCTGCTTGGGTATCTTCGAGGTTGCTCATACAGTTTGCTGCCTCTTCCGTCCTGTTGGTGAGATCTTTTACTGTATCTTTGTTTTCACTCCATTATCCCTTACGTCTTGTATCTCCCTTTGGTCTGTGGACTATATCCTTTCCATTATATCATCTTTTTTCTCTATTGATTCTCTCATATCCTGTATGACTCTAAGTAGCATTCTGAAGATTTCTTTCTGTGATGGGTCTGTCTGTTTCTTCCATGCACGTGGGGTCTCCTCAGACATTGTATTTTGTAGTTTCTCTTGCTTTCTTGTAGTTGTCTGTGTGTCATTTTGTTGGAGCTCGGTGTCATTTTCCCAGGAGTGCAGGAGCCCTGTGTTTTCTTTCTCAGAGCTTAATAAGAATGATACCAATGACTACCTGGATCCAGCTGTGGTGCTGATTTGAGCTGTCTCTATCTCACTGGGGTTGACTCTCTCCCTAGACAGCTGTGTTTATCTATTTGGAGGGCAGTTTGGGTAGCTCTGTCAGGCAGCAAGGGTGATGTTGTGTAGGTCGATTGCCTGCAACGTGGACCAGTGTTCATGGGCTGCAAGGTGGGGATGGGGGTGGGGAACAGATTGATATTCAGGGGACCTGGGCGCAGGCTGGTTGCAGGCACTGATCATGAGCAGCAGCACCAGGCTGTCTGAGAGCAGCAAGGCAATGGGCAGGCCAATCATATACTGGCAGGCTGACATTAACAAGCCGAGCCTGCATAGGGAGTAACTCAGGATACATGGGTGCAAAGGGTTGCAGGGATATTTATTTAGTTAGTAAGTTGGTGGAGAATAGGTATTGTCAAGATGAAGGAAGCAGGTTCTAGGGGTTGTGGTTGGGGTGCGTGCAGGCTATATTAAATCTACCAGAGTCCCTTATTGACCCTGTAAATTGTGAAAGGGAGAGTGCAGTCCTTTAATTACTTGTCTTTATAACAGAAGACCCTTTTACAGTAGCTTGCTTAACACCATATTCTCCACTCCTTATGTATGGTCCCAGGGTAGATATAGGAAATTGTAGTGGGTGCCCCAGGGAGGAGGGTGATCAGAAGGTGATCTGGGTAGGGCCAGTGGGAGCCCATGTTTACTGGCTACCTCACCAGTGGTGAGGAAGGTCTTTGAGTAGCCCTGATGTGCTGAGTCCCAATTACTGTGGTGGGCAAAGGAGCCCTGCATTTTCTTTCTCAGAAGCTAACACAAGTAGGTCTATCAACTATCTGGAGCCAACTATGTTGCAGGTTTGAGTTACATCTCTGTCTCCATGGTGGTTGGCTATCTTCCTAGAAAGCTGGAGTTATCTAACTGGAGACCCAAGCTGCACCCTTAAATTACAATCTTGTCATGTCCTGAGTGTGGGTCATATTTCCATGTCCTCCAATTAGCCTGATTTGGTCAGGGGTGGAGTACCCACAGCAGCCAGAGGAGTATTCTTTGTCTTAGGGAGGGGGAACCTCAGTGTGGTTCTACTGTGTTGCCCATGGGCCAGAATCTGGGTGGAAAGTTTGGAACACTCCTATGGTACCCTGAGTCTGGGTCCTGCTTCTAAAGTCCCTTGATTGATCTGTTTAAGAAGTTGGGAAGAACTCCCCACACAACTGGAGAGGGAAATTTGCTAGGGCAGGAAAGGGGAGACCTCAGCGGGAATCCACTATGTTCCATGTGAGCAAGTATTGGGGTAGGAGGTCTAAATCACTCCCGTGGTGTCCTGATTCTGAGTCCCATTTCTAAATTTCCTGAGTTGGCCTGCTTCCGTAAGGAGGTGAAGGTCCCACCAGAGCCAGAGAGGTGATTTCAATAACACAGGGGGTGTTAGTCTGGGTAGACTAGAGAAACAAATTCCTAGACACTCATATGTGTATAAGAAAGAGTTTTATACGCAAGAGTAATTGAATATTGAGAAAACATCCCAGCCCAGTCCAGATCCAGTCCATAAGTCCAATATTAGCCCATTTGTCCAATACTAATCTATAAAGTCCTCTTCAGACTCACAAAACACATGCAATAATGCCAAATGCTAGAAGATCACAAGCCAATGGATGAGAAGTCTTGTGAATCCAGTGGTGTTGTAAGCATCTCAGCACTGGCAGGGGTCTTCACATGGTTCCTAAAGCTCAGGGCACTAGTATAGTTCCATGTGTCTTGTCAGCTGCAATGTCTACCAAGGAGTGAACAGAGAGAAAGTCTCTCGCCTCCAAGGAAAATTTTGGAGTTCCCAGAATTCTCAGGAGAAGGCCATGCTCACACAGAGGTCTCATTGGCTATGACCTGATAGATTCCACTCCTTCACTCTTAATCCTCTCAAGTGGACAAATGATGATATAACTACCACACAGGGGAAGGGGGACCTCAGCACAGTTCTGCTGCGTTTTCTGTAGGCAAAAATCTGGGTAGGAGGTTGAAATAACTTCTGTGGTGTCCTGAATCTGAGTCCTGCTTTAAATTCCCTGATAAATGTGAGCTTTGAGCAGCTTCTAATTTTCTAGGACTCTGTGCCTAGGCCAAATTTGTAGAACCTGTTTCTAGCTGACGCTGCTACTTTTAAAACCTGGTGGTTTTTCCCTGCTTTGCTGTGTTAAATCTTTGTTAATGAACCAAATGTGCAATGGCTGAAATCCTGTAAGCAGCTAACAAAGCCCCAGAGTGGCCGCATTTTTTAAAGGTTTCATAAGGGCTTTTAGGAGGTCCTGATATTGGGACTGCCACACTGTCCCCCAGGGAAGGGGGATTAGATTCACCGAATGGGTCTTGGGATCACTGGGCCTGTCTTCCCCGCTACACCTGCTCTCAGCTGCCCTAGTGACTCACTCCCATGTGGCTCATTAGGCTGTGTTCTGAGGATCTGCATTCTGCAATGAAAAAATGACCCATTGGCTTCTAATAGACAGATGTCATTTCTTTCTGATTTTGGTAAATTTGTGTCTTAGTATCTTTTATTGCTCCACGTTGGCGCAAAGCAAAATTGGGGTAAAAAGGGAGTAGGGTAGCTGACGCCATCCCTCTGGTCATGGCAGGGGAGGGGAGGGGTAAAGCCCGTGAATGTGTGTGAGCTCTTGGGGCTAGCTTCTTTGAGGCTCTCTGTGGGCGTGAGATTATGACCTGCTCTTGGGCAGCAGTCTGGGGAAATTACTGCGCACTTGTGGGCCATGGAATTAGGGTGAAGCAACCATCCCACTGATCCTGGTAGGGGGTGGGGAAAGCCTGTGTGCAGGTGTGGTGAGGTTAGAGCACCACAGTGAGATCTCAAATCACTCTGTGGCAAAAATAAGAAGGGAAAGTTTGAACCATGACATTAGCATTGTAGTTCTAGCACCCAGTTCCCCAAGGTTAGGAGAGGTAAGGAGGCCAACCTTGGTTCACAATAAAAAATTCAGGAGTGAGAGTTTTGTTTGATGTAAAATAAAAATTACAGATACAGTTGAGGCCCTCTTATAGCACTTCTTATCATGTTATTCTCTCCTTCCCCAAAGGAAATCACTTTAATTAATTTACTGCTTGTCATTTTCACACTTGTTTTGAAGCGCTTACTACATATTTATATATATATGTAAAAATATATATGTAATGCTTATATTTTATGAATCTTATATCAATGGTATCCTATTTATTTCTTTTATAAAATGTATTTTCTCTACATTTATAAGATTAATTCATATTGATAGTCACAGCTGTCATTTTGTCCTTTAACTGGTCATCAGTATTTCATTGTATAAACATATACTTTAAGTGTTTTCTATTGATAGGCTTTGAAGTTATACACTTTTTATTTTGTTTACTTATTTATCGCTATTAAAAACTGTGTTGGTCCAGTTGACTAGAGAAACAAATTCATAGATATTCATATGTGTATAAGAAAGAGCCCTAAATAAAAGAGCAATGCTATTGAGAAAACATCCCTGCCCAGTCCAGATCAAGTCCATAAGTCTGATATTAGCCCATATGTCTGATACCAGTCTACAAATTCCTCTTCAGGCTCATGCAACACATCCAATGACGCCAAATGCAGGAAGATCTCAAGCCAGTAGGTGAAAATTCTTGTGGATCCAGTGTTGGTGGAAGCATCTCAGTGGTGATGTGAGTCTCCATGTGGCTGCTCCAGATCCAGGGCTCTGGCTCAATCTCCATAGCTCCAAGCGGCTTGTCAGCATGAATATCTCACAGGGAGAGTGTGTGACCCACCTCCAGGGAGGAAGACAGGAGTTCCCAGAATCCTCAGATGAAGGCCATGTCCGCACAGAGGCACCTGATTGGCAGGCTAGACTCCACCCCTACCCTCAAGTTGACAGGAGATTATGTAACTGCCACAAAACAGTCTGCAAGAAACTTGTTTACATCTGTGTGTGAACACATGCAAAAGTTTCTGCAGAGTAAATATCTAAAAGGTCAAATATTGAATTATGTATTTATATGCCTTTACTTTTAATGGTCATAACCAAAGTCATAGTACCAAACTCCACAAACAGTAGATGACAGTTTCAATTTCTCCATAATTTTCATCCAACTTGGACTTCTATTTTCCAATATAATATCAGTGACATAGTGTATCACAGTAGTCTTAATGTGCACTTCCATTACTACTAGTGAGTTTGTACATTTTTTCCAGATGTTTGAATTCTTCTGTACTCTTGTCTTCATTTTTCTTTTGAAATTTATTGACCTTATTGCTGAATATGTAATCAGTATATTATAGCTCTATATCCAGTTGAGAGTAAGCATTTGTGTGTGTGTGTGTGTGTGTGTGTGTAAAGCACATTTGTACATGTATTGCCCTCATCATTCTCAAAACATTTGCTTTCCTCTTAAGCCCCTAGCATCAGGTCCTCATTTTTCCCCCTCCCTCCCCACTGCCCCCTCCCTCATGAACCCTTAATAACTTATAAATTATTATTTTGTCATATCTTGCCCTGTCCAACTTCCCCCTTCACCCACTTTTCAGGGTGGGTGGTCACATGTAGATCCTTGTAATTGGTTCACCCTTTCCAACCCACTCTCCCTGTGTGCTCCCAGTATCGTCACTCACATCACTGGTCCTGAAGGGATCATCCATCCTGCATTCCCTGTGTTTCCAGTTCCTATCTGTACCAGTGTACATCCTCTGGTCTAGCCAGACTTGCAAGGTAGAATTGGGATCATGTTAGTGGGGGGTGGGGTGGGGGGAGGAAGCATTTAGGAACTAGAGGAAAGTTGAATTTTTCATCGTTGCTACATTGCACCCTGTCTGGCTCGTGTCCTCCCCGAGACCCCTCTGCAAGGGGATCTCCAGTGGCCTACAAATGGGCTTTGGATCTCCACTCTGCACTCCTCCCATCATTCACTATGGCAAGGTTTTTTTGTTCTGATGATGCCTTACACCTGATCCCTTCAACACCTCGTGATCACGAGAGTACGCATTTTTAAAATGTATTCTTCACAGTGAATCATGTGCTATGGTATTTTTAATTTATTTCATTTTTTTTGCTATAAATTTGGTGATTATAATGTGGTTCCATTTATACTTTTTTTATTTTAAAAGTTTTATTTTTCTTTGTTTGAGCTACATTCTCCCATATTGATGCCATCAAGATTCTCCCCTCTATGTGCAGTATGCATGAACCATGAAGTAGAGAACAGGCTGCACTTTACTTTTTACAATGGATAACCTGATCTCCCCACACCATTTATGTAATAGCCCATATTTTCCCACTGGTTTCTAAGAGTGGCCCTGTCACAGATCAGGTTCCTCTGTGTACATGAGTCATTTTACTAACTTTAATTTGCTACTCTTTCTGCATCAACATCACATCATGTTTCTGTCTAAAGCACACTACCTCTGTCATGCCATGTGTGGGTATCTGGCGGAACCAGAACTGTCCTCACGATGTTTTTCTTAAACAAACGAAACAAAACTGTCTAGCCATTTAGGAACCTTGACTGTTCTACATGTCTTTGAGAATTAGCCTATCAAAGTCAATAAATTCTTCCTTATACTTTCAATGAAACTACATTAAATTGCATTGAGACTTATTTTACAATATAAATCCTGGCCTGGCCTTATTTTTTTTTCTCCCCTATTTTCTTTTAATCTGGATTAAATTTATTTTTAAGATTTGCCATTGTGTGTTTCATTATAAAATGCTGTAAATCTTTTTTAGGAGACTAGACAGTATAATTAAGTAAAATAGACTAAAATATGCCTATCTTTCCTTTAGATATGCAAAGTTCCATGAAAAACATCATTTTAATGTAGATATAAGATCTTGTACTAATATTAATATCAATTGTTCAGTTGACTATACATTTAGATACCAAAAGAAAAGATGGAATTCATGTATATTAATCCTAAAAGAGGAAATGGGCTGTTTAGACAGAGGTATGGAGAATTAAACCAAGTCATGGGAATCCCTTTATTTTCTTAAATACTGGTTAATGAGAATATATAGGCATCTTACTGTCTCGTGAACCAAATTCTTATTATTCCAATGTCCTAATATAAAACACAAACACAGACATGGAGTTTTCAGCCCACAGGGAGAAGTATTTTACTTCCTCCTTCTTCATCACTCTTAAGTTCAAGCTAAATTAACATGAAGTGCACCCTTGTGTGAACCTTGTTCAAAATAACACCACTTTCTTCAGCACTAAATGTACTTCACTTTCTTTCTAGTTACCAGTAATGGTCATTATCTCTGAGAGTTGTGCTTACTCGGCACTAAGATAATGCCTCACAGACTGCACCTTTCACCTCATCTTCACTCTACCTGTAGGAAACAAATGTGGATCCCACTTTATAGATGGTGAAGTCAGGCAAAAAAATTGGAAGGCTCATTGCATTGTCCCTGTTAAGGTCCTCTAGCATTAAAAGGAAGCCCAAATTGGTAGTCAACTGGTTAATATAATCAGGGTGGATAGCCCAGCCATGTAATGCATCCCAAAGGGCTCAGAATAATGAAGGAAGATTGAATGTATGGATAACCACCTGTGTGATTGTCAAATTTCACTTTCATTATATGTTGGGCTTAGCCAAGAACAGTTTGCAATGAATTTGGGACCACCATACTTCTGGTTATAGGGTCCCCTCTAGGAGCCCTGCCTTTCCCAAAGAGGATTCTGGATAACACTTGTTTTAAGTGTTATTGTTAGATGATTATGCATAAAATAATTCCTTGGTCAAACAGGTCTGATATATACAAAATTAAGTGTAGAAAGTTTCTCCATTGGAGAATTTATGAGATAACATAGCATGCTACTATTAATATCTTAAATTATTAGAATACAGAAAATACTCTCTGCCATCGAACCAATTCTGACTCATAGTGACCCTATGAGACAGGGTAAACCTGCCCTTTGGGGTTTCTGAGACTAAGTCTTTATGGGAGTAGTCAAATTCATCTTTCTCCCACTGAGCACCTGGTGGCTTTAAACTATTGACCTTGTGGTAAACAGTTTAGTGCAAAGCCCATTGTGCCACGAGTGCTCTTTACAGGTGATATTACTACTCCAAATTTTCTTGATCTTAGCTTTTTTTTTTTTAAGATACCATACATCACATAACTAGTAGAACATAAAACTAACTTTGGGAATCTTGGCTTAGTATATTTCAAATATATATATTATTTGAGAACCTTTTTTCTCTTGCGGAATGTGGAAGAAATTGCTGCTCTATGCCTGCTTGGATGATCTAATGTCTAATGGGATGCTTGTCCACTTTACTTAGTATTAAAATGCCCAAATTAGAACAGTAGTCCTTTGTGTCTTATGGGAGACACTTAAGAAGGCTGGAGTCTTCTCAATGCCTACTTTCTCTAGTACAGAAGGCCAGGCTAGAAATAGCCAATCTGTCACTCATTAAATGACAGGAAACTTGAATCAGTGTGCAAAAAGAGCATTACATATAACAGCTCCATGTGCTACTAGCTCTGCACCCTGATTCTTTTAGGCCGTCTTCCAACTCCTTGTCTCATCAATGTACAAGTGCTGCCAAACCATAGATCCCCTTGGACTATCAGAGCTGACCTCTGCTGACATTATTTCATGAGTAGATGCTCTGTCCAGCATAATGTACATGATGCTAAACCACGAACAGCACCACCACAGCTGCCTTTTCTGAGGGTCTGAATGAATATATACACTTAAGCAGCCATCTTATCCAAGAGTAGGAAATGGGATAAAGAATCATGTTTTTAGTCCAAATGCCTGCATCCTGAAGTGACGCTGTCTGTATTTTGCTGCAATTATTTCTAGAGACCCTTAAGAAGTTCTATGAAAAAAAATCACTACCGTAGGTACTTCTTGAATAGTAAATAGTATCAGAGCAGTCAGCCTGGTAGTCTGAGTCTGGCTAGATTTCCTGCATGATAGGGCATTCCCTCAGTCCCTTGAATAGTGTGGTGGGATAAGCAAAGAGGCTTTGAAGACAACCCAGATTCAAATTTTAATTTAACCCTGGTAACAAAGTGGGCTACATAATGGGCTGCTATCTGCAAATTCAGAAGTTCTAAACCACTTGCAATTCCTTGGGAGAGAGAGGCAAGACTTTCTACCTGGCTCTCATAAAGATTTATGTAACTCTCACATAAAGATTTATAGTGTCAGAAACCCACAGGGGCCGTTCTACTCTGTCCTATGGGGTTGCTATGAGTTAGAATTTATTCAGTTGCACTGAATTTGGTTTTTGTTGATATTTAGTTGTGTAGACTTTGACAGATTTCTTCAAGTCCCTGAGATTTAGTTATTTTACCTACTGTGTGGATCCTAACAAACTATGTAAAGCATTGAGTAGAATGGAAATTCCAGGATACTTTGTTGTGCTTATGCAAAACCTGTACACAGACAGTGGTAGGGTTTCAAATAGAATGAGGGAATGCTGTGTGGTTTAAAATCAGGGAAAGCATGCACCAGGAATATATCTTTTAACCATAATTATTCAATCTGTGTGTTGAACAAGGAAGCCAAGAAGCTGGACTATACGAAGGCTAATTTACAACCTGTAGTATGCAAATGACTCACCCTCACTTGCCGAAAGTCAAGTAAACTTGAAGCACTTAATGATGACAACCAAGAACTGCAGCCTTCGATATGGGTTGCAACTCAATGTAAAGAAGATCCAAATCCTCACAACTGGGAAAATAGAGAACATCATAATAAACAGAGATTGAAGTTCTCAAAGACTTCACCTTGCTTGGATCCTCGATCAAAGTTCAGGAAAGCAGCAGTCAAAAAATCAAATAACATATCACATTGGACCAAAGAACAATGATTTCACTGTGAGGACTAAGGTGCACCTGACCCAAGCCATTCTTTTCAGTTGCCCGATAATGCATGTGAAAGTTGGATATTGGATATTCATGTGAAAGTTGGATATTGAATTAGGAAGACCAAAGAAAAATTGAACTATAAGCTGTAAAAGAATTTGGAAAGTACCTTGCAGTAATAGAAGAATAAACAAATCTATTTTGAGAGACGTGCAGTCCGAACACTACTTGGAAATGAAAATGGCAAGATTTCGTGTCGTGTACTTTGACGTATTATTAGGAGAGGCTCTGAAGAAGGACATCATGGTTGGTAAAGAAGAAGGGCAGTACAAAAGAGCAAGACCCTCAACAAGATGGACCGACAGTGTCTGCAACAGGAGGCTCAAACATAACAATTGTGAGGCTGGCGTCCACCATCACACTAGCTTCTCTTCTGCAATCTATTTCTCTCTATCTACTTCTTATAAGGAAACCTTTCATAATATTTATGACTTACCTGGATAATCTACAATGATGACCTCCTTTCAAAAATACTTAATTTGATCATGTATGTGAGGTCCACTTTGTCATAAAAGTTAACATATTTGCAGGTGTCAGGGCTCAGGGCGAAGATGTATATGGTGACCCATGTTCTGCCTATAGAGATAAAGAATGACTTTTTTGTGGACTCTTTCTTCAGCAGCCAAAAGGCACCTCCAGCACTGTTCCTGTCTTGCAGGTGCATACATGGATATATTGATGGGCTCTATCTGGCACTGAGAAGTGGATAAGTGGGTCTAGATATGAGCAATTTGGGATAATGCTTCCTATGAACAGATAAGAATTGAGATGGGACCATGATTGTCGATACGGATTGTGAAATAAGACCTCTACAGTGAACAGAAAAATTAAAATTCATCCATATACATGACCAATCGATAAGAATGGATTGAGGGTGTATTGGTTGTGGGAGAAGTCAGATCCTCAAGAAAACCAAATGTAATGGTATCTTAGGACATTTTCAAGGATCATAAATAATGCATATATTCTTTGGGATATTTGGAGGCATCATTGACCTGTTCATTGATGTATTCACTTATACATACATTCATTCATTCCACAATTATTTATTGAGTACCTATTGTGGATGAGCATTGGACTGCTAATCACAAGGTTGGGGTTTCAAGCCCACCAGGTAATCATCGACTGAAAAAAGATAAGTCTATCTGTTCCCCATAAAGGTCTGCAGCCTCAAAAATGCTACAGATCATAACCTGTATGTCAAACTCTATGAGTTAGAATCAACTCAACCCCCAAGTGGGTTGGAGTGTACTGTGCCCCGGGCCTTGTAATACATCAGGGAGCAAACAGATGAAGACTCGTGCCTCCAATGGGTCATGAGAAGACAAATTGGAAGTACTGTGTCAAATTTGGGGCCAGTAGAGCTTTCATGGACCATTTTGAAACAATGGAATTTGGATGGTGTTGAGGAAGAACCATAATTGTTGGGCGCAGCCTTCTTCACCTGAGACATGAACTCTTCTTTTCTGGAAGTCAGTTTCTGGACTTTGTGCCTCTGGATGCGTCTCAGCCAGAAGCTGTTGTGAATAAGCATTTGCTTGATTTTCTCCCTGGATCATTGATATTGGTTATAATGCAGGCTGAGGTACCTGAAATCTTAATCAAGAGAGTTTCATGGATTCCTGAATCTCTCTTGATTCATGTGACAGATCATCTACTCTGCAACTTGGAATGACAGGCCATCAAAAACATGGCTCTTGAACTACTTGAAGGACAGCATCAACCTCATCTGGTAGTATTTGAATTTCAGATCTCTGTAATTGGACATTGTTGTCATTGTACTGGGCAGAGCTGCTCCAGGCAACTACATACATAGTAGGCTGTCTTCCATGGGTTCCCTCTGGGGATATGAATTGTCATTACGGGTCTCCTCCAGGGATAAGAATGGTCAGCACTACTTATGGTCATGCAAAGTGTTCACCTTATATCTCTAGAAGAACCTCTTGCATCACAGTGAAAATGAAAATCATCCCTCACAGATACACAATGCACAACCATACAAGCTGTCCTGAGAGCACGATTACAGGCAAAAATACAAGATCATAAGCAATGAAATGTCAAAAGGTTTGGCCTCTGGAGTTATATCAGCATGTAGTTCTCACCTGAGGCCCTTGTTAGCCCAGCCAGGAAACTGACATGCCCCAGGGATGCTGTGTAGCATGTTGTGGTTCCAGAAGTGATGCCTAGCAGTGGCAAAATGCATGGTGCATAAGGATAATGTAAATGGGTGATATGGGATTCTTAATTAATTACCTCTATATGGACTTGGAAAAATTGAGTATCTGTCTAAAAAGCCCTAGTGCATAGTGGATTATTGTATTGGGATGCCAAATGTAAGGGAGCAGTTTGAACTCACCAGCCAATTGGCAGGAGAAAGATGAGGCTTTCTGCTCCTGTCAAGATTTACAGCTTCAGAAACCCAAAGAGGGCAGTTATACCCAGTCCTATAGAGTCAACATGAGTTGAAATTGCCTCAATGGCAGTGAATTTGTTTGTTTTGAGAAGATCCCTTTGGAACATAAAGAGGGAGCCAATTTCAGGAGCCTGGTATGGATGGAAAGTAGGGAGGGAAATGAGTGATGAGACAAGGTCCCCCCAAAAAAGAGGAGATTCAGATGGGTCAGTAAAAGCAGGAAGTGGGACTATGAAGTCAAGAATCCGAAAGCCAATGAGGAGAGCAAGAACAATTAGCTATGCTTAAAAGCCCTCCAGATTTTCTAAGTGGAACACATTGACAACTTTAATCTTTACAACCAGCTCCATTCTCCAGATGAGAAAACTCTAGGCCAGAGTGCCAAGATTTGTCAAGTAATGGCTGGGCCAAACCAAGCTCCAAATCCCCCTAGCCTTCCAGCGGAGCACTCAACCCCCTTGTACTCATGAGGCAGTCTGAGAAATCAAGCATTCTGTGGAGAAATGGACCTAAAGAGAAAGCAGATTGTGTCTATCAAGTTCTCAGTTCTTTCCCAAAGGTACTATGGGATCTTTCATATCTCTCAGTCACCTGCAGACAAGCAGTGCATGCTTCTGGTGAATATCTGATTAATCTGAAGATATGTTAGCCTATATCCCAAATAGTTTTTCCCTTCAGATTTTAATCACTCTTGGTTAGTTTTAAAGTGTGCTAAGCTTGCAAAGTTCTTGTACTTCCCCAACAGCGAATAGATCATTGAAGGACAGGCATCGATTTCACTGCAGACAGTCGTGCACCTGCTCAGGTATTTATACCAGTGTCATATAAGGCTTATGGTCTGGGGTCACTAGTGGGAAATTGATAGAGGAAAAGGGAGAGAGGAGAGAAGATCTGGCTCACAAATGTTCCTGGGAACAATAACAGGAAAAAGGAAGTGCTGACTCATAATGCCTTCGAAGTCATTTAGGGTGTGTTTGATGGCCCTACATTCCATGGAGCTATTAACACAAAATCCAAGATAAGTGATGACTCCCCTGAAGCTGTGATGAGAACACTCATGGGAACAAACTGATTCTTATTTGCACAAACACTTCTCAGATGAAAACATTATGTGGGCATTTTGGCCACAAAGTTCTTAGTACATTGCTTATTGGCAGTAACTTTAAGAAGGTTATTTTGACTGGTTTTTTTGCTTATTTGCTTTTTCTCCTGTCCCATTCCACATCTTAGTTTCTGAGCTTTGAGAAACTCTGGTCCCATGTAAAACCTAGAGTCACTGGGTTTCTAAGTGTCAATGTAATATGTATGGCTGGGAGCACATGAGACAGAAAGATGGCTCATAGTGGCTGAGAAGACATGAACATAGGGATGCCAAGGATCACCAACGGAGCACCACCATTGTCAGGGTGGGTAGTTCCAAGAGCACTTACAACAAACAAAAGTGACCATCTTAATAAACACTGACCCCAAAATTATTATCTGCAGTCCCTTGGTTTGGCAAAGTTACTGCTACACCATGGCACTTTTCTCCCATCCTTATGTGATTTAAAAAAAAATTTATTGGGGGTTCATACAGCTCTTATCACAATACTTACATGCATCCATTGTGTCAAGCACATTTGTACATTTGTTGCTGTCATCATTTTGAAAAGATTTTCTTTCTACTTGATATCAGCTCTTCATTTTTCCCCTCGCTCCCTCACCCTTCATAATTTATAAATTGTTATTATTTTTTCATGTCATACACTGACTGATGTCTCCCTTCACCCACATTTCTGTTGTCCATCCCCCAGGGAGAAGATTAT
>NW_022103904.1:9295623-9338470 GCF_000313985.2 Echinops telfairi
CTCCCCTCTCCCATATTTTAAAAAATATTGCTGTCAAGTTGATTTCAACTCCATGTGTGTCAGAGTAGAACTATGCTCTGTAGGGTTTTCAATCGCTGATATTATGGAAGTACATCACCAGGAATTTCTTCCAAGATACCTCTTGATGGGCTTGAACTGTCAACATTTATATTAGCACCTGAATATGCTAGCCATTTACATGACCTAGGGACATCATGGTGTAAGAGTCCCTCTAGTTTTGAAGTTGATCCTCCTTTGGTTATAACCACCACCACCCCATCCCCCCACCCTGTCTCTGTCTTCTATCAGCTACCCCTTCCCTGCAACATGGTCACTAGACATGCAGTCTTAAACTTCCTCATCAACATGTAGCCTAAAGGCATACCCAGATAGCAATGGTCTTGGTGAAAACACCCAACACCCCATCTTCATATCTACTAGCTTCAGAAACTTGGTTCTCTAGACAGTCTAATGACTCAGCTATGACTCCTGAAAACTGAAACGTCATTACCCAGGTCTCTGACCCAGATCATCATACTTCTGGCAACTTCCCAAATCAACAGCCTCCTAGTCATGTTTTTAACTATCCCTAACTTAACTCCCTAAATTCTCTCAGTATTTATGCATCCTTGGCCTCCCACTCAACGTAAGCATCTGAAATATAGCCTTATATCATTTCCATACTCCACATTGACTTCCTTTTGGCTGCAGACAATTCTCTCAAGTTCTCTAAGGTCTGTTGGTCATTACCCTTTTTCCTGTCACTTTCTTGGTCTTCCCCTGTGGTAGCTACATAATCTGGTATCAATTTGGGACATGAAAGGATTAAGAGTGAAGGGGTGGAGTCTAGTCTGTCAATCAGGTCATAGCCAATGAGGCCGCTGTGTGGGCATGGCCTTCTCTTGAGGATTCTGGGAACTGTTGTATTTCCTCTTTGGAGGCATGTGACACACTTTTTCTCTGCTCACTCCCTGTGACACATTTCTGAGGAAAAAACCACACAAAGCTACCCTGAGGCAGAGTTTCAGCTGAAGGAACCACATGGAGACCCCTGCCAGCACTCAGATGCTTACAATGCCACTGGATCCACAAGACTTCTAACCAACTGGCCTGCAATCTTCTGGCATTCGACATCATTGCAGGTATGCTTGAGTCTGAAGAGGACTTCATAGATTGGTATCAGACATATGGGCTAACATTGGACTTATGGATTTGTTCTGGATTAGGCTGAAATGTTTTCTCAATATTCAATTGCTCTTGTATGTAAACCTCTTTCTCATACCCATATGAGTCTCCCTGGATTTGTTTCTCTAGTCTGCATAGACTAACCCCACCTCTTTACACTACAACACTCATTCATCCTTATGTAACATCATTTATCAATTCATTTCTTCCAGATAATTAGTGTTATTGAGAAAAGAGCAAAGATATCACTTGAGGACGAAGTTGTGCCTTTAGTGTGTCATGGTATCTTTAATCATCCCATACCCATGTAAAAGCTGGACAATGAATACGGAAGGCCAATCAAATGATGTTGGCAAACAATATTCAAAGTGCCATGGATTGACAGAACAAACAAATCTGTCTTGCCAGAATGCTCTTTAGAAGCGATGATGGCAAGGCTTAATTTCATGTAATTTGGACAGATTATCAGGAGAAGCTAGAAAGGTCAGCAAAAGAGAAGAAGCCCCTCCAGGAGATGGATTGACCCAGTGGCCGCAACAATGGACTCAAATAAAGCAACAATGGCGGGGACGGTTCGGTGCCTGGCAATGTTTCATTCTGTTGTAGGTAGGGTCACTACCTACAACATATAATCAGAACTGACCCAAAGGCACATAACAAAAATATTTAGAAATAATTTTGTTCTTAGTCTCATTTAATCCCACCTTGCCAGTGATCTTGCTGTAATTATACTCTGCCTCCATTTATTATAAAACAATAACTTTTATATAAAATATAACATAGAATTATAATATATTATATAAAACAACAAGTTATTATAAAATAACTCCTTCATTGTTGGGTGATAATATACCTACATGCTACAATCCCCCCCCCTCTAACACATCTGTCAGTTCATTACACAGCAGTGGCTTGAGTGTTGCTATGATTTTGGAAGCTATTCCATCACTATTTTAAAAAACCTCAGGGCCACCCATGGACAGGTTTTAAAGGAGCTTCTAGATTAAAACAGACTAAGAAGAAAAGCCTGTTGATCTATTCCTGAATATTAGCCAGTGAAAACCCTGTGGGTCACAGATTATTGTTCAATATAGTGCTAGAAGATGAACCGCTTGATTTAAAAGTCAGTAACCAATAGCTACAACTATGGAATAAAACATGTTAATAATCATGAAGATGGTGCAGGGTGGAGCTCTTGTTCTTTTGCACATGAGCTCTCTATAAGTCAAGGCTCACTTAACAACAGTGTAAAATAAGAACTAACGTACAGTTATGCATATTTTCACTCATATTTATGAGAATCTACCTGGTGTCAGCCACTAGACAAAGGCAATAAAATGTATTGGCAACAGGGCAGACATGATCCTACTTTTGTGGAAGATATTGCTAAAACTGCAGGACAGAAGACCTTACGCAGACATCGCTCCTGGACGTGGGATAGGGAGACGTCTCTGTGGCAGCCCGTTTCTAAGTGAGCAAGGATACGGAATGAGAGCCAGCCCTATCACTTAGAAGCTGATTATTTCTGAATCGTGTACACTGGCTCTTCTCTACACTAATATTTCTATGTCACTGCCTTCCTCATCCGACTTGATCCATCACCATGTGGCTTCTGCTTCGATTCTGATTCCTGACCTATTTCTACCTGAGTCACCGATGGCCTCCCGTTTCAAACCACAGAGAACAAATTCCAGTCTGTGTGAAAAGGAAAATTCATTACAATGACCACCCTCCCCCACAAAGAGGTGTATGCATATTATTTTCAGTAACATTGGTAAAGTATTTAGGTATAATATCCCTTAAACTTATGTGATGAGAAATGGAAAATTGGATGTGACTATGAGAATTTGTTTAAGTCAAAAGAGAATAACATGTTACACATTTAGTATTTCATTTTAAAATCACAATGGAATAGACTTATAACTAAAAAGATGTAAATCATCCCACTTTATCATTCAAAAGGAAAAAACTTTGAATTAAAAAAAATAGAAGTCATTAAAGAGTTGCCTTTAATGGTTTTACCGTTTTTATTTTTATTTTTGCTTTTGTTTCCACCATTCTTGCCCCACAGTATTCTATGCTACGCATTTGGTGCCACAAACAAACCAACAAAACCCCACTGGCATTGAGTCCATTTGTGTCATGGAGAGCCTGTAGGACAGGGTAGAGCTTCCCCTGTGAATTTCTGAGGCTGTACTCTGTGCGGGAGTAGAAAGCCCCATCTTTCCTTCTCAGAGCATCGGGTACCTTACAACTGCTGACCTTGGCCATTACCAGGCCAAAGCATAAGCGTGCGCGCGCGAGGACACACACACACACACACACACACACAGATCTCCCCTGTTTCCTGTCCAGATAAATACTGTTTAATAGGGTAGCCACTATGTGCCTGTGGATATTGAGAACTTGATATGTATTTAGCTTCAATTAAGTGGGTGAGCTCTTGTGGCACTGTCTGGTAAGCTTTGGACTTTTAATCTCAAGGTCTTCAATTCAAATCTACCAGTGATTCCCTGGGAGAAAGATAAGGCTGTCTACTCCTGAACAGATTTATAGCCTCCGAAAACCCTGCATAAGGTTACTTGGAGTCAGAGTCAACTCTATGGAACTGGGTTTTGGGTTTTGGTAAATGTACAAGGCAGAGCCTATTTCAAAAACTTGGTATCAAGAATGACAGATAGTATTCACTTGTAATTCTTATGTTGATTACATGCTCAAATAACAATGTTTTTATTTGGGATTTTAAAATGTTAATATCAATTTTATTGTTTCTTTTAACCTCTTTCAAGGTGGCTACTAGAGATTTTTTAATCATGTATGTGGCTTGCATTATAGTTCTTTTGGACAATGCTGGTTTAGAAAAAGAAAGGATGTGTGACAAATCATGGGGACGAAGAATACAAAAGATAAAACAATATTGAAAAAGATACCAGTGACTATTACTTTGTTTTTGCTCAGTAGTACTACATGAATTAGTTCAATTAGCTCAGCTAAAGTCTCAGAGAAGGTCCACAGAATAGGTTTTATTATCACCTTCACATTTTTTTAAAAATGTGACTGTGACTTTATCAAAGTCACACAGCAGCAACTGTCAGAACTGGCCTGGCCCCTGGGTTTGCCTGACTCTGGAGCACATACTCTCAACCATCTCACAACTCATCAGAAAGCAAATAGAAGAGGATGTGTATAGAGTTGCTTTCTTTAATATGAAGTCCTTTAAAAAGTTCGCAGGAAAATAGAATTGAAAGATAATGGAATTTTTCCACAAACTTTAATTTTTCTTTTTCTTATTTTTAAAATTTAAGAATTTTATTGGCATATCGGACTCATTCCAATATATCCCTTCCCTTTCCCATATGGTTCTGTTGTTCAATCCCATCAGGTGAGGTTATATAATCATCAAGGCTATCAACTCCCCAACACCCCTCGCTGCCTGTGTTAGTCTGAGTAGACTAGAGAAACAAATCCGCAGACACTCATATGTGTATAGGAAAGAGTTTTATAGACAAGAGCAATTGAATATTGAGAAAACATCCCAGTCCAGATCAAGTCCATAAATCCGATATAGCCCATATGTCCAATACCAATCTATAAAGTCCTCTTCAGACTCATGAAACACATGCAATGATGTCAAATGCAGGAAGATCACAGGCCAACAGGCACAAAGTCTTGTAGATCCAGTGGTGGTAGAAGCATCTCAGCGCTGGCAGGGGTCTCCACAGGACTCCTCCAGTTCCCAGGGCATGGAGCCTATCAGCACAGCGCCATGTGTCCTGTCAGTAGAGCATCTCTCAGAGAGTAAGCAGAGAGAGAGAGGGTGTCTCCTGCTTCCAAGGAGGAAATACAGGAATTCCCAGAATCCTCAAGGGAAGGCCAAGCCCACACACAGGCCTCATGGGCTATGACCCAATTGACAGACTAGACTGCACCCCTTCACTCATAATCCTCTCAAGTCCCAAATTGACAGCAGATTATGTAACTACCACACTGGCCATACTTTTAGGGGCCCCTTACTCTTTTCACTGTCTCTGAGGGGTCATCTAGGACTACAATGTACCAAGTGATCTTGGTACACATCTAGCAAATATAATGCGGTATGTCACATAAGGGCCTTAATAGTAAGGGAAGGAAATCTTAAAGAACTAGGGAATAGTTATATCTTTCATCAGTGCCATTCCACAAACTTCCTGAAGACTCTTCATATATGACTTAATTGTGTAAGCCACCACATATCTGTCGGTTTGTTGTAGTGTGGTGCTTTCCGTGCCTGTGGAGACCTGGTGTTGCAGTGAGTTACATGTTGGGCTACAAAAGATGAGACTTTCTGGTTTCGTAAGGATTTACTACCTTGCTAACCCACAGGGGCAGTTCTACTCCATCCTAGAGGGTTGCTATGAGTCAGAATTCACTCGATGGCCCTGAGTTTAGTTTTAGTTTGAGAAACTTCTGGAAGCATGCCACCAGTATTTGAAATGCTAGCAAGGCCACTCCTGCTGGGAAGGCTGCCGAGGAGCTTTCCAACGAAGAAGAAAGGCCTAACAATTGACTTTCAACAAGTAACCAATGTGTGATTATCACTCTGGAAGGATGGAAGGCCCTTAGAACACCGAGACTACTCAGTGGAAGAAACGAGCACATCCTAAAGAGGCCATGGGCTGGGCCAAAGTTTCATACTGCTATTCCTTGAGGTGCCCTAGGGAGGAGCTGGCTGCATGGCAGCTAACAAGGACAACAATTGTGCACGTAGTTCCCGCTGTTGGATGGTCAGTTAATTTTTCTCATGACCAAGCATCGGCTCCTGATCATGATAAGGAAGAAGTCCAGATTGTATCAACCCCTTTAGGCATACAGCTATATAACTTGTGTCTTGAAGGAGTGAGCCTGGAGATGGAGCTATTTTGCACTTGACTGATAAAGGTCAGAACTCACTTGCTCAGTGGCCTCACAGAAGAGGTCGAGAGACCTTGCAATCTGCTTCCCTAATGATGCCAGCAAGGAAGCCCAATAGAGCAGGTGCACTCTGCCAAATAGGGGCCCCAAATCCACTTCAGAGCAACAGGTTAGTTTCCTGGTTGTTTGTTTGTTTGGGAGTGTCCTGAATGCCGAAGAGAGAGAGAGGCAGGGCAGCTCCCTGGAGCAGCAGGACACACCAGGCCTTTGCCAGGCCCTGCAGTATTTGACCATTTGGATTCTATTTGCAGCCCCCTCTGTGTTCCTCGACGGGAACAGACCTTTGCAAATGGGCTTAGCTCTCTAAATCCACTCAAAATGTCACACAATTAAATGAATGGTTTCTTAGACGCCACGGGGAGCAGAAACCCAATAGCAAAACACTAATGGTTTCCTTTGCAGGAAGCCCCTTTGAGGATAAAAGAATTCATCTAAGAGTCAGATTCTTCCTGGCCCGCGTGTCCGTATGTCAGATGACAGACAGTGGGGAAGCCAATAGCACCCTCACCCCACTCCATCTGTGATCCTGGAGAACAAGAGAAGGGCCGGCCAGGGGGAAGCAAATCCTGATCCTGTGATTTCAATGGCAGGAAGGTGAAAAATTATTTGATATCTGAGCTTGCTAACGGCACCCATTCCTTCAGCTCCAAAGCTCTTTCCTGCTCAACTGAACAAAGGAGGAGAACGGAGTTGAGATGCATATTGAGGGGAGAAGGGAGGAGAGAGAAAGGAGGCGCAGCAGGCAGGGAGCCCATGACAATGCAGACAAAAGAAAGAACTTCTTAAGATTCTTTCTAAGAACTGGAATTTGCACTGAGCTGGTTCTTTTATTAGGGCACTGCTCCCCCCGTCCACTTGCTCTATATCTCACACATCAAGAATTAAATTTGGAGTTTTGAGAGCACCAATATTGTTGTTACTCTCCAGAAATAACTTCTCTTGAGTCTCACGGGCTGGGCAGTGAGAGACGGAACGCGGTAACCTCACCCACCCTGACCACGGACCCAGCTCTGACCCTGGCAGGCACCCTTGCTTTCCTAGACACAAAACCTGAACCAGAGCTTTGGCCACATTCCTTTTACAACTGTCGTAAAGAGACAAGGACTACATTCCTTGTGACCTTGCTGAGACAACAGACTTCTCATGAGAAGGAGGCAGTATGTCGCACTTATCACAAAATCCACAGAGCGGCCTGTCCCGAGTCCTAGATATGTGGCTTGTGCAAGTTATCTAAACTGTCTGGGCCAGTGTTTCACAACTGGAAAGTGGAAGAAAACAAAACCTTTACTTCAGACAATAAATGCATATGAATGTATTCACTGGCCGTAGATATGTAATTCTTTGTGTCTTTAGAAATCACCTGTTCTATGTGCAAAGAAAAACAAAATATGCAAAGACAGACATTTTAAGGATAAAATCTCCTGTCATGTCCTAGCTCAGGTATACTCTTAGATAATTACAATAATGATAATAATCATTTGCCTTCTCGCCCTGTGCTGGGGCAATATAGCCAGCATTGCAGCTAACCTCACGCATGTTCATGTTCTGCGGGTGTTCAACAAAATTGCTGCCTTGGGTCATGAAAGTGGTGGGGCATACAGGAGAGAAAGTTATGAAAACTTCTCAGACATGTCCAAGCACTTTGAAGGTACTAGGGACTCTGGACCTTAGTCTCAGGAGACACCAAGGTCAGTTAGCATAATATAGTTCACAAAGACAATCTTTTACATCTCACTTTGGTGAGTAGGAATCGGAGTCTTAGAAAGTCGAGAGCATTCATTTTCAGTCTCTCTCCATCTAGAGGAAAAATGATGAAACTTGAAAGACAAGTGGAAACAATTAGTCCAATGGTCTAATGGACCCTGCAAGCATTAGTCTCCCAAACCCTGAAATCAGCAGGACTAGATGTTGCCCAGCTACCACAACCAGCTGCTCTGAAAAGCATCACATTGAATGGTTCTGGATAAAGTAAGGGAAACACATGAAGAAAACCCAAAATCATAAAAGGGACTTGCCTTACTGGTCCGATAGAGACTGGTTGAACTCCAAGACTACAAACCTTAGTTGCCCTTCAAGTCTGCCTCTGAACTCACCCTGTGTCAATGTCAACTTGACATTGACAATTTAAGAGCGAAGGGTCAGCTTGTACCCAAGACTAAATTTCCGAGGCTTAGGAAAGAAGGAAGAATGGAAACTGGAAACGGAGGGAAGACGTGGAATAAGTGGTGGGATGTTGAGGGAATTGCAATGGATGAGTTGAAGCAAGATGTGCATAAATTGTTGAATGCAAAACAGATGATGTGCCCCATAAACTTTCACCTAATTCACAATAAAAAGGTTTTGCTTTTTGTTGGTTTCTTTCTTTTTTTTTTAATACTGCATGAGGACTGCATGTGCATGGGAGAGTGGGGCTTTTCACTCTCACAGAGATAATCCTACATGCGTACTTACCAATGCTCCACATAGCCTTCAAGGTGGCGGAGTCGACTTATCAAGTAAATACATCTTCTTAGACATAACCGAGCACTTTGAGGAAATGAGTCATGAGCTGAGGGGGTGGAGGTGGGGAGGAGAGAAGGATCGTGGTCTCAGTGGACACCAAGGTCCATCGGCATAGCATAGTTCACCCACTTACACACACACACACACAATCTTCATTCTACTTTGGCCACAGTGATTTGGGTCTTAAAAGTCCATCCGTGGCCATTTAAGGTGCAGGTATTGGTTTCTCCCTCTCCAGAAGAAAACAGAATGAATAAAATTGAGAACCCTTGGAAAGATCAGTCCAATGGACTAATGAGTCATGTGAACATCCACCTCCATGACCCTAAACCAGATCTAGCTACCGCCCAGCTACCACTACCATTTGTACCAATCACATTCGAAGGCTTAGAAAGAGTGGAAGAAGCGCCACTTGTTGGGTAGATTCTGGTGAAATCCCCCAGATTATGCCTCTTCGTCATCATGGAAGTCTGAAACTGAACTCGTCCCCATGGTTCAACTTTCAGCTGAACAATAGACCCAGAACAGTTAACATGAGGGAGGTCCACATTCTTTAGAGTGATCGATCCTTTGCAATCAAAGGGACAACATTTACCCAAGGACTGAGTTCAGAAGGGTTAAGAAAAAGGAGGATTGGAAACAGAAATCAGAGAGGAAGTGGGACCAGTGATGTTACATTGCAGAGTTTGCTATCAATATGAAACAAAACGTGTTTGAAATATTAAATAGAAAATTGATCAACTCTGTAAACCAGCAGCCAATTCATAATTTTAAAGAATGCTGCATCCGTACCCCATGATGGACACAGCCTCGAGTCACAAAATGTTTGAGAAAGATCATCTCCTGTTCACATTTCTGCTGTCCCGCCCAGTTCACCCACAAACATATTGCAGTGCAACTATAATCTAAACATTACATAATTGGAAAGGATAATGTTTTAGCACAGGAACGCTTGCGGGGGAAATACCCGTGTAAAAGTGCTGGCGTGTTTGTTCTACAGATTGTCGATCTACTTTAGGTGCACACATTGTAAATTCAGTCTCCTCATCGAGATGATAAACTTGTCCAAACCAGAAATCCTTCCCCAAAACTCTTTCCTCCAGCATCTGCCACATTTCTTGGCAAACCGGGGTTGCCTAATTAGCATTAGGAACTTGGCTATGGAATCCTGCAAGTATACCTTCCTGGCTCAAGGCAAACTGAGGTACTTTTAGAGTGAGGCTGAAGTCCGGCACCCCTAATTGTCAGCCTCTTGTAAGTGGAGCCTCATTTCTCCCCTCCTTTTCCACCCACATGCATGAATTTCAGTTATAAAGTTCTGCCAAAACTCTAGTGTAGCTAATGGGGACGGGGTTCAGAGAGTTATGGGAACATCAAGAAAGTTCCAAAAACAGGGAGCCACACAAGAAGGGAGTAGAAACAGGTATTGGGTGTCAGGGATATGAGAGGGGTTGTGGGGCACCCCCATACCATAATGTGTTAAAAGAGCAGTGTGTTTGATACGAACAACCTCTGTTTAGTGAATGAATCAGTTTCCTGAGCTGGCTAAATAGTCAGCCTTCCCAGCAGCTAATCATGTGTGAGGTACATTCTTCGATCCCCATTGCAAGGTATTCCTGAAGTGAGAAAAATACTACCCCTTTATTGAAACAGGGTTCCCTACAAATGCTGTAGGTATAGGAATGGAATTTAGAGGGGAAGGCCAGCCCCCCACAGCTAATCACGAGTTCAGTGAGCACAATTGTACGGTTGAGATATATAAAGATTACATTAAAGCCATAGAGCGCCGTGAGAGATAGAAGAGAGATTCAAATAATGGAGTCAGACACATTTCATGGTAGCATGCTTACCTCCTGGATGGCCATGATCTTACCAGCCAGGTCCGCGCACAGTGTGGGCTGAGGTGAGGTGGGGCAGAGAGCTGGCAGAAGCCCCGTTTATTGCTAACCAAGGGTTATATCTACTTAGGGGTGTGTGATTACAGGTAGCCACATGTCACAGGAAGGGGCAGTACAATCGGCATACAAGCAATAGGAAGGGGTATACAATAGGCATAGGTGTAACAGGAAGAGAATGAGCTAGGGGTGTACACATGATAGGAAGGGGAGGGACTAGGGGTATGCATGTGACAAGAAGGGCAGACCCAAGATTCATGATGGAGGCCTAACCTTGGTCACCTTTGCATGGGCTTGACCTCTCTGGGGTCTCCTACAAGGAAACAGTCAACTACTATCCTTATCAGAAGGGAATGGGCCCTACTTGTTGTGGGATAAATAGTGGTGTCTGCTTGCTCTGGATGGCTGATAACCCTTAGGGAGAATAACCCCTGACCTACTTCTGTTGACCTCCAAGTGTATAGTCATTTGCCACGTGTAGCAAGCAGCTAAGTTTGGCATATATTTGGGGGAGACAACTTAGGAGAAATCTTTCTGTTTCCCACAAGAGATGAAGGAATGGAGAACTCAGATGACTTACAGAGGCTTTCAGTACCTTCCCAAACCCATTCTCCTTTATTATTTTTTTTTTTACTTTATTTATTTATTTATTTTTAACATTTTATTAGGGGCTCATACAACTGTTATCCCAATCCATACACACATCAATTGTGTAAAGCACATTTGTACATCGTTTCTCAAAACATTTTCTCTCCATTTAAACCCCCGACATTAGGTCCTCATTTTTCCCCTCCCTCCCCGCTCCCCCCTCCCGCATGAGCCCTTGATAGTTTACAAATGGGTATTTTGTCATATCTTGCCCTGTCCGACTTCTCCCTTCATCCACTTTTCGGTTGTCCGTCCCCCAGGGAGGAGGCCACACACAGTTCCATGCAATTGGTTCCCTCTTTCCTACCCACTCTCCCTCCACCCTCCCTGTTTTGCCACTCACACCACCGGTCCCATAGGGCTCATCCATCCTGGATTCCCTGTATTTTCAGTTCCTATCTGTACCAGTGTACCTCCTCTAAAGTTTTCCTCCCCGCTCCCACTACCATGACTCGAATTCTATCTTGCAAGACTGGCTGGACCAGAGGAGGTACACCCCTTCTCCTTTAGTACGTACCAGCCTGACTTTCCATTTCTATCATCGGCCTTTCTTTGCAAGAGCCACTTTTTCCTATCTAAGAAATAAGCTGGAAGTGCCGTGGGATTCACTTCCTCCCAGTCAAACAGCTCTCCTCAAATGACTGAGAGTTTTGGGGATACTGTTGCTTTAACTCTCTGATTAAAGCATTAATGATTAGATGACTCTAGATCAGTGGCTCTCAACCTGTGAGTCGCAACCCCTCTGGGGGTGGAATGACCCTTTCACAGGGGTCTCCCAATTCATAACAGTAGCAAAATGACAGTTATGAAGTAGCAACGAAAATAATTTTATGGTTTGGGGTTACCACAACACGAGGAGCTGTATTAAAGGGTCGAGGCATCAGGAAGGTTGAGAACCACAGCTCTATATTGTCTGACCTAAACCGACTCCCTGAGTTCCCTAGTGGGATTCCTTGGTGCCTCCTGGACTCATTTTCTAAATAAACCACTTCTACACAAATCCTTGGTTTTGAGCCCAACACAGAACCGAACACTTCCAAAACTGGCAAAGGGTGCAAGGGACAGTCACATGGGAAATGAAGTGGCAAGAGAAGACTCTGGTGGTCACAGATGCCCCCAGAGGTCCATGTCAATGAAAGTGAAAATGCACAGAGCCAGCTATTACGGAGCCATGCAGCCAAGAAGCTCTGACTCCTCCTTCCGTCTCACATAGGCAGCAGGAATGAAGACATACCCCGTTACCTGAGGATGAACCCTAACAACTCTCCACAAGCATGGCAGTCAGCCTTACAGGGCTTCTGGTTCCTGACTGAATGAAGGTGGGCCACATGGAGCCTGTACAAAAATTGTGATAGGCCGAGCTGCCGTGAGCAAGCCTTGTCCAGGGTGAACTCCACATCAGGACATGCCAATAGATGAGGTCACTCATGAGGCTGGAAAGGGCAACTGTGCACCCGTCAGTGGGCTTGGAGGGAAGCTGCGTGCACCGGATCCCTCTATAGCAGTGGTTTCGTGAGTGTTAGAATGTGCATGCGCTTTGATGAGAGGGTAGATGGTGGTGCGGAGGTTTCAGAAGCATTCGGAGTTCATTGGAAAGACGCTGGGTTAAGTCTGCTCAAACTAACATGAAGCTTCAAGGTGATCCAAAATGGAATGAATTTTCCAAAGAGTACTATTCACAACCACCTACCAGTTTGTGGTTCTTGTCTTAGTTGACATGTCTATAGATCTATCTAGTTGTTAACTCCTTCCTTTTAAACACTGACTCCTTTAAAACACTTTCTCTCATGGTGAAACATTAATCAACCAATGTTTTGGCGGGGACTGGGGCATTGTTGTTTTCCTAGCTTGTCAAATGCACTAGGGTTTTCTTCATGAGAAGAATCTTTGATTATTATTTGTGATATTTATGGAATTCATTCTAATTCCATCGTAAAATCTAAACAATGAACATATTTTCTTTTTTTAAAAGTTGTGGATTAAATCTTTCAGGTGTAATTAGATACATCATTCCTTCAACTGAGTGGCTCTTCTCCTAAGCAGTGACTGGATGTAATGTTTATTGCCTGTGTGATCAGGTGATTTGTACACCAAGAAAACGGTCTCCACTGGAACACTGTATTTTTAACACAAGTCATTTACTCCCAGCAACAAAATCCCAATTTGGGCATTCTGTTTATTCAGAACTAGAACTTTTCACACCCACCGGGCGAAGAATACAAACCAACACAGAGATTATTATAATTAGAAGAAAGAAAAAACCCAGCAGCTAGGATGAAGAATTTTTTTAGACCAGTTGACAAATACCATGGCGGTAGAGGTGGGGAAGACGGGCAAAGACAGGAGCAGCAGGAGTGAACTAGTTTGGGCCAAGATCACTCCGGGGAAGAGAATTTTAAAGATCGGGTCAATCCGATGATGTCCCTGAGTATCTTTTATCATTTGTTTGTTTGTTTGCTTGCTTGCTTTGTCTCATCCACTCTCGCCACCAATGAATACTCCATCATTGGATTTATGATGCTGGATAGCTATCGATCTTCCAGTGAAGAGGTTGAAACTGGAGTTGAGTCTGTTTAAAAAACATACTGACAAGCTTTCATTCAGTTCATTTTTTTTACAGTTTTGTTGGCACATAATCTACATATCATACAATTCTCTAGTGCAATCATATCAAGAAGAATTGCACAATCATTACCACAATCAATTTTAGAATAACATCCCACCCCTGGTTAAATCATCTTTAAAATGCATTGTGTACTCACAACCAGTTCCAGTGTTCACTCTCTGCTCCAACATTCATTGCTTACTCCCCAAATCCCTGCACTCTCCCTGCCTCCCACCCCTGCGCCCTCCCACCCCACCCCACCCCTCCTTGCTTCAGTTATCATTTCCAGGCGTTCACTCCTTCTGTGCTTCACCGACTGGTAAACCCAAAGAAACAACAAAAAACAAAAATGAAATAAAGTTGAAGATAAGATAATAATATAAACATAAAAAGATAGAGTAAGAGAGAAAAGACCCCCATCAATATTTTAGAAACCAGGGAAGAAATTTTTGTCATGGAATAAGCAAGAGCTACTTGCTCCTAGAACAAATTCAGCTTGGGTCAAGAGGGCAGTCACCTGACCAATTATCAAGTTTAATCCAGCATAATCAAGATTACAATGATCTCTGTACGATTGTAAGGCTACGGGAGACCCTTGCCTAGATGGGATCTGCCAGTTACTTAATCTAACTACATACTCTGCAGACGGGTTTTAGGTTTCCACTATCCTCCACAGCCTTCTACCAATTGCGTGTTCATAATTTTAGCTCTGATACTTTCCCCTTCACCTTATTTGAATTTTGTTATTGTCATCTTTGGATCACACAAACTGGTGTGTTTCTTTCATGTGGACTTAGATGACTCCTCACTTAGATGGCTGCTTGTTTGAATATGAGCCTTTAAGACCCCAGCCACTATTCCGATTGATAACTGGCACCATCTGCTTTCTTTATCCCACTTTGCTGTCACACCCTGATCTTCAGTGATCATGTCATGCAGGTGAGTGTCGAGCAGGGCCATGTTAGCAGAGCTCACTGTTCTTGGATTAGGGCTGGGGTTAAGCAGGAGCCCAGAATCTCTGTGTTTGCCCATGGGATACGCATGACTGAGGTTTATTTTCACATCATATTCTGGTAAAAATAAAAATCCCATAAGACCAACTACACCAACAACAGCTGCAAACAAACAACAACAAAAACTCAAAGCAAAATGAGCTAAAGGCAGGAAAACAAAAGCCCATAAAAACAAAAAAGTAGAACATTGTCAGTCATCCCCCTGGGATATAAAAAGTCTGAGAGTTGTGCCCGTAGCCCCTTTGATATAGTTAAAGTTTATTGTGCGAACCTGGCCGATAAACACATGTGGGGTTAATTGAAGGGCGGAGAGATAAATGGCTCAGTGCGCCTCACCTTTCTAGTTCTCCGGTCTCTTGCTTTGTGATGGCCGCACCAGGGTACAGTTGCCTTAGCCAGTTCCCTGCTTCAGCTTGCAAGGTTCACTTCCTGCAAGACATCCCCAAGGAGAAGCCACATGGACCTACCCCAATGCAGCCCTGGGTGCTGGAGCAGCCATGTAGAGACCCCTGCCAGCGCTGAGATGCTTACAGATTCACTGATTCAGCATTCCTCCTGCAGTCGGCGTCATTGCGTGTGTTTTGTGAGATGAAGGAGGACTTTGTGGATTGGGATCGGACATAAGGGTTAATGTTGGACTTGTGGGCTTGGGCAGCACTGGATTGGGATGTTTTCTTGATGTGCACTTAACCTTTATATAAAACTCTTTCTTATACATCTGAATTTCTATAGATTTGTTTCTCTAATGTACCCAGACTAACACACCCTTCATCCTCACTCATTTCATTGTTTAGAACCCAGATCTGGACAGTAGGAGGCTATGTTGAATTTTCCTTCTGATCTATCGAAGTGAACTCAGGGTGCACTTTTAGGAAGATGATCAAGGGATGCGATTCTCTTCTCACCAGTGAGTCTGCTCTTTGATTGCCTTTAAGATGAAGGCAGAGTGTGGGACCTTCCAACAGGATGCACTGAAGTCATCATTTGTTTACATAAGTAAACACATCAGGTAAACTTGAGTCTCATCAAGTCTGTGGTCTATTTTGGTGTTGTTCAAACTCTGGAAAAAAGAAATAAAATAACATACTGTGGTAGTTACACAGTGCCATGTCAATTTGAAGATATAGAAGTGGAAGGGTGGAGTCTAGCTTGTCAGCTGATTGCAGCCTGATCTTACCTCCTGCTTGTCATGGCTTTCTCACAAGGAAGTTTCTCTCTCTCTCTCTCTCTTTCTCTCTCTGTCTCTGTCTCTCCCTCCTTCCTGTTGACAAGCCACAAGGAGAGCTACTGGAGCGATGCTGAGACCCTCGAGAGTCCTGTGGTGCTTCCATGGCCATTGGATCCACAAGACTTTGCTCTCGCGGGCAGGTGTTGTTCCTGCATTCTGCATCATTGCATGTGGCTGCATGATCCTGAAGAGGGACTTGTGGATTAGCATCAGACTTATGGGCTAGCAAAGGACTAATGGACTTGATCTGGACTGGCCTGGGATATCTTCATATCCAATTACTCCTTGATGTAAAGTTCTTTCCTATACATATACAAGGGTCACTGAATTTGTTTTGTAGTCAACCCTGCCTAAAATGCATATTAATTTAACAATCATTTAATTACTAATCAATCAATAATTATATTCTTTGAAAGGGGTATTCTCACAGCCTAATTGGCTAAATAAAAGGCTAATTTCCTTATCAAATTATTTTTTAAGTGCAAAAGTATCAATTTTGACAAAGGTTCACTGACTTTTCACTCAACCTATACTAATCTCAGTTCATATATGTGTAAAATGAGTGAAAGAGAAAGGGGATATAACTCTTCCTCCTGTTAAGGGTTACAGTCTCAGAAAGTCACAGAGGGCAGTTCTACCATGTCCCACAGAGTCACTATTAGTTGGCATCAACTTGATGGCAATGATTGGAGCTCTGGTGGTATAGTGGTTATACATCGGGCTGTTAACCTGAAGGTCAGCAGTTCAAAACCACTTCATCTCCATGGTAGAAAGATGGGGCTTTCTACTGCAGAGTTACAGTCTCCAAACAGATAGGGGCAGTTGTACCCCGTCCTATGGTGGGGTCACTGTGAGTCAGGGTTGACTGGATAGCAGCGAGTTTGAGTTTTACTCTCCACCCCCACCCTAAAAATCCATTAGCATTGTTGTTAATTTCCATCTAGTTGACTCTGAGGATCATGCCTTTTATGTGAGAAAAATAAAGCATTGAGCAGTCCCGGACCATCTTCATAGTGGTTGGAATGTTTGGCTTCATCTTCCAGCACTAGATTGAACAGTATTAAGGTGTGACCCATAGGGTTTTCATTTTAGGAAGTAGATATCCAGGCTTTATTCCTTGTCTATGCTCATCTGGAAGCTACTCTGTCATTTATTCAACATGGATAATCCTGCTGATATTTGACACACAAGGAGGGAGAGTTACCAGCATCATAATGCTATTATGTTTGTATAGTTACCAATCTCCCTCCTGTCCCAATTGACCTACATTTTTTACTAATCTTTCCTAGGAAAATGTACTTAATAAATGGATGACACTAGAATCGTTGACTCAAAATTAACCTCTGGGAAACCCACCTAAGATACTTAGTATGCTAAATCTCATTCAAATTCAACTAGCTAGATCCATGAAAACCAGAAAAGAAGTCCTACAGAACACACACATCAACATTACACATGCCTTTGTCATCAAGATATTTCTTTTCACACAATAGTTACTTTTCTAAATACACCAAATTGTCAATATTCTGTGATATTACTGCTAGTATTTCATTTTAGCTATAATTCTTCCATGAAATGGGCAATACTCCCAGAATCCACTAACTTATTTACTTTGGACAGTCAACTAGAAATTTGAACTACCTTTCTGCACCACATCATAAATGGTAGGAGCTGAAACAGATACCCTGTACTTCATGAGTATAAATGAAACCCCATTTTAAAGGTATTATTAATCCTAAATGAGTACACGGGGATGGGGGAGATTGGTAACTATACAAACATAATAGTAAAACTTCATGTTCCTTTATTCAAATTAATTAAAGCTTTATTCAGATTAATTAAAGTCATACATATATGTGACCCAAAGAAAGTTCACTATAATTCCATTTTAATACTGAGTTAGATTTAGGACGACCAAAATAAAATAACATTAATGAAAATTAAATAAAGTGAGATTTCTCCTTCAGATAATCAGGAAAATATTTACATAGTCTTTTTGCTCTCAATTAGTTGATTGTTGTTTCCATTTTTAATTAGGGTATTCATTATTTAGGGAGCCCTCATGGCATAGTGATTATGAGTTGGGCTGCTAATTGCAAGGTGAACAATTTGAAACCAGCAGCCAGCTCCATGGGAGCAACGTGGGGTTTCCTACTCCTCTAAGGAGTTAAATTCAGAAACCCAAGTGTATTAGTCTAGGTACTTTGGAGAAACAAATCCACAGCGACTCACGTATAAGAGAGAGTTTTATGAAGAAAGTGTGCATCACGAAAACATCCCAACCCAATGCTGCCCAAGCCCACAAGTCCAACATTAACCCATTAACCCAACACCAGTCCACAAAGTCCTCCACCTCACAAAACAGAGGCAATGATGCCGACTGCAGGAGGAAAGCTGAGTCCGTGAACGTGTAAGCATCTCAGCACTGGCAAGGGTCTCCACACGGCTGCTCCAGCACCCAGGGCTGCATCGGGATAGATCCATGCGGCTTCTCCTTGGGGATGTCTTGGAGGAAGTCAGTCTTGCAAGCTGAAGCAGGGAACTGCTAAGGCAGCTGCACCCGGTGCAACCATCACAAAACAAGAGACCCGAGAACTAGAAAGGCGAGGCTTCACCACCCATTTATCCCTCCGCCTTTCAACCAGCACCACATGTCGTTATCGGCCAGGCTGGCACAATTAACTAACTCACCAAGGGACAGTTCTATCCTGTGCTATGCCTAGGCTAGCCACGAGTCAGAATTGACTCCATGGCAGTGAGTTATTTATTATTTTGACTTAAAAACTTTAAAAAGTATTAGAAATATAACACTAAAGTTAAATGGAAATCACAGAAAGAACAAAAATCAAGAGCTTTTCAAAACTGTGGCTATTGGGAGTAGGGTTTATTTATGAAGCAACAGGAGAGTAAAATTTACCTTTTATTTAACAAAGCTTTAATAATTTGTTCCTTTGTGAATTGTCTCCAAGTTTTTTGTGTTGTGTTTTTTTTTTAATTTGGAGGACAAAAAAAAACAAAAAAAAAAAAAAAAAATAAAAAAAAAAAAGAAACAAGAAACCCCAAAAAATACAATATTATAAAGCTGCCCAAAAAAGCTGGGGCAGATGTATTATCCTGACGTGAACGGCTTTTTAAGACACGTTGCTAGATGAACAATAATCCAGGTGCAAAATGTGATATGGACTTGCTTATTACAAACTTCTGTGTATTTTTGTCTAAGAAAAGAGGAAGATTTACACATGTCTGTGGTTCCTCGGAGGAGTACCGTTGGGAATGGGGAGAATTAGAGAAAAGGAGTTTACTTACTCCTAAATTCAATTAAGTCAACTTATTTGCTAGTTATGAATTCCTCTATATGGTATACTTTTATTGACTCCATCGATGGTGAAAATGATTAATGTGTTTAGTTGATAATGGAAAGTTTAGACGTTCAAGTGATGAGAAGAAAGGCTTCAAAATCTACTGTAAAAAGCAGCCTTGAAAACCTAAGTATTTCTATTCTGATAGTGCCATTGAAGTAGCAACCAGTAAACAAATATATTTTTTAAAGACTTTTCACCCTAAACTTAATGACTATGTATAATTTTTAAAATTAACATTGAAGAAGACACTGTGTCCAGTAAATAGATGCTGAATCAGGAGTAGAAAGTGGTTTATTGTAAGAAAAAAAAATTAAAAGGAAAAAAAAGAGGTTTATTGACTGCATAAACTATGCATTGTCTGGGAAGCTAAGATAATTCCTGAAAATGCTAACTATTCTTGGTTGTCACCTAACTATACTTCATGCAATTAAACAGCAAGATTGTTTGCTTGTTTTGTTTTTTAAACAAATTCTTATAGTAGTGATCTGAGAAGTGCACTTCCATGTCTTCCATAAACATGATGTCCCTCTTAGAAGCACAATGTCTGGAGCCTCCTTCCATTCAAGATCAAGACTAAAGAGGGCAGGTTGGCTTCTGCACAACGCTGAGAATGCACACTACCTTCCAGGTTATATTTGGGGCATCTCAGTGGACACAACACTACTTTTCTATGTTCTTCAGCTTTGGGTTTCTTTTTCTAGGTAATAATTTTTTAAATTATGTGTTTCAAATCATTTCCTTTTCATCATCTTATTCTAGTACTTCCAAGGACTGTGTGTGTGTGTGTGTGTGTGTGTGTGTGTGTGTGACTGTATTTGCAATGGGACCAAGGGTAGGGAAAGTCATGAGTACAATGAACTGTTCTGGAATACTCAGTCTATGCAATGTTATCCATAATTCATTATGATCCAAGCACTCAGGTTCTTTCCCATAATCGAGAAAACAAAAAATTTATTTATTTTGGTATCCTATGCTATTAGCCAAAATCCATCTGACATCAGCAATGATATTCCTTTTTCCACATCCTGTTCTGATCCAGCTTGAATTTCTGTCAGTTTCCTGCCAATACATTGCTGCAACCATTTTTTAATAGTCTCATGGTCTCTGAAAACCTTCCTTTGCATGTGATATTAATTATTTTCTTCAATAATTTATGTATTCAGTTGTATAACTTTTCTTTGGAATAAGTATAGATACGAATCTCTTCAAGTTGGTTGGTTTAATAGCTGTCTTCCAAATTTCTTGGCATATATGAGGTCAGTGATTCTATAAGTACATACATTAGTTGAAACCTCTCAATTGGTATTCAATCAATACATGGAGCCTTTCCCCCCTGCTAATGTCTTCAGTGCAGGTTGGACCTATTCCTTCAATAACATACATTTTTTATCATATGCTACCTCCTGTCATGGTTGTCTGAGGATGAATATTTTCAGAATAGTGACTCTGCATGTATCATTCATATTGCCTTGATGCTTTCTGAGTTGTTTTCTAACATGACCATAGATTCCTTAAATGTAACCACTCAAGCCTTGAATTTTTCTTCAGTTCTTTCAACTTAGCAAATGCTCAGTATGTTCATCCCTTTTGGTTTTGTAATTCCAAATCTTCACATATCTCGTTGTAACATTTTGCTTTGTCTTTTCAAGGTATCCGTTGAAATATCCTGTTGTTGTTTTTACTTCTTTTTTTATGTTTGCTTTAGCTTGTCTAAGTTCAAGAGCACATTTTAGAGTCTCTTCTGACATCAATGTTAGTCTTCTCTTACTTTCCTGGCTTTAATGACTTGTTGTCTCTTCATGTGTAATGTCCTTGATGCAACCCCAAAATTCCTCTGGTCTTTTTTCACTAGTGTTCCATGTAATAAATGTGTTCTGAGATGGTCTTGATATTCAGGTGAGATATGCTCAAGGTCATATAATGAAGGTTATGGTTTTAAAGAGAAACAAGCATATGTTTGAGTTTTATCCATTCACCATAATTATTCAATCTATGTGCTTAGCAAATTACTCAAGTAGCTGCAGAATTGGGGAAAGAGTCATTAATAACCTATGATATGTAGATGACACAACTTTGCTTCCTGAAAATGAAGAGAACTTGAAGCATTTACTGACAAGGATCAAAGACTAACACCTGCAGTATGGATCACACCTCCTCATAAAGAAAACCAAAATGCTTACACTAGACTGATAAACAATTTCATGATATACTAAGAAAAAAATTGAAATTCATAGTGATTTTATTTTACCAGGATCGACAATTAATGACCATGGAAGCAACAGTCAAAATGCTTGTTGACTATTCAGCTCTCATTTCCAACTTCCTTCTTATCCCTTGGTTGTTCAGCAACCAGAATTTTGGTTAGAATACTCAATCTATGAGTTCTCTGAGTGAACCCAAACCAGCCCTTACCAGACAGTGTAATTCCACTGTAATGGCTTCAATATTCATTTCTGGGGTAGGTCTATGTCCCAGAATAAGCTAATCAATGTTTGACTTCCTTCGGATATAGTGATTGGTTTGGGAATGGGCAAGTGAACTGACTGTTCCTAATACAATGAAAAACAGAAACCTTGACTGTTGTTTTAGAAAAGAAAATTTCTTTTTTATTCTAAAAATGTGGAATAAGGCTTTGTAAACTGATGTATCTTTGTGTGCTAACATGAAGGTACCTGAGATAGTTTATTGTGCCAGCCTGGCTGATAAACGCAAGTGGGATTAACTGAAGGGCAGAGAGATAAATGGCTTGGTGAGCCTCGCCTTTCTTGTCTCTCGCTCTGTGATCATCGGACCAGTGTGCAGCTGCCTTGCTTGTTCTGTGCCTCAATTTAAAGGCTACACTACCTGTGGGATCCCTAGCCTGTGGACTGTGTCGCTGTAAGTTGAGGTCCCTTTAAGGCATCTCTGGAGCAGGGGACTGGCGGTTGGTGAACCTGCCTTGTGATTGGCTGCTGTGCTGACATAGCCTAGCTCTCTCTACAAATAGAGGAAGATCTGGCAGCAGACTAGACTTGAAGGACTGCTATTCTCTCACAACTCTCTCTCACGAATGTGAGTTGCACTGAGCCATTTGTAGTGCTTTATAATTTAACTGTTTATTTCTTGTGTTATATATTTATCTGTATATGATTTAACAGTTCATTTCTTGTTATATATCTAATTATCTTTATAAATAAATATTTTAAATTATCAGCAATTTGGTTTTATCTCTCTAGAGAACCCTGTCTAACACAGTACCTGAGACTAAAACTCAGTTTATTGAAAAAGAAATTTCCCACCTGAATTTAAGTAGTTCTGTAAAGTATTCTTGTACTGGCTAGAAGTGCTAGAACTACATTACAGTGCTGGGTAAGAATCTCCCAAATGACAGTAGGAGAAAAAACATGTACTCAGTGAGAAGAAAGTTGAACAATATTTTCAGTTGTTCATTTTTCTTGGATAGAAAGAGAGTCAGAGAGGTTAATTGTGTGGACAATTGTGTAATTTGGACTATAGTGACTTATTTCACTTGGTGTAAAAATTGTAGTTATTGTACTGGTCTATAAAACCTTGCAGTTCTTGATTCAAGATTCTCCCCTCTCCCCCAATACCACCACTGTTTTTTCTTCTGACTTTAATGTCCTCAAATTCACACCATACTAGTCACACTCACCTACTTGCTTTTCTTCCAATGCCTCAAGCATAATCTTCCCAGATTTAAAAAATGGTTCATTCCCTAACAAATATGATCTAAAGCACCCCATAAGTGAGCTCATCATCACTCTCTGGTCAGTTTGTCATACTATGGTGGATTTCATGCTGCTAAAATGCTGGATCTATTAGGTTTCTCGGTGGGAAATACCTCACTTATTAACTTCGCATTAGACAGAATTCATGCCAAAGCCTGGTTTGTGATCCAAGTGGGGTTTTTTTTATAAAGAATGGAAGAAATATCAGGTTTTACAGTCACTGAACAAGGGCAACCTTGTGGGACTGCACACCCACACATGGTGGCCTGAGGCCAGGGGGACGGAGACACAGTCGAGCATTAAACGGGCAAAGAAGAGCAAAAGGTAGTCTCTCAGTCCAGGTATTTGAGGCCTTTGGCTAGGAGGCGTGGTCAAAGGTATTGGTTGACCCCATCGGCCGAATTAAGCCCACCTGGGCCTACTTTAGGCCATCCAAATGTACTGTCCACCTGGCTCTGGCTTGAATTGGTGCATGCCCAGGAGTCTTTACGGCTGGCTAAGGACTCACCTGATTCTCTTCCAACCTCTGGTAACGGGTCCTCCAAGCATGGAGAGGGACAACCCCCCAGACCCTGCCTTTTCCTACCTAACAGATCTATGCCAATGGTATTTCAAATACTCGCCAGGTAATTCGTGTAGACAGGCTTTTAGCAGAACATCCCATCTAAAATAAACTTGGCAGAAAGGCCTGGAAATTTCTCTCTTTAAAAATTGGCTGGGGTAAACCTTATAAATAAAGTGTAATGTTCTCTGATAAGACTGCTGGTTGATGAGACAGGTTGAAAGGCGGTCAAAATACAACGGAGGAAGAGCTGCCTCCTCAAAGTAGACATGGCTGGAGTAAAGCTTTTCAGACCTTCGTTTACTCATGCGAAAGAACTTAGAATGATTAAAAACACACACTAGCAGTGGGAAAGAGCCATCAATGAAGTATAAATCTAGAAAAATTGGAAATAGTAAAAAATAATTGGAGTGCATAAGAGTTGATATCCTAGGCATTAGTGGGCTGAAATGGATTGACAATGGCCACTTTGAATAAGACAGTCATATGTTCTACAATGCTATAAATGCCAAAATATAGAGAAATGGGTCATAATTCATCACTAAAAAACCCCACATATCAAGACCTATCATGAAGTACGACACTGCCCGTGATAGGATAATATCTATATACCAATTACTCATCTGAAAGATGGGGAAACTGAAGATTTTTAATAACTTATACAGTCTGAAATTTATCAAACACGTAATCAAGATTCATTAACAGCTGTTGGTGAATGGAATGAGAAAGTTGGAAAAAAGAAAGGAATTATAGTTATAAAAGATCACTTTAGAGATAAAAATGCTTCCCTGTGTTACATGGAATTTTGAAAGACCAACAATTGGTTCAGTGCAAATATCTTTTCCCAGAGACCTAAATTGTGACTATACACACGGATCTTTCCTGACACTATGAACAGGATTCAAATCAACTGCATCCGTAGAAAGGAACAATGGAGAAGTTCAATATCATCAGTCAGAACAAGTCCATAAAGCCAGGGTCTGATTACAGAACAGATGATCAATTTCTCATCAAGTTCAAGCTGAAGCTTTATACCTGTCCACGAGAGCCAAAACACAGTCTTGAGTATGAAATGTGCAAAGGCCCAGAGTTAGAAAATCTAAATAGGGAATATACATGGCATTTTTCAAGCTGAAAGAACTGAGGAATAACTTCAAACTTTCAGTTGCAATATTAAAGAAATCTATGGAGAATCATTTGAATGACACCAGAATCATTAAAATATTATTGGAGAAATACACAGAATCGCTATACCAAAAAGAATCAGTAGATGGTCAGCCAGTTCATGTAATCTTGTATCATCAAAAAACCAACAGCACTGAAGGAAGAAGCCCAGGCCACACCAAAGACATTGACAAAGAAGCAGGATCTAGAAACTGATGGAATGCCCATTGAGATAGTTTAACAAGCAGACGCAATGCTGAGAGCACTCACTCATGTGTGCCAAGAAGTTTGGAAGACAGCTACCTGACCAACTCGCAGGAAAGCATCTGTATTTGTGCCCACTCCAAAGAAAGGTGATACAAGGAAATACAGAAATCATAGAAAAATATCATTAGTATCACATGCAAACAAAATGTTGTTGAAGATATTTTTTAAATGGCTACAGGTTTACCTTGACAGGAACTGCCAGAAATTCAACCCAGATTCAGAAGCAAACACAGAACAAGGGATATCATTGCTGATGTGAGATGGATCTTGGGATAAAAGCAAAGAATACCAGAAAGATGTCTGCCTGTGTTTTACTGACTGCACAAAAGCACTAACTGGATATGGAAAATTACAGACAACACTGCAAAGAATGGAAATTCCAGGATGTTTAATTGAGGTCATGTGAAACTGTTTGTCATTGATTCAATATTTTACCCTCAAAATATGTGTCAATTAGAATGGACTAGGATTCTCAGTTGTTTGATAGTTATATAATTATGCAATGGCCCCTAATTATGTGATTTGATGTGATCAGCCAAGCAGTTGCAAGGGCATTAGAGTGGGATGCACACTCTTACTCAAGTCACTGCCCTGATTCAAGGAAAGGAAATTTCCCTGAGGAAATTAGAAAAGATAAAAGGAGACAGAAGTGAACAGAGGAAGAGAGGACAGAGTACCACCAAGACAGAAGAGTCAGGAGTAGAGTGAATCCTTTGCACCAAGAGCCCCTGCACTGAGCATCTCCAAGAAGAAAAGGAAGACTGGTGGGAGACATAGAGATCTCCCAGGAGCATCCTCTCGTGGGTTGACGGTGCTGAAAGGAGACAAGGACCTCTCCAAGAACGGACAGACATGGAAAGCTTTCCCTTAGAGCTGGTGCCATAGATTTATATTTCTAGCTTTGTAAACTCCTTTGTTAAAGATGTCCACCTGTGGAATTTCTGGTATAACTGCACTAGATAACTAAGCACTCCACACAAAACAAGGGTCAGTTATTTGAACAGAAAAAATGAGCTATTGCTTGGTTCCAACCAGAAAATATGTGTTAGGAATGTATCCTTTCATCATACTCATTCAAGTTGTCTGCTGAGTAAATAATCTGAAAAGTTGGATGATGTAAAGGAAAATACAGCATCGAGACTCCAGAAAGACTCATTAACAGCCAGCAGTGCACAAAGGACACCACCTGGTTTGTTGAAAGTGAAGAGAGCTTAAAATATTCACCTGAAGATCATACACCACATCCTTCAGTATGGATTATACCTCAACAGCAATGAAATAAAATCCTCATAATTGAATGAATAAATAACATCGTGTTATATGGACAGAACATGGAAGTTTCTATGGGTGTCATTTTATTTGAATAGCAATCAATGTCCAGGTTAAATATCAATAAAAAAATAAATAAATAAAATGGCATGTTGCAAGCAACCTCCTTAAAATTTTAAAAAGCAAAGATTACACTTGGATGATGTGGTAGTTGCATACTCTGGTGTCAGATAGAGTCTGGTGTCTGGTGGAGTCTGGCTTGTCAATCAAGATACAACCAATGAGGCCTCTGTGTGGGCATGGCCTTCTCCTGAGAATTCTGGGAATTCCTATTTTTCCTTCTTGGAGTCAGGAGTCACCTCTCTCTCTCTGCTCACTCCCTGAGGGACGCTCTACTGACAAGACACATGGCACTATGCCTTGGGAGCTGGAGAAGCCACATGGACCTACCCTGATGCAACCAGACCTCTGGAGCCAGAGAAGCCACATAGACACTCTGCAACACTGAGATGTTTACAACACCACTGGATCCACAAGACTTCCAACCCACTGGCCTGTGATCCTCCTGCACTTGGCAGCATTGCATGTATTTATCAGACATATGGGCTAATATTGGACTTATGGACTTAATCTGGATGAGGCTGGGACATTTTCTCAATATGCAATTGCTCTTATATATAAACCTCTTACAAACATATGAGTGTCTATGAATTTGTTTCTCTAGTCTACCCAATCTAACACAGATGATGAAGGTGAGCCTTACCCAAGCCATGTTTATATTTAATCTCCCCATACAAATGCAAAAGGTAGACAATAATGAAAGAAGAGCAAAGAAAAATTGACATGTGAATTATTATGTTCCCATTGATTATATCATGGACTTCCAGAAGAATGAACAAATCTGTCTTGGAATATACACAACTCAAATTCACCTTAGAAATGAGACTGGCAAGACTTCATTTTGTTTATGTATCAATATGGGGCAATCCCACTAGAACAGAGGTTCTTAGTCCAGGGGTCGTGACTCCTTTGGGGATCGAACAACCCTTTCACAAGGGTTGCCTAAGACCATATTTCCTATGGTCTTCAGAACCGAGACACCACTCCTCTATCCATCTCCAAGTAGGTCAGCCCACATGCAGATACAGCCACATACGGGTCACCACAGCATGAGGAACTGTATTAAAGGGTCGCGGCTTTAGGAAGGTTGAGAACCACTGCACTAGAAGGACTTCATTCTTAGTCAAGTGCAGGTATATCTTGTTTCCCTGCACTTCATAGATAGTGCATTTTTTACAAATTGAAGGTATGTGGCAACCATGAACCAAGCAAACCTATCCATGCCATTTTCCCAACAGCATAAGCTCATTTTGTGTCTTTGTACCATATTTTGATAATTCTCATAATATTGAAAACTTTTTCATAATTCTATTGCATACGTAATAGAGTACCAAAATAAACCTAAACTCACTGCCAGCAAATCAATGCTAACTCATCGTGACCCACCTGTGAGTTATGAGACTCTAACTATTTACTGGAATAGAAAGCCCAGTTTCCCCCGCGGAGCTGCTGCTTGTTTTTAACTGCCTACCATGTGTATCACAGCTCAATCTGTAGCCACTATGTCACCAGGGCTCCTTAATAGAATGCAGCATAACATAAACATAACTTTTATATGAACTGGGAAACCAACAAAAATGTGTGGCTTGTTTTATTGTGATATGTGGTCTGGGACCAAATCAGATCTTTGAGTTATGCCTATAAAGGGTCAGCAAAAAATAAGACGACCCTAGACAAGACTCAGAGGTACCGCCACCACAACACTGTGAGGAGGGTGCAGAACCGGGCAGGGTTTCTTTCTGCTATGCTTAAGATCACAGTGAGTTGAAAATGACTTGAAAAAAATCTTAAAACAATTAACAAGAGGATGCGATAGTTAAGATTGTGGGTCAACTAGTCTGGGACAGTAGTAGTTTTGAACTGCTGACCTTGTACTTGACAGCCTAGTACATGGCCCATTACATTATCAGGGCTCCCTTTAATGGAATTATGACACAATACTCCCTTCTTTCCTTCATTCTACTTCCTGTGTCATGTAGATATAAGAATGAATCTCGCTCTGCCTTCCCTACTCCCCACCCCCTACTTACATACTTACATCAAAAAAACCTTTGTCTGGACCAGAATTCTTAGTGCTTTGTCCGTGAAGATGTAATCATCCCCCAAGTTGAAGTCTAATATAATATATTTCACCCATTTCATCCATGGCAAAATCTAAGCATCCAATTTATTGAAAGGGCCTTTCCTGAGGGAGATAGCCTGATTCTAAAGTGTGTGAAAACTCAGGAAACATTTGCTTGCCTTTGACTAGGTCAGAAATCTGCCTCTGGCTCATCATCTGACATCTGAACCAGTGTCCTGCCGTGCTGCCTGCTGGTCCCTACAGTGACCAGCAGCCTACCATCTTACCAGACAACCTTGAATTCATTTGGCTCTGCAACCAGAAGCCTGCTCTCTGGCCTGCTGATTCGGGGCTCAGCAGCCTCTGTAGCTGTGTGTTCCAGGAGAAGTCTGACATCTGAACCAAGAGCGTGGAAATGCCAAATCTCTAAAATTGGGTGAGCCCTGGTTTTACTTCTCTAGAAAACTCAGTCTAAGACAGAGGAGGTGGTAGGAGGTAGGAGTACAAAAAAATCAAAGGTTAAAGAGAGTAAATGATTTTTAAAAGCATTAGAGGAGTATCTGTACCTAAGCAATTGGAGTAAAAGGAATGAAGTAGATACACCAAATAAGAAACACGAAGTCCTGTATTCCCAATTTTCCTCCAGAAACGAAGAGGACATGAATGTGTGTTTATACGCTCACCGGATCTTACTTCTTACTGGATTTACAAATATTTATGGAAACATTGGAAGTTTTTTTGTCTTGATTTGACAAGAACTGACTTGATTTCAGTATACACTATACAATAAAAAGATATACATTGAATAAAATCAATATAGACCAATAATTATAATAAGAAGACAAGAAATATAATTGGAATGCTAGCCTTGAGAGGGGAGAAGGGGATGGATGGTCTCTCCTTTAGATCAAAACAAACTTCCAATGTTCCCATAAATATTTGTAAATCCGGTAAGAAGTAAAATCCGGTGAATGTATAAACACACATTCATGAGGATCATTTTGCCTCCCGGGAGACAAGTGGTAATGGCTGTATATATTTTTAGTTATCACACCCAGGGTGCAACTGGAATTTAGTGAGCGAAAACCAGGGATGCCGTTTCAGCTACTCTAATACACTGAAGAACCTTTCTGGAAAAATAATCATCCATCCTAAAGTGGCAACAGTCTCAAAGATGAGACACCCTGCTCTAAGTGCATAACTACATAGGTGTTCTCTGGGGCCAAGATGAATGTTTAGTAAGGATTCACAGGACTTTAGTAGGACACGTAAAAGCAATGATCCATCATGATTTTGTTCAGAGGATAACATCCCTAAATGAAGATGATTAATGTTACATCTGATATAGTACATACATTTAAACATTTCAATTTGTAATCAACTAAGTGCTCTCATTCAAACTCATTCACCCACACAGAGAGTTAACTCCACATACTCACTTACTGATTATTTTTTAATCCAATATTTTGCATTTAAGAAAATAGTGAAGAATCTTCTATTCAACTATTTTTCACATTAATGATGTGAAATAGCAGCAATGAACCCAAGGTGGAGCATAATCCTGGCTATGATGGTAAAGGTTATGGGTCAACTTGGCTGGATCATGATTCTCAGTGATCTCGGAGCTATTTAATACAATGTGATTTGGCTGCTATGTAATGATGTAGTCATCTCTATTGTGTGATCTTATGTGCTCATCCTCCAAATTTGCATTATACTGCCGTTTACATAATGGCTTGATCTTTGGAACGAAGCAATGTTGGTAAGAGAAGAGTGAGGCGTGCGTGTTATCATAGTTTCCTAGGGCAAAGTTGGGCATTTCATAAGAAAGCTGAAATTCAATCCATGCAACCCAACACCTGAGAATCTCATACATTTTGTGAAACAGTGGATAACTGAGCCAACATTGGTTTAACTTTTATGAGGATCTGGCATCTTAATGAAACCATTTTATCTGTGTCTTGGCAAAATAAATGTGAGCTCATCAGCAATCTGGCTTGGGCACTCTAACCCTTAGGTAGGTTATGTTATCTTATCCTTGTAAATTTTGTGAAAATTCACCAAATGTTAATATACCCTTATCCTCAGATTATGGATTCATCCAACTTCAATGGTCTCTCTGTCAACCTCCATACATACATTCACATTCAATGAAAAAAATTAATTTAATTAAAAACAAACAAACGAAAATAGGTTGTTTGGTTAAGCTTGGGTTAGTAAATAATGTCTATCACAGGGTTATGGTAAAGTTACTATGTGATAACGGTCACTATTATGACTCCAAGCCATAGTAGGCTTGTTTTCCAAAAGAATCAGGTCAATATCTAGTAGCATGTTTCCATTTTTTTTTAAATGGCTGAGTGCTTATTGATTTGAAGCCATAGACATTAACAATGGACATAGTATGCTTCAACTAATCACAATGTTTATTTATCTGTAATTCAGAACAAGCTGCCCCTTTGGTAGCATCCAGATAAGTTAGTACTAGGAACTTCAAACAAGGCAATAACAAAAACAGCAAGCCATGCCCTTGCCAATGCTAGGGCATATGAGATAGAACTTCACTAATAACCCATTCCTGCCCTAGCAGATGTATATAATTCTCAAGCTGAACATTAAGTAGATGATACTATTTCAATGAATCAGTATACATTTATTGATCATTTAGTTCCTGTTTGTGTAAATTTCTTAGAGCTGCTATAGCACAAATACTATAAGTGGTGGCTTTAAGGAGCAGAAAGTTATATTCTCACCGTTCTGGAGCCTAAAATTCCAAATCAGGGTCTCGGCCATGTGGATTCCTTCCTTGTAGGTAGTCCCAGGAGACTCTGTGTTCCTTGGCTTGAAGATGATCTTCACATGGCATTGTTTCTTCCAACCTCGCTCCATGTGTCTTTAACTTGCTCTTTTCATAAGTTAAGCAAGAGTCAATTTAGAACCCATTCTACTCGAGAATGATCTAATTCACATACTACAAACCTATTTCTAAACAGGGCTGCATTCACAGATATAGGGGGTTAGGATTCCAACATATATTTTGGGGAGGTAATTTAATCCATCACATGGCTAGGCATTATATTAAACAGTGAGGTGTACATCAAGCAGCATCAAGATGTAATTGCAGAGAACAATAAAGACACCATGTTAGTGCTTGCAAAGTGTCTTAGGTGGGTTTCTCCAAAGCAAGTTCCGACACAAAGCTTTGAGTACAAGGGATTTATTTCGAAGATCATTCCAGGGTGGATCATTTCTATTGCTGCTGCAACAAATTATTGCAAATCTGGGGCTAAACTCAAGACATTATATTTTTCAGTTCTGAAGTTCAGAAATTCAACATAGATCTCGGAATTTCTTCAAGGTTATGGAGCAAGATGCAATCTTTCTGGAGACTCTAAGCAGAACTCATCCCTTTTCTTTCCCAGCTTCTCGAAGAAACCACATTACTTGATGAATGGTCTCCTTTCTCGATCGTCCAAGCTCTCTACCCTGAATCTGCCTGTGCCTTCTTCTACCACATCTCTTTCTCGTCAAGGCTGGGAAAGTTTCTCTCCTTCTGAGGATGTGTGGAATTAGATTGGGTCCACTTGGAAATAGGAGATAATCCCTCCATCTCAGATTCCATCATCTTGGCCCATCTTCAAACTCCTGTGTGTCCTATGACATAGTCACAGGTCCTAGGAATTAGGATGTAGAGAAGTTTAAGGACTATTTCTCTGCCTGCCACAGGAAGTGTGTGAGTGAGAAAACAAAGAAGAAGAAGCCCACATGCCTGAATGGCCAGGTCACTACTGTAAGTAACTGGACTCACTCCCACTGTGGACATTGGAGAAATGACACTGAACTTTCCTGAGAGTTGCCTTGGTCCAAGGAGAGAACTGGCCAAAGCACCTATCAGTCTAAGTTTGACTGAGGTATACTCTTGAGAGCAACTTCTGAAACCTTCCAGTCCAGCATTCACAGACATTTCCAGGAAGCCAGCAAAGTTCATGAGACCCAGGACCGCTGAGGACATGGGAACAAGGTGTCGATGGCAACTGCTACACAAGAAACAATTTATATTCAATTGTCAGAATCAGGGAAAAGCAATGGATTCATCTGTTAGAAAATATCAATTAATTCTTTAATTAGAAGCGGATTAGTAAAATGATAAGGCCTGTATCTAGTGGCCTGGGTTCTTTTCCTTTATTTGTCATTCAGCATCTATCGGTCCAAAGACCTGTCAGAACTTCCATTTCTAAGAAGTTGGACCAAATAAACTCCAAAAGTCCTTATGGCGCTTATATGCTGCTCTCTGCATTCTCAGGATACTCACAACAGTGATTGAAAAGGCAGACATACCAAAAAAAAATACATGCTCACTTTCTTAAACATGCATGGAAGATTGTCCAAGATTCTTCTATCTCTGGTGAAAGTGTTTTTTGAGGTGGATGGAACACATTTCAGGATTTTAGCTCCCATCCTATCCAAAAATATCTGCTACCTCCAGCTTCACCACTAAAATTCAGAATGCTTAAGGACATTTCATGAAAGAAATCCACACGAAGCAAAGAGTAGCTGCAAATGTACACTTTTCTCAGTTAAATTTTAAATGTCAACACACAGATCACTCAGAAAAAGCAACAGGGAACGAAAAGAATTTCTTAATGGGGGGAGGGTGTAATGATAACGTGTGCTGCCTGCCATTGACTTGGGTAATTCATAAGAGAAAAGCAAAAGCCAACTAAATCAGACAGGAAGGTGGAGAATTGATCAAGCACACCAGCCTGCAAACCTTCTTGACCTTGGAAATGAGTGAGAAAATTGGTGAGTCCGTGTGAAATTTCCTGGGAATCCTCGAGGGGCTTTAGAAAAGGCACAGCATTTGACTTTAAAATTGTTCTGGTTCTAAAGAAAGACATAATCCTGTAAATTTGAAGCGATTTTGATACGACATGAGGGGGTGGGGTAGAAACCCAGGCATCACCTCTGCACAGCCTCCTGGTTTTGCTTTCAGAGTTCTGGCTGTTAAACAAGCAGGTACCATGTCTGTTCCTCATATGCATTCTCCTCCTTTTGTCTCCAGAGTCCGTCACTCAGCTGTCTTCACACCAGGTAAGTAATGACCTTGATGAGCAGCTTCACACCACTTACCCTTTGACCTTGTCAATCACAATCATACTGTTTGTAGAAGAGTACACTGCAGGGTTTGTAGAGGTTAATAATCTGAAGGGATAACAAATTCACCTTTTTTCTTTAACCGGTAAAGAGAACACATGCTTGTTCTTTGAAACCAGGGTCACCTCTCCTGTATCTGTTATCTTTATAAGAAGAAAAGTTCAGCTAAGATGGAACAAATGGTATGAAATAGATATAATATTTTTCTGATTAGTTTTTTTTAAATCTTACGGAAACCAAGTTAATATGTGCAGGCATACGCAACACAATAACTGCAATTTGGTTGTAAGAATTTTAAAATAATGACCTTGACCTTCATGTACCAAATTTCCACGTTTGTGCATGAGCTTTCAGATCTATCCCTATCGATTACTTTTTTATACTTAAATTGGACAGGTATTGACTTTCAATATATTTTAAATTTCGTAATATTCATTTAAAATAAGAGAAAGAAAAGAAAAGGCATTCACAATTCATTGTTGTACTAGAATATACCTATTTAGAGTTGGTTTTCTTTACTTTTAAACTTTCAAAATAAATTCTGATTCTAAAATGTAAAAAAGAAAAGTACATACAAGCGTATCCTTACAATGAATGGCACTTGGTAATTTACTAACACGTTACCATTTGATATCACATTTGCAACTCCTGAGAGGCTCTGGTGGCAAAGATGGCTAAACACTAAGCAGAAGGCTTAGCAGTTTAAATCCGTCCAGAGGAGCCTGCTCACAGTCTTAAAACCCATCTGGAGCAGCTCTAGTGTGACACATGGGAGCACCAGGAGTCGGAGCAGACTCAAATAACAACTAACTCAACAATGATCATGCTATTAGATAAGAGCCATGTACAACCTCATTTTATACAGAATAAAATGGAGGCTCAGATAAGCTAATCCACATATCCAAGATCATTCCATTCGAACCCACACATTTCACTTCCTACCCTATTCCCAACTCATGTTCTGGTTTTCCAAAGGGTTGCGTTCTTTCTGTTGGCAGCATTAACCCCAAATGAAGAAGTGGGCAAAAAATGTTCTCGTGTCTCCAAACCTTCTTCCATTCTATTAATTTTTACCTTTGACTTTTGGAAGTGCCAAAATCTCCGGCAAATTTACAAGTAATATCTACATTAGAAAAAAGCTTAAAATTAATGAGCTTTCGTCTGCAGCTGATTGTGGTGTTTTTCCTTCTCCGAGAATTCCACTGTTGATAATGGAGTTTTCTGGAGCGTAGGCTCTAGGACTGAAGCGGATCTGTGGCTGTGGGCTGGAAGACTGGGGGAGTTGGGCAGCTTTGAGAAAGAGAATGGTGATGTGAAAACTAGGGAAGAACACGACTCTGCCATGCCAGTTCTGTTTGCTGGGTAACATTCTCTCATGATTACATTAGGTCTTTCTTTTTTCTCCTAAACCTTCTTTTCCCAAGTCATCTTCTGTATTCCTTATACTTTTTAAAACTATCTTTGGGGAGTTTTGTTGTGGAATGGAAAATTAAAGCTTTCTTCCAAAACATGGTTTCTCAAAACTTGTTCTCTTAGAAACCAAGTGGTTTGTGTGGTTTACATTTTCATCATTGGCTGAAACATATTTTCCAAAGAGAGCAATCCACATGCCTACTGATGTTCTGTTGGCTTTGGCAGCCTGTGAAAGCATTTTTGGGGGACTTTGGTCATCTAAAACTTAGTGAACCTCACAGACATGATAATTATTCACAGGATTTGGTGTGTGGGTTTTGGGCTTGGATTTTTTTTCTCTTTAGTACATTCAGAGGTTAAAATATTGCTTTCTTTTATTTGATAGTTACTGAAATACACTTGATTTATTGCCTTATGGTCACCATTCTGTTTACACCTACATTTGCACAAACAGAAAAATAACAGCAACAATAAATCCAAATCAAAATATAAACGGAATATCAGGGATTATCTTGGCTATGCAGACATGGGATAAATTCTTTTGATGAATGCTCTATTAGAATTAGATAAGATATATTAAGTGGAAAGTCTGCTTTTTATCTGTTTGTGTGTGTTGGTGGGGAGGGAAGTTGATCTTCATGAAAGGGGGAAAGAAGCTGAGAAAATGAGTCTGTCAGAATAAATTTGTGAGTTTGTCATCAGAAATATGCATTTGAGTTGAGACTAAGTCACCAGTGAGCTGCATAATTTCAGACAAATCTTTGAATGCCATCAAACCTCTATTTTTCTCAGCTATAAAGTAATTGTAATTGGATAACAATGTTACTAAGAACCCTTCCAACACATTATGATTCCATAAAACCGTGACAAGCTACAGGGAGCAGGGAAAATAATAAGAAACTCTTCAAATTTCCTCTCCAAAGTTTTCTGTTAAAAGCCAGTTCTTAGCTGAAAAGTTCATTGAATGACCGATCCACTGAGTTTTTTATCTAATTAAACACAGAGAAGAAGTAGAATTTTCCCTATGAAATACATACAGTTATTACCTAAAGCTAATAGATTTGTTTTCCATTGCTATCTTGGAGAGACACACAAAATATAATTTTAGATTTTGTTTCCAGAAAAGGTTCAAGATGTGTATTTGATAAAAGAAAGAAGAAATATCCAATTGCATATGACATCAATATATTCCGATCGAGTATATACTTTCACACTTCGCCTATACTTCACAAACTGAAGCCATGGTAGGTGATCAACCTACTAGGTTTCATTGACTTCAAGGGCTCCCTGCAACAAGAAGACTTGTTATGGAAAAGAAACACCATAACAAGGAGACTAATGAGCTCCAAGTGAAAAAAGATACCCAAGTATCCGGCAAGGAAGAGATAGCAAATTCAAAAACTACAGTTGCATATGTAGCCCATTCCTCACTATTCAGCATGGCTAGCTTCCAAAGACTAATTGCTGATGTGAAAATAGGCAGAATATGGAAATGAAACTTGGCCACAAAAGATCACAAACTGGAGGATGATTACATAATTACACGACCATGAAATTACATAATTACACAACTGCTAAATTATACCTTACATAATGGTTAAACCACTGTGAATCATGGCCCAGTCAAGTTGACACATAACCTTAATCATCAAAGCATTATTCTTGTTTTGTCTCCCAATACTCATTACTGCCAGATGGCATCATTAATTAATATGAAAGTTGGATAGCATAATTTTAACTATTATCATTGAAAATGTTTGATAAAAAGATAGTTAATAAACAAAGAGCAGATGTATACACTAATATTTGTGATAAATTTAAGGCATTGCTTAGAGCTTTTAACATATAAAAATTGTTTTCTTTTAGACTGAATGCCTCTATAATCACTGAATAAAATTTAAATTCACATCTGGAAAGTTAGCCACATTCTTATTTACTCATTGTCATGAAAAGCCTTAACTAGGATGGACTACTTTATGTGAAATATGTAATTATCTGTTATAACTGAATTAATATCAACCAGTATAACAACTTCATTTTTCTTCCCTTACAAGAACACTTAAAGCCAAAAAGACAAACAAATTTGTCTTGGAAGAACAACCACTGTGCTCCTTCAAGAGACTCTGGTAAGACTTCATCTTACATTCTTTGGACATGTCAGAAGAGACCAGTTCTAGAGAAGGACCTCATGCTTGTAAAGTAGCGGGACTGTGAGAAAGAGGAAGGCCTTCAATATGATGGATTCACATCATGGGGGCAACAATGTGCTCAAGCGCAGGACTAGGACCAGGCAGAGTATCTCGTTGTATTGTGCATAAAGTCTCTATGAGTTGGCACAGACTCCACAACACCTAACATCAACCCCTATCCAGCGAATGTAAAGGAAGCTCTACCTCAAGACTTATCATTGTTCTTGGAAGAGGAGAGGTTTTGATAGGTACCCACTGCCTTTGAGTCAATTCCAACTGATGACAACCCTATAGGGTGGAGTCTAACTGCTCCTTAGAGTTTCCAAGGACAGATGGCCTTGTCTTTATGGAAGCAGATAGTCCCATCTTTCTCCCACAGAGTGGCTGGTGGATTTGAACTGCTGACCTTGTGGTTAGCAGCCAATGCTCAACTCAATAAGCAAGCACGGTGTTTGGGGGTTTTTTTGTTTATAGGTAGGTGATACAGTTTAAATTCTCCATCCTGAAAAGGATGTGAATAAACTGGAGATCAAGTATGGACTTCGGGAGTATATTTATATAAATAATATTGTGTTTAAAAAAAACACAAAAAAACCTTATGCATAGCCTCTAAACAGTGTCACATACTGAAGGTCCAGTGAATGGAAGCAGAACACTGTTGGCGATGGTGCCCGGGATGGGCTCCTTAGTTGGGAAGGCACTCAAACTGTGACCAAGGGGAGCTGCTCTCTCCAAGTGCAAGTGACCAGGATGATGAGGATAGAGGAAGGCCTGTGGGAGAAGAGTCTTTGGGGTCCTCATCTGCTGATGAGGCACAACTCAAGGTGAAAAGGAGCACCTGCAAAGTCCTACTCACAACTGGAACGTGGAATGTATGAAGTATGATTCTGGGGAACACAGAAACTGTCAAAATGTTATGGAACACATAAAGATGAACATCCTAGGCATTAGTGATCTGAAATGAACTTGTATGGGTCATTCTGAATTATAAAATCATATGATTTACTATGCTGTGAATGACACAAAGCAGAAATGGTGTTGCTTTCATTGCCAAAAAGGATATTTCACTATCCGTTTTGAAGTACAATGCTGTTTGTGATAGGATTACATCTATCCACTTTCAAGGAAATCCAGTTAATACAAATATCATTCAAATTTATGCACCAGCCACAAAAACTAGTGATAAAGAAATTAGGGGATTCTACCAACTTCAGTCAGAAATTTAGCAAGCATGCAATCAAAATCCATTGTTAATTAGTTGTGACTAGAAGGCTAAAAATGGAAATAAAAAGGAAAAGGAAAGAATAGAAGTTGGAAAATATGGTTTTGGTGGTAGAAATTAAGCTGAAGATCACATAATAGCATTCTGCAAGACCAATGACTTGTTCAGTGAAAACACCTTTTCACAACAACACAAGAGGTGACTGACTATACATATGCAATTCTCCAGATGGAATGCCCAGAAATGAAAATGATTACATCCGTGGGAGAGACAATGCAGATGCTTAATATCAGCAACTAAAACAAGACCAAAGATTTACTGTGGAGCAGACCGTCAATTGCCTTAGCTAACTTCAGGTTAAAGTTGCAGAAAATTAAAGCATGTCCACAAGAGTCCAAATAATACCTTGAACCTATTCCATCTGAATTTCAAAACAGATTTGATGCATTAAACATTAATGACAGAAGACCTGTGAAGCTGTGGGAGGACATAAAGGACATAATTCATGAAGAAAGCAAAAGGCCATTAAAAAGACAGGAAAGAAATAAAAGATCAAAGTAGATGTAAGAAGAGACTCTGAAACTTGCTCTTCATCATAAAGTAGCTAAAGCAACTGGAATAAATGATGAAGTCAAAGAGCTGAATAGAAATTTTCAAAGAGTAGATAGAGAAGACAAATATTATAATGAAATGTGCAAAGCCCTAAAGTTAGAAAACCAAAAAGGAAGAACATAGTGTGTCTTAAACTGAAAGAACTCAAGAAAAAGTCAGGCCTGAAGCTACTATATTGAAATATTCTATTGGCAAAATATTGAATGATGCAGGAAGCAACAAAAGAAAATGGAAAATCCCCCCCACTATCATGATCTCAATTCTACCTTACAAATCTGGCTAGACCAGAGGATGTCCATTGGTACAGATGGCAACTGGCAACACAGGGAATCCAGGACAGATGATCCCTTCAGGACCAGTGCTGAGAGTGATGATGCCTGGAGGGTGGAGGGAATGTGGGTGTAAAGGGGGAACCAATTACAAGAATCTACATATAACCTCCTCCCTGGGGGATGGACAACAGAGAAGCAGGCCGAGGGGAGACATTGGATAGTGTAACATATGACAAAATAATAATAATTAATGAATTATGAAGGGTTCATGAGGGATAGGGGAGTGGGGAGGGAGGGGGAAAATGAGGAGCCAATATTAAGGGCTCAAGTAGAAGGCAAATGTTTTGAGAATGATGATGGCAACAAATGTACAAATGTGCTTTGCACAACGGATGGATGTATGGTTTGTGATAAGAATTGTATGAGCCCCCAATAAAATAATTTAAAAAAATAAAAATTATAGGGGGGAAAAAAGAAAGAAAAGGGAAGGAATACAAAGAGTTATGGTACCAAAAAGAGCTAGTTGACTTTCCACCATATCAGGAGGTACATATGAGCAAGAACCAATGACATCTGAGCAAGAACCAATGGTGATAGAAGAATTCCAAGCTGCCTGGAAACTATTAGCCAAAAGAAGGCTCCAGGAACTGATGGAATTCCAATGGAAAGGTTTCAACAAGCTGATGAAGGACTTATTCATCCATGTCAGAAAATTTGGAAGACAGATACTTGGCCAATTGACTGAAAGAGATTCATTTTTGTATTCTTTTCAAAGAAAGATGACCCAGCAGAATGCTCAAAATATAGAACAATATCACCAATAACAAATGCAAGTAAAATGTTGCTGAAGATCATCCAACAACTGTTGCAGCAACGTATTAACAGGGAGTTGCCAGAAGTTCAGGCCAGATTCAGAAAAGGATGTGTAACAAGGAATATCATTGCTAATGTCAGAAGGATCTCAGCTGATGGCAGAGAATACCAGAAAGATGTTTACTGGTGTTTCAAAGGCATTCGACTGTGTGGATCATAACAAACGATGGAAAGTCTTGAGAAGAATGGGAATTCCAGAACACTTCATTTTACTTAGGAGGAACTTGTACATGGATCACGAGGTAATTGTGCTGAGAGAACAAGGGAATGCTGCATCGTTTAAAATCGGGAAATATGTGTATCAAGGTTGCATCCTCTCACCATACTTGTTCAATCTGTATGCTGAGAAAATTATCAGAGAAGCAGGATTATATGTAGAAGAATGTGGCATCAGCAATGGAAGAAGGCTTATTAACAACCTATGATATGCTTACTGAAAGTAAAGAGATTTAAAGCACTTGATGATATAGATCACAGATTGTAGCCTTCAGTATAGATTACAATTCAGTGTAAAGAAGACCAATATCTTCATGATTATACCAATAGATAACATAGTGATAAATGAAGAAAAAAACGAAATTGTCAAGGATTTTATCTTGCTTTGATCTATAAAAAATGCTCATGGAAGCAGCCATCATGTGATCAAAAGATGCATTGCATTGGGTGAATGTGCCGCACACGACCTCTTTAGCACTTTGTAAAGGAAAGATGTTACTTTGACAACTAAGGTGTGCCTGACCCAAGTCATGATATTTTCAAGTGCCTCATATCTTTGTGAAAGTTGGACATTGAACTGTGGTGCTGGTAAACAATATGGAAAACACCTGGGACTGCTAAAAGGACAAACATCTGTCTCAGAAGAAATCGGGCCAGAGTGTTCTTCATCTCACATACTTTGGACATCTTTTCAGGAGAGACCAGTCCCTGGAGAAGGACATCAAGCTGGCTAAAAATCGGGAAAGTAAAGGAGAAGAAGGTCCTCAAAGAGATGAGTTGGCACCGTGGCTACAGCACTGGGCTCATGCACAGGAACAATTCTGAGGGTGGTGCAGGACTGGGCAGTGTTTTATTTTGTTGTGCATAGGGTTGTGATGGGTTAGAACCAGCATGAGGGCACCTAATAATCAGAACAAACTGCAAAAATGGCATGGTGGAGGTATCTGACCTTTATTTCATAAACGGGAGAGAGACTCACCATTAGCATCAACCTAAAAAGTTGAATTATAAGAGTATATGAGGTCAGAAATGCCTCATTCTCCAACATTTTTACCAATTCTGATATTAACTATTCTTTCCATGGCACTCTGCTTCTTTATTGGATTTGATAATTCATTGCCACAGACACACCAAATCAACAGACAATACTCAGAGTTATGAGGTCTCTTAGCAAAGTAATAGGTTCAAAGTTAGAATCAGAAATTATTCAGAATAGAGTTCTTTAGACAGGGCATCTTTTTCTGGCACACCTCTGGCTTTCAGCCTCTTGACCTCTTGGTCCCTTGGCCTCTGCTCCTCATAGACAAGTCTTATAAACCTCTTTAGCTCTACCCATAAGTGCTCAGAGGCACCCCATTTCAATAGCAACTCTCCTATCCAAAGTCACTCAGATTTCTTCCTCCGTGGTCCATGAAGCCTCTACTGGTCACCTCGTTCTGCTCCCTCTGTTGCTGCTGCTGCTGCTTCTTTGCTACTGCTTTTCACTGTCTCCACTATCTGTAGTGTTACAGTTCTCTACCTTGGCCTCTTCAATCTAGGAGGAGCATCACTTTATCGCAGAGAGCCTGGGTCGAAAAGATGCACTCTACTCGGCTCTTCTTGCTTGGTGGTCATGAGGTCCCCAATTCCACTTCTGTGATAGATCATTTAAAGCCTAGTGGGATGGCAAGACTGACAATTATCCTTTTTCAGGTTTCATATACCTTATTTTTATGGTCTAACCTACACATGCTCTAACCTGTATGCCTTATTTACATTTTTAGAAAGATACTGAATCCCTTGAGTGGGCCACAACACCTCATTTGTATAATCCTACCAGAAGTAGTCATTTGAACAGAATAAGGGATTGTTTGTGGCTTAATTATTTATATCTCTACAGGAAAAGAAGGAGCAGACTTCAACCCAGTGCTCCAAGATGTGAATGCAACATACCAGCATGAAGCAGGGAACCAGTGGAGAGGTCTGAGGGGCCAGTCCCAATCCCAAGTGTGTGGACATATACCCCTCCCCCCAGGATAATGTGTTTCAGAGGACAGCACTGAAGCTGCAGCTCAAGGAGTGGGGCATGTTTGATCAGAGCAAATGAAGGGGGAGGAAGAGAGAGTGCAGCATATCCTGACCCATCAAACCTTGAGGACTATATTCCTGCTCAGAGCAGCCAATCCACAGAGAAGACCATATGGCCGGCCCAACTACAAGATATGACATCCCTCACTAATTCATAGCCCAACAGGCGACAACACTGGAGCCACAGTGTGGGAATTCCGCCTGATCTGATCCCACCACGCCAAGGCAAAACACTAAGGGTGTGCAACAGAACAGCAAGGGGAACAGAA
>NW_022103904.1:9339933-9368471 GCF_000313985.2 Echinops telfairi
CAAGTAGAAAGCAAATGTTTTGAGAATGATGATGGCAACAAATGTACAAATGTGCTTGACACAATGGATGGATGTATGGATTGTGATGAGTTATACTAGTCCCCAATAAAATGATTTTTTTAAAATCAGGTAAAAAATGTATCAGGGTTTTATTCTTTCACATACTTATTCAATCAATGTGCTGAGCAAATAATGCAAGACCTGGACTATATGAAGACTATTGGGTCTTCAAAATTGGAGGAAGGCTTATTAACAGTGTGTGATACACAGCTGGTACAACATTTCTTGCTGAAAGCAGAGGACTTGAAGTACTTACTGATGAAGATGAAAGACAGCAGATTTAGTATGGATTAAAACTCAAGGTAAAGAAAACCAAACTCCCCACAAGAGGACTATTAGACAACATCGTGATAAATGGAGAAAAGAGTGAAGTCGCCAAGGATTCCATTTTACTGGGATTCACCATCAATGCATGTGGAAACAGCAATCAAGTAATCGCATTGCATTGGGCTAATCCATTGCACGTGAACTTTTAAAAGCGTAAACCGCAAAGATATCCCTTGGAGGACTAAATGCTCCTGACTCAAGTCATAGTGTTTCCAATTGCTTCATAGGCCTGTGAAAGCTGGGCTCGGAAGATTGGACAAGAATTGCTACATTTGAATTATGGTGTTGAGGAAGAGTATTGAAAGTACTATGAACTGCCAGAAAAACAAATCTGTCTTGAAGGAAGTACAGCCAAAAGGCTTCTTGGAAGTGCAGATGGCAAGACTTTGTCTCATGTATTTTGGACATCTCCAATGAAACCATGCTCTGAAGAAGGACATCACGCTTAGTAAATTAAATCATCATGAAACAGAGGAAGACTCACAATGAGGTGGCGTGACACAATGGCAAATATAGGGTCAAACCTAACAACTGTGAAAATGGCACATGACCAGGCAGGGTACATAGGACTACTATGAACTGGAGCAGACTCAGTGGCATCTAACAACAAAGTTGTTACATGATCATGAATAGAAAGATCATGGGAGTTACAAGATCATGAATAGAAAGGCCATTAAAATAATCCATCATGCTACAGAAAAGATATGCATTCTTCTGAGGAGACAACAATTCATAAAATATTCTATGATTTTTAGCAAATCCATGCAAACCATATAAAATATTCTTAATCAAGGAAGTGCTCAAGGTAGGACACTACCTTCCAAGTACACTGTGCATTCAGAGGTATTTGACAGAGGATAAAACTTCAACTACAATCATACTGCAACAATTCTATAGTCACATGAACTTGAGAAGAAATAACGGCAGGGTAACTCGAGGGAATGTATACTCCACCCTCCTCCCACTATCTCTACCCAGCAGAATGATATGCTGGTCTCAGATTAGAAGCTCAAGATATGTAGATTTCTTGTATAAAGCCTAAAATATGTGTGTGTCTTTTAATAAAGAGATGCACTGAGTTATCTTTGAAAAATTGTGATCAATTCATACTAAGATTGATTTCAAGAACTAGAGTTTGAAGATAGAGTAAAAAATTGAGAGCTTCCAGTTTTTAGTAAGCAAGAGGGTTATTTGATGTTCTGGACAAGAGTAAGGGTTTTAAAAATATATACTAGGGGGTAACTCCCCAATACCAGAAAAACTCCTCTGAGACCAGCTTTCATAGTACTCATTTTTCCCGCTAGGCAATTATCCAGCAACTCACTCTGAGTTAGTGCATCCAGTAGCATCACCTGGGAAGGTTCTCTCAGGTCACAGTGAATTTTTTCTGTTGACATCCGTCAACTTCCTGAATAGATGAAAATGTCGACTCATAGTACATTTGGAGTTCTTTCCACCAGGTCAGATTGTTAATCATGCTTTCTGTTTAGAGCATCAGTTCTCAATCTGTGATTGTAACCCCTTTGGGGGTTAAACAACCCTTTCACAGGGGTCACCTGATTCATACTAGTAGCAAAATTACAGCTATAAAGTAGCAATGAAAATAATTTTATTGTTGGGGGTCACCATAACATGAGAAACTGTATTAAAGGGTCACAGAATTAGGAAAGTTGAGAATCATTGATTTAGAGATTCTTAAAAGATTGTGTAACAGTTTGTGACAAAAAAGGACTGATTTGTGATAGATGGGGACTGATTTTTGCCTCCACAACAACGCACCTGCTCATGCAGCCATCTCAGTGTGCCAGTTTTGGGCAAAAACAACATGTTTCTCTTGCACCTCGCTCTGTGCAACTTCTTTTTGTTTCCACAAAGGAAGAGGGACATGAAAGGAAATTTATTTGATGACACAGAAGAGGTGAAGAAAAAAATGAGGGAGGTGCTGTCAGCCATTCAAACAGATGAGCTTGAAAAATGTTTCCAAGAACGGAATCACAGATTTAACAAATGTACTAAGTGTAATGGAGAGTATTTTGCTGGTGATGAAGTTGTTTTGTTAAAAAAAAATTTTTAAATACATAGCTTTGAAAAAAATAATACCATTTTTTGGGGGTACCCCCTCTTATTAAGGCAGCATATAGGGATCGTGGATCAGGAGGTGACATGAATCCATGACCAAGACAGAAAAATATATGCTTTCCAGGAAAGAATAGCAGGAATTAATTAGGGAGAGAGCTAGATAGAACTATCAGTATACTTTAGATCACAAAAAGTTTGGAGTGAGGGCAAGAATCTGTTGCTTTGATGATGAAACATAAAATATAAAGTAGCCTTGGAAACTATGTCTAAACAGATAGAGTGTGTGGATTCAGAATCAGCCCCTATCAGGATACCACATCACACACACATACACCCAAGTCTATGTGATTTAGTCAGTATGTATAATGGCTCTCTTGTCCTAGGAAATATGGCAGAGGTCTGTGTACTGATATCAGGAAGACCGGAGGAAAATAGAAAAATAACAAGGTAGCACAGTATCTGTCCTGACTTTGGGCAATTTGGAACCCTTTGGAGTGATGGGTATAAACCAGTAGTTTTGAGGGGTTTTGCTACTTTTTACACATATTTGGAGAAAAACCTCTTCCTTTCCACTCACCTCATTCTTCCAGGTGCCTTTGGCTCTCCCGAGGCTGGTGGGAAAGTGCCAGTGACGAGCTAACACAGCAGCAGAAACAGTGAGAGGGATGGACTAACAGCACCAATCAGAGCATTATTCTTATTGAGGCCACTGTCCAATTTGCTTCTCCATGTACTCATTCAATAATTCGCAGTTAGCAAATCCTACAAGCAGTCTGCCATTTCTAGAAGAATATGAGCATATTTCTTTCTCAGCCTAGATGAACGCTCTCTCTCTCAGAGACTCCTAAAAACAGCTGACAAATATTTCAAGGAGAAGCAGAGAGTCCTTGTATTAGGAGGAAGGGGTTGGTTCATTATGACCTATTAGACGCCAAAAGATGAGACCAGACTCTGGTCCATGTCCATTTCTTCTCCATCTTCTACTTCTATAACTTCTATTCAAACTACTCTACTGAAACATATTCTTATTTCAGCCAGATTCCACTACGTCTCTCTGACCTACTGCTTTCAGCCATACGGGGCCACATAGATCATCCCATCATGGTTCACACAACTCTCTCTGCTTAAATGACTAAGAATCATATTATCAAAATCATACACTCTCTTTCAATCAATTCCTGTGCAATTTTCCCAGCTCTCTCTCTCTGTATAATCTTGAATGTGAATATTCCACATGGTTATTTGCAGCTATTCACTTGAATTTCTTAGCAAAGGCTGTGTTCATACAGCAACTTCTTTGTAGCAGAATTTCACACAGAGCAAAACCTTGAGAAAATCCTGCATTTCGCGTGAAGCCAGTCATTATCTTTAAATTTTATTTTAAATAGTTTTATTACATGTAAGTTTGTAAACTCTCATCTTAACTGTTACAATCTGAAATAATTAGATATATATGAGGTTTCTTCTTTCACTGTCCAGCTGCATACTACAATTATGCCAGTCATCTTGTGCTTATGATGTCATGGCTTGTTGCCATGGTAACAAATATGTAGGCACAAATGTCTCATTATCATTTCATAGTGTGATGACATATTTATGGCATTTAGGGACAGCATACGTTACTTTAAAATACTTTTTCCTTACCATACATTTTCCCTGTGACTTGCATCGTTTTACAGAAACACACACACATGTAAAAACTGCCCAGTATATATTTCTATACATATATATGTTTATATATATTAGAGTGATGTTTGCTTGTTATGAGAAAAAAAGCTAAAGAGCTTGTTTGCCAGAAATAAGACAATATAAAGATATGAAAACAAGTGGATCTAAAGAAGAAAGTTTGATAATACAAAATTCAAAACACTGTTTAATTACTAGTAATATTAAGCTAGGCAAGGCTTCCTGAGTAACAGGACTTACAAATGCTCTTAATAAAAATACTAAATCTTACAATGAGAAGCAATAAAATAATTAACATGATCTAGAATTGCCTTTTCTTATGTCAGAGTATTATTGATTATGTTTTGCTAAAGAATCCCTCGAAATGTTTGCAGTCCAGTGACTTAAAGTATAGATTTCTATGCCATTCAAGAGGTGTAGACTAATAAACAGTGCAGGTTATACATTTCAGAAGGTTGAGTGAATACGGTTCTTTTGTCTTGCCACCACCATCCCCCTGCCTTTTATGAATCCTCTTCAGAAGTGAAACACTTATTCAGTTCAGGGAGACTCTCTCTGGAGGGGAAATAATTTTATCGGTGAGACTCCCTGGTGATCAGGCCCACTTGGGACTGCTGTTAATCAGCCTTTTGGACATGGTCGCTTGAATAGCACTTCCCATGATGCTTTGTGATTCCACCTTCACAATCTCCTTTTGAACTCACCAGGACGCTTAAGTATCTTTCTTTCCCTCTGTGTGTCTGAAGTTCTCCCACTATTCATGTTAATTGGAAAGGTGCCTTTTGTCCCACTAATGCAGTCTTCAGCTAACCACTGAACTCCTTAGGCCAAAGTGCCAGGGGTCAAAAAATTTAACTTTTTAAAATAACTTATGGGGATAAATAACAGTAATCATGATAGCATTATAATATTGATTGCACATTACTAGAAACTAGGATGAGAACATTTTTAATGCATGAGAATCTTCTGTATCAAAAGTTCAGCATGAGACTGGTCTATGTTAACTTTAGGATTATTAAAATTCAAAAAAAGACTCCGGAAAACAGTAAAATGACAAGGAGATGGGGGCTCACTGGGTTCCATTGACATGGAGATCTAAGCCCCTCTTGGCGAAGAACTGACCCTGGAAAAAGATCTGGACTTCGATGAGAGCAATGTCTCACCAGCAACAAGGAAGAATGACTTATAGGACAAGGTGATAGGTACCTGGCACTCTGGTCCCATCCCCAACGACTCATTCCCTCATTCCTGGGTCATCAGGAGCATGCCATGTGTTAGAACAGAATGAAGTCTTACTTAGATCTATGCAAGATCTTGGAAACATCAGCCTTGCAGCACAAAATTAAGAAAGTGAACTCTTCCATTTAGGGATTTTTGTGCTCTCCAAAGGTCTTAGAAGCTCCTTCATGCACATAGACATCCATGTCCTGGGTAGCAAGCATTAGTCACCAGCACCCATACAACCATACATATCACCAGGCATCCAAACCTAGTTCCACTGGAGGACAGTAACCAATTCATAGGGAACAGAAAGCTGAGGTGTAAATTACAGTAAAGCCAGAAAAAAAAATAGTGGCTTTCGTGTAGGAGATAAGATAATATTTTTGTGACTGCATCAAAGATTCAAAACTCCAAACCCAACTCTCTGCCATTGAGTAGATGCATACTCATCATGACCGTAGAGGACAGAGAACTGCCCCCTTTGAGTTTTGGAGGGTGGAACTCTTTACAGGAGTAGAAAGGCCTGGAATAGAGGGATAAAATCTTACTAGGACATGCTGCACCAGCAGACAGAGATGAGAGCCAGAGAAATACACCACACTGTGTATTATCGTGTATTATGACCATCACAAAATATGGCTGATCACTTATTGCTGGCAAGCCATTTAAATACTGTACAAATGGTCAAGAATTTAAAGAATCTGAACTCTTTAAATGTTTCGATTTAACTCATCTTTTTTTTTTTCAATTTCTGGGAGAAAAAATGAACACATCAATCATATTGCCCTTAATAACTTCAAAAACAAAGACAAACGGTTAGGTAGCTAGCGTAGGGACTGGGGTGTCCATTGTGCATGCTCAGAGGTTTGAGATTCTGGCCAGGAAGGGATGGTACACCTAGGTGGGCCTTACACCTGAATTGGCCCATCTGGGCCAGGTAAATTCAATTCAGCCAATGGGGTCAACCAGGACCATTGGCCACACCTCCCAGCGGAAGATCTGAAAAGCCAGAATCCAGAGCCTTGCGGCCCTACTGCTTCTCAAGCTGCTCCTCAGAGGTCTTAGGTGTCTCCTCTGGCCTCAGGACTCCTCGCGCCGGTGTGAAATGCCCTGAGCTGCCTGTGCAAACCGGAAGCTTCTTTTACCTTTCATAACACTCACTTGGATCACAATACAGGCTTTGGAGTGAATTCTTTCTCAAGCAAAGCCAAGGACTGAGGTATATTTCTCCCATGAGAGAGACCTAGCAAAACTACTTCCTTTGCCATGAGACTAAAAGAACTGGCTATTGTCTAGCTACCATTACTGCACATTTTGACCAAGGAATGTATAGAAGAGTCTTAACCAAATTAGTAAAAATGCAAAAAAGAATTTCACATTTCATGAAATCTTACCTTCTAGAGCCACAGACTCTGGAGGAATCCCGAGAACTATTGTCCTGAGAAAATATTTAAATTTTCAACCACAAATATCTCCTTAAATCTTCTTAAAACCAAACCATAGTTTAGCTTAAGTAGTAGAGAATGTCAGCCTTGAGCATTTTGCTCTTTTAAGAACTATATATATTAGATCTAATTGACAACAGCAACTCAAAAGATTAGCTAGCACCTGGGAGAGGGGGGGGACAGGTGGCAGGTGGTAATGAGCTGATGTTAACGGCGGAGGAGCAAATCAGAAAAAGAGGGTGAAGCAAAGCGGTTGCAAAACTTAAAGCATGAAATCAATGTCACTCACGTGCATATGAAGACACTGTTGAAAATGGTATATATTGTGTGCATCCTCAAGAACAACAAAAACACATTTTTAAAAACTACAATAAAACTGGAAGATACAAGTGAATGTATGTACTCTTCATAAATATTGCATATACTTTTTGACTTCTTCAGGATTCTGGGTCATCTAAGGAAGTACAAAGAGGGAGTAAGTCTCTTGTGCTAATTACCCAAAGGAGACGCCCAAGTAAATCCAGCAACATCTTCAAAAATAAAAATTACTCCTGGTGATAGATCCATCTAATGCTAATATAATTTGGGTTTGAATAAACCATTTTTCTTGTGGGAAAGTCCTACTTAAGATGTAACACCTAGATTTTAGATTTGACTTCGTCTTCTACCATATGGCCTTTGGGGAAGTTACTTATCTTCTCTAAACTTTGGTTCTCTTTTATTTAAAAGTATGTTAATAATGATTGCCCATCTCGTTCAGTGTTGAATCGACGGGTGATTTATGGGAAAATGCTTTGTCAACTGTACAGCATGTGGCAATGATGACACTGTAATTATGATTTCTGATTTCATCTGGCTTCTTGCTTGACCTGCTTTCTGATAACTTTTCACCATCCACTTGATTCTGCTCTCCCTTTACTATGGTCGCCAGAGGCATGATTGTGCATTCAAGGCATGCGCGATGAGGAGATGAGCCGCGCTCAATGGCACTGATTTAAGAAGTGTGAGACCACATCAGCAGACACTATAGCAGCACCCCATCCCCACCCCAGCCCTCTCTGCAGAGTCCACTCTTTCAGCAGAAATAAGAAATAAAGTTAAAGAAAAACATAATTGCCTCCTGAATAAGTGTATACGCATTTAATTTTTATCAGTATTACACTGGTTCTACTGGGCGGGGGTGGGGTGGGGGTGGGGGGGGTGGGGGGGGCGAGAAATAACTTAATTTTAAACGTATTTGAAAGGGAAATTTTTCCTTAAGCCTTAAACAGGGCAAGGATAAGACAAAGACAATGATCTGGGAATAAGGGAAACCATCAGCATGAGGCCAAAATGGAATCCATTGGTTTACGGCCCGGGCTTAATTATCTATGATGCAAAGACAAAGGAAATCACCATATACATATTCAAAGAGGCTTCAAAAACCTCATTTAAAAAGTGGAATGAAAAGATAATATAATATCATTTGATGCCCCCTAATGTGAGTGCATAAATACAAACTAAACCCACAGCCATTGAATCGTTTCTGACTCTATAGCATGATAACCCTCTAGCAGTGGTTCTCAACCTATGGGTCGTGACCCCTTTGGGGGTTGAACGACCCTTTCACAGGGGTTACCCGATTCATAACAGTAGCAAAATGACAGTGATGAAGTAGCAACTCAAATAATTTTATGGTTCGGGGGGGTCACACAACATGAGCAACTATATTAAAGTGTCGCAGCCTTGGGAGGTTGAGAACCACTGCCCTATAGGATAGACTAGAATGGACCCTTTGGGTCTGTGAGGCTGTAACCCTTAGCAGAGCAAAAAGCTTTCTCTTCCAGTGCTGTACTTCTGTCAGGAGACATTTGTTCATACATTTGCAGTGCGTGGCTTATTCGCTATAGTTCACTAGCAGCATAATTCAAATGCAACAATGCTTAGGTGGTCTTCCATATTTGCTGTCAAGTGCTCACATGCAGAAGAAGTGACTGAAAATAGCACAGTTCTGAGTCTGGTGCATTTTAGTATTCAAGGTGATGGGTTTGCTTTGGGACACTTAAAGGATGTCTTTTGCCACAGATTTGCCCACTGCAATATATTGTTTGAATTCTTGACCGCTGCTGCCATGGGCACCAATTGTGAATAAAATGAGATCCTGGACAACTTCAACATTTTCCTAATTTATCATGATATTGTTTATTGTTCAAATTGTGAGGAATTCTGTTTATGTTTTTTAGATTAAATAGAGTTTTAATCTATTCTAAAGGCTTTGATATTCTTGTCCTCTTCACTTTCAGAAAGCATGATTGTGTCACGTATGGGCCACAAGTTGTTAATGAGTCTTCTTTAGATCCTAACGCCAATGCCAAATTTTTCTTCATAGAGTCCAGGTTGGGGATTATTTGCTCAGCATACGGATGGAGTTCATAGAGTGAAAGGATACAGTCTTGGTTTGCATCTTTCCTGATTTGAAATCACAGAGTATCCTCTTTTGAACAATGTATAGTATGCAGATTTCAGCAACGCTGCTTGATTAAAGTGAAGAGGACTTGGCATTTCCTAAGGAAAATGAAAGCCGATAGCCTTCAGCATGGATTATGTCTCAGTGTAAAAAATAAAAAGGAAAAATTCCTCACAAATCAATAAAAACATCATGATAAACAGAGAAAGAATTAAAGTTGTCAAGATTTCTTTTAAATTGGATCCAAAAGTCAGTGTCCACGGAAATAGAGTCAGGAATCAAGTGACATATTGCTAGACTGGACAAATATGCTGTCAAAGATCTCTTTAAAGTGTAAAGCAACAGCGATGTCACTTTGCGGACTAAGGTTCTTGGGTGCAATGAACGACTGACGATGGCCTGGCTAGCCTGGCTGTGGTTGTCAGGAGCCGTAGAGTCAGTTCTGACTCTTTGCCACCCTAGGTACAAGGGGACAAAATGTTGGCTAATGAAGATCAAAGCTAACTTCACCATTGTGTTTAAGCCTATTGTTGCAGCCATTTCATTGAGGATCGTCTTTCATACTGGCCCTCTGCTTTACCAAGTATGATGGTGTTTTCCAGGGACAGATCTTTCTTGATGGCATGTCCAAAGTCCTGATATCTTCACTTCTAGTGAGGATTCTGGCCGTACTTCAGCCAAGACACATTGGTTCATATTTCGAGCGGTCCATGGCTTATTCACTATTCTTCCCCAGCATCATAGTTCAAATGCATCAATTCTGATGCGGTCTTCCTTGTCCATTGTTCAGCTTGCACTTGCATAGCAGGTGATTGAAGATAACATAGCTTGAGTTGGGGGCACCTTAGTCCTCAAAGTGACATCTTTGCTTTTTCACACTTCAGTGAGGTCTCGTATATCAGATTTTCCCAATGTAATACGTCAGATGTATGATGTCCCTCAATCATGACATCATCCACTTTTCACAGTTTAGGCTTAGGATGTCACCCATCCCTTCGTGTTAGCCATAGGACGTCACCCAATTATGACGGCATCAACTATGCGACATGTTAGCATTATGATAAATTGTTACGGGTCTTCCTCCGATTCTGATGCCCCTTCTTCATGTGGTCTAACTTCTTAGGTTATTTCTTCAGCATACAGTTTGAATAAGTATGGTGAAAGGATACAACCCAGACAGACACCTTTCCTTATTTAAATTGTGACGTACTCTCTGGTTCTGTTCAAATGACTGTATCTTGGCCTGTGTATGGGCTCAGAACAATTAAGTGTTCTGAAATTTTCATTCTTCCCCATGGTTTGTTATTATATAAACAGTTAAATGACTTTTCATTGCCAATAAAACACGAGTAAGCATATGGTATTCTGATAACCACTTTGGGTTTCTTTCGGTCTCTCTTTTTAATGATCCTTTACTTTCTTCATTTATGATGTTATAGGTGTTATCACATAGCTGGTCTGGTCCTCAGTGTTTTATGTTCAATGTGTTAAATCTGATCTTGAGACGGTCTCTAAATTCAAGTGGGATATATTCACGGTCACATTTTAGCTCTTGTGGACTTCTTTTATTTTTCTTCAGCTCTAACCAGAACTTTCACGTGAGCAATTGACGATCTACTCCATAGTCAGTCCCTAATTTTCTTCTTAGCTTATGGATAGTATGTTTCTTCATAATCTCTTTCCACAGATGTAGTTAGAGTTGATTTGTTTGAGTCTTGTGTATTTCATCTGGTGAGGTCAATGTGTATAGTCACCATTTATGTTGTTGAAAATATTTTTATCTTTTTTGTAGAAAGATCTTTTTAATGAAAAATGTTGGGTCTTGTAAAATTCTAGCAAGTGATATCCAGCTTTGTTTCTATCAAAAAGCCATGTTTTCCAACTGCCTGTCTTTTCTCTTTGTTTCCAACGTTTGCATTCCTATCACCACATAGTTTGATTGTATGTTTGATCAATCTCAGACTGCAGGAGTTGGTAGAACACTTCAATTTCTTAATCGTTGACTTTAGTTCTTGGTGGTGAGTAAGTGTGAAAATAATTGCATTCACTGGACTTCCTTTTCCATATAGATATTATTTTATCAGAGACAGCACTGTCCTTCAAGATAGATCTTGAAATGTTAATATTTATGATGGATGTGACACCATTCCTTTTTAATTTGTCCTTCCTGGCATAGAAAATCATTGGATTTATTCAAAATGGCCAATTCCAGTCTATTTCAGCTGACTAATGGTTAGGATTTGAAGTATTTGAAACATTTCCTAATAAAAGTCAAAGACTAAAGCATTCAGCATAGATAATGTCTCAATGTAAAAAAAAAAAAAGGAAAAATCCCCACCAGTCAATAAACAATATAATGATAAACAGAGAAACCATTAAAGTTGTCACTCTGTAGGTGTCCCCTTTCATTCTTGACAACTACCAATTTCCTAAATTCACACTTGGTACATTCTGTGATCCAATTATTAACGAATGTTTGCACCTGTATCTTCTCAGCAATTGAAGGTCCTGGAAGCTCCGCTCAATCGTCATCATTAAAGTTGACTCTACTTTGAGGAGGCAGGACTTCCCTACTCATGTTTCTAGTACTTTCCAAATTCAGCGCTCCGTTCCTGGCACTATATCAGACAATGTTAGATTGTTATTCATAAGGGCTTTGGTGGCTAATCCCTCAGAAATGGACGGCCTCTTCCTTCTTCCTAGTCTTTTCTTAGTCTGGAAGCTCTGCTGAAACCTCTGCATTCTGGATGACCCTGCTAGAATGTGCAATCCTGGTGGCATAGCCCCCGTCATCACAGCAACATGCAAAAAACACCAGAGGGTGACAAACTGATATATGAACGGTGGCCTTAGTTATTTTCAGTTATCTCAAGTGCATGGAGAAGCTGGACAATAAGTAAGGAGAGCCAAAGAAGTTGCCCCTGAATTACAGTGCTGGTGAAGAATATTGAAATTATCCTAGAGTTCTAGGGGGGGCGGGGGGGGGGTTGGATCCTTCTTGGAAGAAGTACAAGCAGAATGCTCCTTCGAAGAGAAGGTGGTGAGAATGGTCTTATATACTTTGAATGTTAGCAGGGAGACCAGTACCCAGAGAAGGACAACATGCTTAGTAAATTAGAGAGCCAATGAAGAAGAGGCAGCCCCTCAGCAAGATGGATTGATACGGTGGCTGCAATATTAGGATCAGCTAATAGAGATGATTGTGAGCATGGTACAGACCTGGGCAGTGTTTTACTATGTTGTGCATAGGGTACTTTGAGTCAGAACTGACTGGAGGGCACATAACAACAGGTATCCAGTGCTGCAGTAACAAAAAAAAATACCACTGGGAGTTTGGTTTTAAAGAACAGAAATGTATTTGCTCACAGTTCAGGAGACCAGCAGTCTGAATTCAGGATATGACTATATGAGCAGGTCCTTCCTTATCGATAGCTCAGAAATTCTGGTGCAAACTTTCACATTCTTTGGCAGCCCTTGTTGTCTGTCTTCCCCCTCTATGTGTCTCTGTGTCTATCCTACTTTTTTTTATAACTCAGAAGTAATTAGGTTTACTATCTAAATTAATCCAATATGGCTAATAAACACAGCAAAGAAAACCATATTTCCAAACAGGATCATATCTATAGGAAAAGGCCAGAAGTTCATAGCATATATTTTAAGTGGAAACAATCCAATCCATAACAAGATGTATAACAGTGCTCTAATAATATATATGAAGAAACTTCTGAACAGTACATGGAATTTTCCACCATCAAAGAGCTCTTGTAAAACAAGTCAGTTCAGAGATTTGCTTGAGGTGAAACAAATGATGGAAGGAGGTCCCTATAGAGCAGACTTTGGAAATGAGAAAGTATAAAGCAACGAGCTGCATAAAGACAGGAGCAGTGTTCAGAATGAAAAGTCCACCCGGTACCCAAATATACTCTACCCACCAATCACAAGAGTTAGCCTAGGAATTTGTCCGTTAATATTCTGGTCGTAGTTCTCCGGTGTTAGCATAACTAAATCATCAAAATAGTTTATTGGGAAAATCTCTGAATAAATATTTTCCAGCTAGAAACTCGAATTCGGGGTATTGATAACACTATGCTTTCTCTCTTTCCTCTCTAGATTAGATCCTTCCATGGCTTTTCCAACTTCTGGTTGTTCCTGAATTTTTTTTGTATTCCTTGGCTTGTGACTACATCTTTACATTATATCTGTGATTTTCTCTTTTTGTCTATTTTCCTCTTTATAATAGACCACTCAGAAGATATGGTATACCCTCTTTAACTTAAATGATATCACTGTTTTTGGTTTTGTCTGTCCAAAAAGAGGAAATAAATGGACGCACCACTTTCTAATCTCTGCCCATAAATTGTGTAGTCATCTGGTCCTTTAAATCCTGAATCCAATCCTGCTAATGACACATATCCACTCACTCAGGAAATGCTGTTATCGCCATCTTCAAAACATGCGAAGGCTTCCAAAAGTTTGTGTAGAAAGACAGAATTAAAAGATAATAGACTTTTATCACAAACTTTCTGAAGCCCCCTCATATCTTGAGAATATAGTAATTGATCACCATGTCCACTACTTCCACAATGACCCTGACCTCCATCATCTCGTGGCTCAATAATTGCAAAAGACTGCTTAATAGTTTCCTTGCTTCCTTCCTTGCCCCTATTTCAGTCTGTTCTCTTTTATTTCTACTGATGATTTTTTTTGCATCACTTTTTGAAAAAAATCATTTTATTGGGGGTTCGTACAATTCCCATCACAATCCATACATACATCCATTGTGTCAAGCATATACTGTATGTACATTTGTTGCCATCATCATTCTCAAAACACTTGCCTTCCACCTGAGCCCTTAATATCGGCTGCTCATTTTCCCTTCCCTCCCCCTCCCCCCTCCCTCATGAATCCTTCATAATTCACAAATTATTATTATTTTTGTCATATGTTACACTGTCTGATGACTACCCCACCCTTTCTCTGTTGTCCATCCCCCAGGGAGGAGGCTCTACCTAGATTCTTGTAGTCGGTTCCCCCTTCCTACCCCACATTTCCTCCACCCTCCAGGCATCACCACTCTCACCACTGGTCCTGAAGGAGTCATCTGTCCTGGATGTACGTCCTCTGGTCTAGCCAGATTTGTAAGGTAGAATTGAGATCATGATAGTGGGAAGGAGGAAGCATTTAAGAACTAGAGGAAAGTTCTATGTTTCATTGTTGCTACCCTGCCCCCTGACTGGCTCATCTCCTCCCCACAACCCTTCAGTAAGGGGGTGTCCAGTTGCCTACCGATGGGTGTTAAGTCTCCACTCAGCACTCACCCACCTTTACAATGATATGATTCTTTGTTCTTTGTGCATCATGTTTTATTGTGTTTTCTGTGAAGGTTTACACAGCAGTTTAGGTTTTCATTCAATAATTTCTATGTAAATTCTTCAGAGACATTGGTTACATTCTTCACAGTGCATGGACATTCTTATTATTTCTGTTCTGGTTCTATTTCCATTCATCTAGTTTCCCTGTCCCATTACATTATCATATTGTTTTAAAGAAACCTTTTTTAAGGAGACTGGTACCTAAGAGTGATGTTCATCATTTTGGGAGTCAATTTTTTATTTAGCTACCAGGTGACCAGGGGAATTCTCTTGAGGGCCATTCTTTAATTAGTCCAGTAAATTTGTTTGATTTTCATTTGTTTTGTGTTTTTTTTTAATTTAATGATTTTTACAATTTGAAATGACATATTTCTCCCGTTCCAACTGTGATTAACACAGTCTGGAAGAGGACTTTCTATTCTTCTCCTCTCAGGTGGATGAGGCCATGAACTGTGTAGACTATCTGTCCTGTACAGAGGGACAAAGCACAGAGGGCTAGGAAAGAGGAGGAAGGGACACAGGAAACGTAGGTAGAAAGTGGGATAAAAGATGGTACCGTGAGGGGATTGCCATGGATCCAATGAGACACAATGTATCTGAATTGTTTGATGTAAACCCAATGATGTGTTTGTTCTTGAAGCCTTCATCTAATTCATAATAAAAAGTTAAAAAAGAAAAAAAATCAAGCTTGTTAGAAAATATTAGAGGCCAGAGGGTTAATGATAGTAGAGATCTCTTCTTCATTTTTAAATAAAATGTATTCATATACTCCTACATATAAAAAAACATGCAGGGTCACCAATTGTTTTGATTTTCTGGATTTGAAGGATTAGAAACATCTTGGAATATTGGGTCAATGGGCATAATATAGTTTATAAAGTTATCTTTTACTTCCTAGTAGTGTTTGAAGTCTTTCAAACTTACAAATGGCTACTTAAGGTACAACCACTGGCCACTCTATCCATCTGGAACAAAAAAGAAAAAGGGAAGCCCAAACTATGTTTATTCTTAAAACTAACCACAGTGTCCTATTAAATATAAGCCAAATCATGTCATGCTTCATGACACTCAGAAATGTCCTTTGTGGTCAATGGTCTTACCATGACCTACGGAGCCTTCTGCTCCTCTATGGTCTCTTGGACCTCATTGCCTACCCTTCACTCTTTGTTGCTTCTCTGACATCCCATTATCCTTTGCACTGACAATAATACCTTCTTCCTCTTGTAATACCTTCCCTACATACGTTCATGGATAATTTTTCCTCCTCTTCCAAGTCTTTGCTTCTCTGCCACCCCCTCAACACTGAATCCCCTTCCTTAAAATTTCAACTGCCCCTACCCCTTCCTTTCCATATCCCAACTCTGGTTTTTCAAAAGTCATTGTGCTTATCACTATCCAACAGATTAGTTACTTGCATGTTAATTTTCTTTATTATACCCCCACCATGTTCACCAGCATATAAACTCCATGAGAATAAGACATTAAATTACAAGAACAACAGTGAGTATGGGGTCAAAGAAAATGTTCTAAAGTTGACTGTGCTGAAGATTGTACAACTGTTCTTGATATTGTTGAACTGTTGAATGATATGATATGTGGATGAATAAAACCATTTTTTTAAAAAAAGAGTGGATGCTGGTAACCTCCTCCTTACTCTGCTACTGCACCTCCCTGCCTGCTGGGACTGAGTCACTGAACCTGGGAGTTGCCAGAGCCCCGCCGTGTTGCCATTGACCTTGGAACCCTTGACTCTGAGCCCACCAGCCTGTGCTCTCCCTGCATTCTGCATCATTTCATGTGGCTGGGTGGGTCTGAAGAGGGACTTACGAGACTTAGGGGCTTCCGTTGAACTGGGCTGGAATGCCTTCTTGATACATAATTACTTCTTGATATAAAGCTACTTCTTATACATGAAAAAGAACAAGACAGGATCTTCATCACTGTTACCAAAATAGCACCTGGCACACCGTAAATAATCAATGTTGCTCAATGTATGGAAGAATGAATTTTGGTACCCAAGGGGTTTAGTGAGGAATCTTAAAATTAGTTTCACTATTTCTACTAAAAGTCATAGGAGAACTCATGTAAATGTATCTTCCCTGATGCATGAACTCTCATGTTAGGTATGTACTTAGACTTTTTCTTTAGCCTTCACAAAAATTAATAAATCATCCACGTATGTTGCATTACTAAATTTATTGTGTTGATTTCTATATGCTCTTTTTATTTCCCCTTGTGTCTTCGACTCTGCCAGTATAGTACAAAACCAGAAAAACAAACTCACTGCCTTCGAGTTGATGCCAAGTCACAGTAACCTTATGGAACACTTTGAGTTTCCAAGATTGTAACTGTTTGGGGGCGTAGAAGAGACCTATTTTTCTCCTGAGAAGAAGCTGGTGGTTTCAAACTGCCTGCCTTGCAGATAACAGCCCAAAGTATAACCACTACACCACCAGGGCTCCTCGCAGTATAGTATACTTAGAAAAAACAAGATGTTTAAAGGCAAATATTATTATTTTCAAATTCATTAATACATAATCCTTCAGATAATAGAGTCGGTGATGCTGATTTCAAATGAACACTTTAGAAATTTCTCTCAGCTTTTACATCTAGGCAAATTTTCTTCTATCTATAGACTCATGCTAACGAAAGACTAGGGATGAGCTCAGGAACTGGGAGCCTTCTCCCCTGCACCATAACCTCTGTTGACCAGCCTTTGGCGTCCTCTGAGCCAGAGACATTTACTGGAATTTACTGCCAGACTAGTGCATGAGCCTCCCCATTTCCTTGGATGACGTTTGAGGAGCAAACAAGAGGATTTAGAGAGCATTTCTCTCCTCCATTCCCCAGAGGCAGGGTTGCTGGTATCTGGATGCAAGCTGAGCTTTAAAGTCATTGTTTTAAATAAAGGGCCCTTTGATCTGGTTTAAAAACACAAACAGAGGGGCCTTTGCCCAATCCAAATTTGACATGTGTCCTTTGGTTCTGTAAATAATCCAATTTGAACACAGTATGTCTTATAACCACAAATGCAAAGTGTGGAATGAGGCGAGTTTTGTTATAAGAAGACAATCTGTGCTTATTATGCAACATTTTCCAATATGATGTTTTTGTTTCTGAGATCCTTCACATGTTCCTTCATCAGTGTAAGTACTCAGTATTTTTCCCTTTATACACTCCTGTAATTCTCTGTGATACAAGGGAATCTGTTAAGAAGAGCTTCTTTTATACCAAGAGTCAGAACAAAGCAAAGAAAACCTTCAAAGAAGCCAAAACCAAAATTATTCAAATCGATTCAATCCATGTGCTTGGGAAGCTTAACATTTTAGGGCAGAATAAGTGGTTAACAGACTTCTTCCTGAAGTTCAGGTCAGATGCTGTCTGGACATTATCAGGTATGTGCAGCAGCAGGCTCAGGGAAGAAAGGGTTTTGCAGAAAGTAGGAAAGTTTTACTTTCAACTCTTTTATGATGGCAACTCAGGCCAGTTGAGTTTACTTTCTTGGGCCTCTTGACCTCCGGATTCCTGAGGCTTAGGGGCCAATAAAGGTTATAACCTTGAGCCCAAGCTTCCCAGAGCTCCAAAGCTTTGCTGAACCTACAGGGTGAAATGTGTTTAAAAGTCTTCCCCAAAGGGAGAACCCAAAGTTAGAGGCTGTTTCACTGCCAAGGTCAATTTATATTCGAGAGAGTGCAGGAGATGGTGTCTTTGCTCAGGGGACTATCAAGGAAAAACAGAATTGACCTATTTTTCAGGGGAAAGGATTCCAAGTCTCAATCACAGTGACCCACTCTCCACCACATCCGTTCTCTGATCTTCCAGTGAAAGAGTGAACTTTCTGCAAATCACTTCTGCTAATGGCAATTGTCATCCTCAAAGCAAGGAACTGCCAGGACCCCTAAAACCCATAATGAAGAGTCATTATGGATTCCCACAAGGTAAAAACCTTCTCTGCATTCCAATACTAACACGTTACATCTCACATGCAATTATCCATGAGGCACAGTTGGACTAACATACAAAAATCTGCTGCTATTATGATTACTATTTTAATATTATTAACCTTTTCAGTGCTCATGCTTTTCCAAACATATCAGTAATTCAGAATAATCAATTGAATGAGGAACGTGGCATGGCAGCTGATTTTCTTTTGCACAAGAATTTCTGAAACTTGTAGAAAATGGTTTTCTCAAATGGCTGCTTAGAATAAACTGTTTGCTCTACCTAGGGACCACTTTTGGAACAGTAAAGACCTGTACAAATAGAGTCCCTTTGTGATTTCAAGCAATAGGAAAACAAGAATAAAGTATCGTCTCTTAAAGCCATATCACACTTATAGAAAGTGCTATTCCCAAATAGCACTGCAGTGGCCATAGATAAGAGACATATACCAGAATGTATTCACTTGCAACAAGTTTATACATACAGTTAATTTTATGAAGAGGTAGCTGTCTCAGTTTGAGGCACCAATTGGGAATAAAGAACTCATCTTAATAGTTTCTGTATGCATACTTTCTTCCATAATACAAATAAGATACTGTGTAAAAATGCTTACAAACAGTAAATAAAAAACTTTTCCATAGAGTTGATCCCAATGCATAGTGACCCCATGTGCTTATAGAGTAGAACCACTCCACAGGTTTTCCGGGCTGTCATATGTACAGAAACAAACCACCAGTCCTTTCTTCTGTAGCAGTAATTGAGGGTTCAGTACACCAACCTTGACGTTAGTAACCATGAGCAAGCCATTTGCTCTACTCGAGGACCACTTTCTAAATAATACAACCAAAAAATACCCAAGCTCACTGCTATTGAGTTGATTTCAACTCATGGAGACCCTATAGGAAGGAGGTGAACTGTCCCTGTGAGTTTCTAAGTCTGTGACTCTTGATGGGAGCAAACAGCTTTATTTGAGTCCCAAGGAGTGTCCTGATAGGTTAGAACAGTTGAACATAGAGTTAGCAGTTCAACTTGCAACACACCACACCACGGTGGCTCTTCTACAAACAGTAAATACTTAAAAAAGGTTATGGGAAAGAAGGGTTGCTTCCCTTCGCTATTCTTTTAGTACCCACCGAAATGTGAAGCTACGAAAAGCACTATCTCTTGGAAAGAAAATAAATTGCCATTTTTTTTCTGGAAACCTTCATAGTGTTTCTGTTAAATCATAGGGATGCAAAATCAACCTTTGTCTCTGAGCATTTACTGCTATTAGCCTTAATGAAAAACAAACAGCGGTCATCTCTAACCGTTCTCATATTGGGACCAGAGCAGACACAACAAGTCTGTTTCTGTCCACATTGGCTGAAATGCTTGTAACTTAGTGCATTTGATCTGTGTTATTGCATTTTTCAGTATTGAACTTCCAGTACAAGGATCCGACTTCTATAAAGGACACAATGTTATCTTTGGAACTGTTGAAGCCAGCAAGCTCTCCTTTGGGAAGAACTCAAGTTCCTCCCCTTTCACTTCTTACAAAAAGACTCATCACATCAGGTTCCCCCTATACCCTGGAGAGGAGACTGTGGTACAGTGCATTACTCCATTTCCGGTTGCTTAGCGGCTACCATGGGTTCTGATCCCTACTGACCCCGGTTTCAGTTTCCTGCTGCTGCTTTTACAGAAATATCAAAGTAGATGATTTTAAAGAAGAGAAATTGATGATGCTCACCATTTTAGAAGTGAAAAGTTGTAAGCAGAGTCTCAGCTGTGTTGATGATCTCTTTGTGGGTGGTCCTGCATATTCCTTGGTTTCTTGGCCAGTAGATGAACCCTCCCATGGCACTGGTCTTCCCCTGAGTGTGCATCACTCGGTGTCTAAACTGCTCTTTTTATAACTCAAAAGTAGTTAAATTTAGAACCCATCATAGCCATGTGTGATCTAATTAACATAACAAAAATCCTATTTCCATACAGGATTGCATCCACGGGTATAATGGTTGGATTTGAACACATGTTTTGCAGAACAAAATTCAATCCATAGCAGGTCACCTGCTGTGTTTCTAGTTCCGTCAGGTTAGGTTTCTGGATGTCAAGTTCCTCTTCGTTCAGAAGAAAGGGGAAAGCCAGATGATCATCCAAGGTCTGGTCTACACATTGATTCATCATAAAGACAGAAGCAAAATTAACGGAATCCCTCATTAATTAAATCACCTTACAACTGTAAGAGAAACAGTTCCCTAAAATGTTCTCTGTGTTTCCTCTCTCTCTGTCTCTCTCCCTCTCTCTGCCATCCAGTCAATGCTGACTCATCGAGACCTCCTGTGGTTTTCTGAACCAGTAACTGTTGACAGGGATAAAAAGCCCAGACTTTCTCCCAAGGAGCTGCTGGGGCTTTCGAATGGCAGACCATGTGGCTGGGAGCCCAACTCGTCACCACTGCACCACCAAGGCTCCCGTGGATCTTCTCTTAGTAAGTTAATAATAATATCCTTATGATCACTCATATGGAACTTGCATTTGTGAAACACATGAAAATTACAAAGGATTAGCTGAGAATTCATTTGTTTTTATAAAGACAGCTCAACTCTGAAACCATCATTAGAAATGGATCCATTCATAGAATAAATATCATCATGGGATAAAGATAAACATTGTGAAAAGAGTTACATATCCCCCAGAAGGAGTAAGTTCATCAGATCATTTTGTACGAGACTCCTTGGATGGAAAGACAGCAAGATAGAACTTCCTGGGTAAGAGGAAAATTCCAGAGGGTAGGGCTGGAAGTGTAAACTGGAGTGACCTGGGACAAACTTGGCCCTCTGCAACGTTTTGCCTGCAATCAGTTGGAATCACAGGGAAAATCATGATCTCCATTTGCTTCTTTGTTTTCTCCAAAACTAAATTATCATTCTGTCATTTTGTCAATAACGCAATGGCACGAATATGTAGCTAGCTTCTGGTTCAAAGACAGCCTGGTTGACCCCAGAGGAAGGTCCACATGACATTCGTTGCAAGATCATTCTTACCTAATTAACTGGCACACATGAGGTAATTAGGTTCCTACTCCCTGCCAGGAGGAAATTTGAGAAGTTTGTCTAAACATGGAAAATCTGATTCCACTTGCCCGATTTTAAGACACCTGGAAGGAAAGGGAGAAAGAGAGAGATTTCTTCCAGTCAGAAGAGAAGGTTAGTGTGTCCTGCTTCCATTCCATCATTTATTGCCAGGCCTGTGCTGTGCGGCAGACTTCCCCAGTCATTCGCTCCATGGCCGCGTGGAAGAAATGACGACAGAGAAGTAATTGGTGCACGTATGCTTGTCACAGCTTTGACCGTTTACGGAGTGTTGAAGACATGAAGTCAGACTCAAAGCATTGCAGTCACACGGACAAGCCATCGAATCAATGACGTGATTGGCAGAGCTGCTGCTCCAGATGAAACACTTATTGGAATGGGAGCGCTCTGAGCTCGTCGTGAGCAAAGGTGATGTGCAGAACATAAAGTGACACATTGTAGGCCATTGCGTTGATTTCAATGGCGACCTCATGCATGCCAGAGTAAAACTGTGCCATATAGGATTGTCAATGACGCTCATCACCAGACGTTTCTTCTGAGACGTCTCTGGATGGCATGGAAGCCCCCGTGTTTTTTTATTAACAACCAAGTGCTCAACCATGTGTGCTGCCCAGGCCCAGCACAAACAATCCCTCGCTGTAGCTGACTGTGACTCGTAGCCACCATGGAGGAGAGAGCAGAAGTCCCCATAGCGTTTCCAGGTCGATAATCTTTCTGGAAGCAGACTGCCATCGCGCCCACAGAGTGGACGGTGGATCTCAACCACCAACCTTTGGGGAAGTGCACTGAATGCTTAGCCCTTGCACCACCAGGGTTCATTATGTAGGTACTAAAAACTAAAAAGAAAAAAATCAAACATATTGCCAGTCAATTTCTACTCATAGTGACCTGATCTAGGGTTTCTGAGGTTAAAATCCTTGCAGACAATTTCATCTTTCACCTACAGAACAACTGTTGTGTTAGAAGCACAAACCTTTGGGTTAACCGTCCAATATCTAACCCATAGGGCCACCAGGCACTAGAGTGCACGTACTTGGTGAGAGAGATGACAGATTTTCTAGTGTTGTCATTTTCTAAGTGTGATCTTGGACAACTTACTTACCTAATGCCCCTCTCATAGGACCCTCAAGAGACCACCCTAAGGCAATAACTGAGCACCACCAGAACCCTGAGGGCATCCCTTCCAGCTGTCTGAGTGCCAACCTCACCCTCTGCCTGCAACTCCACCCTTCCTTATGCTCCCTAGCCCTGAGGGTGGTAGCTATTTTGTGTTTCAAATACTTTTTTGGAGTAATGACAAGTGTAAATAAAGTAGCTGTGTAACTCTGAAATTCCTTTTCAGATTTCCCAGGCTTACCTTGCCTGTTTAGGCCCTGGTGGCATCACGGTTAGGCATTCCGCATTGGATTGCTAACAGCAAGGTCAACGTTTCAAAACCACCACCCGATCCACAGGAGAAAGATGAGATTTTCTATGTTCGGAAAGGGTTACAGTCTTGGAAACCCACAGGTGCAGCTCTGCCCAGTGCTGTAGGGTCCCTAAAAGTCAGCATCAACTTGGTGGCAGCAAGCTTGGAGCTTACCTGTTTAGTCAGTTCTCTACGTTAAATAGTTTCTGTTAAAAGACCTAGGGTGGTTTCTGACTAGTAGACTGACATCTTTTCCCAGTCTGAAGAATACTAAAAATGAATATGAAAAATGGCCCTTTCCTTCAAAACCCCACAATTTAGTGGCAGGGACAACCAACCAAACAACACTCACTGTCACTGAGTAGAGATTAGAAAGAGCTTCCCCTTTGGGTTTCTGAGACTTTGGGTCTTTGGCAGGAGTGAATAGCCTCAGCTCAGTGGAGTGGTTAGTAGCCCCGCTGGGCCACCAGAGCTTATGAGCTCAAGGCCTGTGAACAGGCACAGAGAGAATGCAGGTAGAAATTGATTGCCGCCACTTAAAATATAACTGCCAATAATGGACTCTAGGAGTTTAGAAAAGGGAGTTTCCCTCCCACCTTTCACTGCGGGCTAGGCCAGAGCATGTACACAGGTATGGATAAAAAATAAGAGCTCACTGCACAAGGAATCCAGGAATAAGAATGGGAGTAGCAATACCAGGAGGGTAAAGGAAAGGTGGGGAGAGGAGGGAAGGAAGGGGGAACTGATCACAATGATCGACACAGAATCACCACCACCACCACCCCACCACCTCCAGGGGGATGAACAACAGAATCCGCAGGGGAGGGGAGATAACAGTCCATGTAAGACAGAAAAATAATAATTATTTATCATTTATCAAAGAGTTATCAGGGTGGGAGGGAGGGAAAAAAAAGAGGAGCTGATACCAAGGGCTCAAATAGAAAGTGAGTGTTCAGAAAATAATGATGGCAACATATGTACAAATGTGCTTCGTGCAATTATGTCTGGCTTGTTATAAGAGCTGCAAGAGCCCCCAATCAAATGATCTTTTAAGAAAAAAGAAAAGGGAGTTTAGTAGGTCCATGGTATAGTTTTCACCTTCTACGTGGAAGCACATAGCACCAACCGTGCGGCTGGTGTAGGACCTGGCAGGGTGTCCTTGTGTTGGACATAAGGTTGTTATGGGTTGGAACAGACTCCGCGGCACACGGCACCAAGCAACAATAACAACCTGTGGGAGGCTTCAGTGTGAGCAGCATTCTATTGTGCATGAGGAGCTGACCCAACAGCAGCTAGCAACAGGAGTTCTCCACAACCACCCGCCGCCATCCAGTGGCTTCTCCCTCACAGGGACCCAAAGGATGGAGTAGAACTGCTTCTTAGCGTTTCTGAGACTGCACATCTTCATGGGAGCAAACAGCCTCATCTTTCTTCTGCAGAGTGTTGGTGGGCCAGTTAGTGAGTGCAAACCTCTGCCTGATAATCAACAAAAACCTTTCAAATACATTCATGGTAGAGAGAAAGTATGTCCTGCTCAACAATGTCTTCAGTTAATTTTTGGAAGATCAATTTTAAATTATAGATGCAGTGAAAGTCTTGTCCAACTACACATTCAAAATAAATATAAATCTTTGTGTTATCAAAAAAAATTCTTAACAGATCCAAGGATGTAATGCTGTGTGTTGGGTTTATGTTTCCTGACTATTTTAGGAACCGCCTCTCCTCCTACTAATCTTCTCCTCTGGAGACCTCTAATATGGATGATTACTGACATTCCTACTAAAATGATAAAAAAATACAGGAAATGTAATTTTAATGATTGTGGGTTTCAGCCTTTCCAAGTCACAATAGTTAAATGAGAATTATTTACAAGTAGAGTATGCTTCCCTTAAGAATTCCTTTGACTCACCTGGGTTTATGGGCTTTGCCTGTTTTCCATTCTATTTTACAAATGTTTATATCTAATAGCATCAGGAAACTCATAGTGGTTATGCATGAAGTGGAGCAGAATCATAACCAACAATGTTGATGAGACTAACTTTATTTAAATCTCAGGGAATCAGCCACGAGACTTCATAACCTATGTTTTAATATTTGCGATGGATGGTTTTTCTTTTTCTTTTTAAAAATCATTTTATTGAGGGCTCTTGCAGTTCTTATAAATAAAAGTTTATTCCATAAATCAATTGTATCAAGCATATTTGTACATATGTTGTACATTGTACATATGTTGCCATCATCAGTTCCAAAACATTCTCTATTATTGATGGTTTTCCTCCAAAAGAAAAAAAAACATAGTTTTGCTCAAATATTTTTTAAAATATTTTTGAAAGACTTATAAACCATCTGTGAACTCCTGTAGATAATAATAGGGTTGTCCCATAAACTTTTGATCTATTTGAAGGAAATTTGTAAATTGTGTCCCTTCCTTACAGGGCACCGGGTCATGTGGAGTTTTAGGAGAACGGTGGCATCTGGTTTCTGAGCACACTTCAGCAGCACAGGCTTTGCTGCTAAATCACTCTGCACTTGGACTCGGCCATGGTCAGCGTGAAGCAGTGGAAGAGGGTCCACACATGTGAAATCCATGTGTAATAGCACGGCACTGTGTGCTAGTCCAGGCTGACTAGAGAAACAAATCCAGAGACATTCATATATATGTAAGAGAGAACATCTCAAGAAGTAATTATGCATCAATAAATCATTCCAGCCCAGCCCAGATCAAATCCATAAGTTTGCTATTAGCCCAGAAGTCCGATATTAGCCCATGAATTCCTCTTCAGACTCATGCAGTACCTGCAGTGATGCCAAATATAGAAAGATAACAGACCAGTGGGTGGACAGTCTTGTGTGTCCAATGGCTCCAGGGCTCTGGCTGTCATCAGCGTGGCTCCATGTGGCTTGTCAACAAGGAATGTGAAGCCGAGAGAGAGAGAGAGAGAGAGAGAGAGAGAGAGAGAGAGAGAGAGAGAAACATGTCCCAGGAGAAAAAGAGGAAGTTCCCAGAATCCTCATGAGAAGGCCACACCCACAAGGAAGCATTGTCAGGCTGTGACCTAATTGACAGGCTAGACTCTGCCCCTTCACTCTTAAAGTTTACATGAGATTATGTAAGGACAACCCCCTGCATACATGTGACATGTCCCTTAAGATTTGATCTCTACTTTTAAGCATATTGCATCCTAGTTGGGCAGGAAGCCATATTTGCATGGGAACAAATGGATTGTGTATTGGACTGCAAATACAAGGTCAGCAGTTCAAAACCACCTGCCACTTCCTGAGAGAAAGTTAGACTCCCATACAGATTTACAGTCTCAGAAACTCACCAGAGCAATTCTACTCAGACCTAAAAGGTCACTATGAGTCGTAATTGACTGGATGGAAGTGAGTTTTTGAGTTTTGCAGAAGAGAAACAAATTTGATAAACGGAATTGCTGGTAAGAGCTCAAACCAATGTCACTGGGAAAGGAGTAGAGGACTCAGAGAATTCACTGTGACACAAAATAAACGCTTATTTGAAAAAAAGAGAAAGCAGCTACAAGATGACTTCTCTGGAGATTTCTTACTTTGGTAACTGGGTACACGGCTGTGCCATTCTTTAGGAGAGAATCATAGCTCCTGTTATAAGTTGTCATTAGATCAAGTCCAACTACATGAAGTGAACTCCATGAGCACAGAGTAGAGTTTGCAAGGCCACTGTTTTTCGAAGCAGATTATCAGGCCCACCTACTGAGACGTTTCTGGTGGCTTCTGTTGAACTTCCAAAATAGTGATAGAGAACTTAACTATTGGTGTCACCCTGAGGCTACAAGGAGGAGGGCAGAACCACTAGGGTTAAAATCTAACGCTTTATTATTTTATCTCTCTTTGGGCCCATTTTAAATATGCTCTGGTTTTTGATATTTCTTGTTTTCTTTTCAATCAGGGTTTTTCTTTGTTATTATTGTTTGGTTATTTTTTTGTTTGTTTTGGTTTTAGTGGTGTTGTTTCCATATTTTCTAGTATATGAAATCCAGGATGGAAGGATTTATAGAGACAGTAACTGAGTTAATGGCTTAATGGGGGTATGCAGGGGAAGGTTGGAGGAATATGGGAAGGTGGTAACAGTGGGTTCAGGAAGGAAAAAAATGTTCTAGCATTTTATGGTGGTTTGATTGTGAAGATGCTTGTGCAACTCTTTATCATATGACCTAAATATTAAAGTACCTTTTGTGTGAATTGTATGTCAAAGACTGTTATTAAAGAAATAAAAATAAAAGAAGGGTGGAGGGAAAGCAAGTCACAAGGAAGTCATAGAAAACATAATCAACTGTTGATATCCTCCAGACTACATTTTCGTTCGCTGGCAGTTGTGCTAGAATGCCACAGGCTGACAACGTCCCACCACAACCTGGTCCCTATTTTGCTGCCTGGGGATTTTCTTTGGTACCATAAGAATAAACAAAAGCATCCCTCAAGTTCAGAAGCAAGCACAGACATTTTAACGAGTTCTAGTCATTGATGGGCAAGTTTGGAGATATGTTTTACAGAGTTCAGAAGAGGTGAATGAGGTTCCACTACCCATCACATAAATCTATTCACTAATATTCCCCTTTAAAACTCTTTCCTTCCCGATTTTACTTCACCTTTCTCTCCTTTTTTGCTTCCTAGAAGCATTTTTCCAAGGAAAACATTTGCCTGAGTCCTGTCTCGGGCTCTGATTTCAACAAGAGATTCTTCAGTCCAATGCTCAGAATGGTGGGCACATTTTAGTTGCTGCTGTGTGCTTGTGAGCTGAAGAAGAGAGGGCAAACATGAAAGAAGTAGAAATGGTAGGAGCTAAAAGGGGCCATGGGTGTAGGGAATGTTGCTAGTGTTCTTAACGTAGTCAAGACTGAGTATAGTGAAGAGGAAAGGGGAGAGGAGAGGTAATCAAATAAGTAGAAAGGGCCCTTTGAGGAAGAGCAAGAGATGGGATGCAAAGTGGAAATCAATGACTTTAGATCTACCTTGGTCACTAAAACCTGACCAAAGAGTAAAATATGATGAGAAAGTTTATGGAAGAAGGAGGATTTCTAGCTTGACTTCTGTTTTTTTCTGTAAATCAAGAGACTATTGTTCAATCTGTAAGTAGCCCAGAGATGACTAGAAAGGGAAATTTGAGAACAGAGGCCCAGGTTTTGAAGAGTAGGTGGTGGAACTCAGAGAATGCACCAGAAGAATGACTGGAAAGTTCTGTGATTCCTGCAAGATGGGAGAATCTAATTTTGATGTGGTTAGTTCAGCAGTTCAGAGTCAGAAGTCATGAATCCTAAAGGATAGATTTACTCAAATGCAGCGGTTCTCAACCTGTGGGTCACGACCCCTTTGGGGGTCAAATAACCCTTTAACAGGGGTTGCCTAAGACCATCAGAAAACACATATTTCCAACGGTCTTAGGAACCAAGACACCACTCCTCTATCCATCTCCAGGAGGGTCCACTCACATGCAGACATGCC
>NW_022103904.1:9370967-9385253 GCF_000313985.2 Echinops telfairi
GCAGCCGATATTAGGGACTAAAGTAGAAGGCAAATGTTTTGAGAATGATGAGGACAACAAATGTACATATGTACTTGACACAATGGATGTATGTATGTATGGATTGTGATAAGAATTGTACAAGCACCCAATAAAATTATTTTTTTTAAAAGAAGAAAAGAAATATTTCACAATACATAATTACATATTGTTTTGTGATTAGTCACTTTGCTTTAATTATGTTCAATTTGTAACAATGAAAATATATCCTGCATATCAAATATTTATATTACGATTAATAACAGTAACAAAATTACAGCTATGAAGTAGCAACGGAAATCATTTGATGGTTGGGGGTCACCACAACATGAGGAACTGTATTAAAAGGTCGCGGCATTAGGAAGGTTCAGAACCACTGATTCAATGGGTTTAGGTCTATGGTGGTAGTAGAGAGTGACTTAAGTTATAGGTAAAAGCAGGTGAAAATGCAGCCAGAAGAAAGCTGACCACAGAACATAATAGAGAATTCAAGTAGCATTTCTAAAATAGTTGACTGCGAGACTTGCACTAGAATCATCTAGGATGCTCATGAAATGCAAATTTCTAGGCACTGCTTATACATAAACAATCAGAACTCCTTGAGGGGGCCTCAGAACTGGGTGTGTTTACATGGATGTGCTCCGCTGGTGATATTGGTCATTGAAGTCTGCCGGAGATTGTTGACGAAATTGCCAAATAGGTATGGTGGAAATAAGCGGGGTAGAGCATTCTAAAAGTAAGATGTGCTGTTGTTGTTGATGATAAATACTGCAGAGTTAGCTCTCATTCATGATGACCCAATGTACAATAGAACAAAGTGTGGCACAATCTTGTGTCACCTTCATGAGCATTGATATTGGGTCAACCGTTACAAGTATTTGGGTAGCGTCTTCCAACCTAGGTGTGCTCATCTTTGTACACTATCGCAGACATTATTCTATTGTGGTCCATGGAGTTGTCATTACTATTACTACTCTTCAGAAGCACATTTTTCTTCCTAGTCTATCTTAATCGAGAAGCTCTACTGAAACCTATCCATCAGAGGCGCTCCTGCTTGTAATTGAAATGCCAGCTGTGTCGTTTCTAGCATTATAGCAGCACACAAGTTACTACAGTACAACAAGCTGACAGACAGATGGCAGATACAAAAAGTTGGCTGTCCATAAGAAAGCGTTCTGTTCAGTGCCAGGATGAGACCATGGCTATTGTGGGCTGATAGGTTAGGTGAAGTTCAGTGAGTCCTCCTTGGTGCCGAAACTGTGATGCTAGGTGATGACATGATCCCCAAGGTCAAAACTCGGTTGGTTTGAGAGATGATGGGGGCATCACTACAAAGAAGAGTAACCAAAAGGGATGAATGATAGCAATGGAAACAGAAGGCAAGGTTTAATGTTTGGAGGTAGCGTCCTCTCTCTTCTCTTTCACTATACTGGATGTGGGGAAGGAGTCTTGCTTCTTGAGAAAAATTGTAAGAGGAAGCAATAATATCCCTAGACAAGCCCAAACTGTAATTAGGACTCGGTGGGCCTTGTATGAAGAGATATGAGGCAATGCTTTTTCTCTGAACAAGAATTATAGAGAGGACATGGAAAGGTTAGAGGGAAGGGAGTAGTGAAGGAAGGAATCGGGAAAGGAGCTAAGTGACCACTGGGCTTTAGCGACAAAGGCCAAAGATGATGGGATGTGGGAGCCAGCAAGAGTCATTGGAGCCCCAGTTGCAAATCTCAGAATAAGGAAAGTCAGTGACCCCTAAAACTTAGGGTTGTTTCCTTAAATGATGATGATAGCAGATTGGCCTTTGCCCTGGGTTCCAACTAGAATAAAGTATTTGGGTGCTCAGGAAGATCTTATCACAGATGTGTGCGTGATCGTATCAATTAGTTCCCCAGGATGATAGAAGGTCTAACGAGCTGGATCCTGAAGAAAGGGACAAAGGAGACAATTTCAGATGGATTAAGAGGAAATGCATGAACTAGAGAAAGAGCAAAGCTCAGTTGAACCATGGAGACAAGGCAGCTCATTGTTAGTACAAGATCTTGCTAGGCTTTGTCCCCACAAAATCCTTCTTTTTTCCAGGAATCATTGATGCTACTCTATATGGTTGGGACACTTTTCTCAGAGCTGCCTGTGGGTACAAAGCCACTTGGGCTGTCCTTGGTGTCCTTGGAACAAGAGAATCAAAGGGGCAGCCCCACTCTCCCCTTGTTTCACCTGTGAACGATGATTGGCCCCGAGGGCTGGAGGGGCTTTGAGGAAGCACTGTTGCATGGGAGAGCAAAGCCACATCCCCGGGAGGGATTGCTGATGGCCTTAGCAAATGTCTGATTTTTCTCAAAGCATGTGGGTTCCTTCAGACCGGGCTAGACTGCATGATGTGGAGAAAAACTTAAAAACGTTTACTCTTTCCATCTGCTCTGGAGGCAGGAATGGCAGCACCATCAAAGGTAGAAAGAGAAATGCGCTTGGGAATCGATATTATTTATATTCAACTCATCGAAACAAGAGGAGCAAGTATTCACATCGTTTCACTATTCAGAACAAAAAACTTGAATGAGAAATTGATCTTTAAAGAGTTTAACAAGTTCCTCCAAACTTTTCAAAGCAGTCAGTGGTTTATGTCTTCTATTATAGCTGCATAAAGTTCTGAGAGATAGTTCATCACATATCAGCCTTCAGTCAGGTTCACTTGATACATTTTAAGTCTATAAAACCCATGTTTTAGACAGCTATTCCATTGGTCTAAGTAAATCAGGGATACATCTATGTGTGTGTTTTAACAATTAGAAACAAGGACATTTAAACCACACTTATGATCAATTTCTTTCTGGGGACCTAAATCAGATAACTAATGAGATAGGAATGTCGCAATGCATTTGGGGCCCCTGGCTGGATTCCACTTCTACGGAAAGGCGGATAATGCTGACAACATGACGTATGTATCAATTGAGATTTGTTCAATCCGATCACCTGTAGAAAGGTATTGTAATCAATCAATCATGTGTGAGTGAATGGAAACAAAAGCAAGTGAAGACGAGACAATCAGCTAGGAAATTCTTTCCATAAAACTTAGTTTTGATTAAATGGAAATTTCTCCTGTCTCTTCTTACTAATCAATTACTTCCAATGGTCCATGAATATAAAAACTGTATTTTAATCTTACAATGAAATATGAACAGAAGAAGTTAAAGTATTGCCTTTGGGGCTATGCTTCTTTTATGGAAAATCTGTAAAATGGGACAATGAGTCCATCTTGACTTCCCTACAGGACTCTCCTAAGCAATAAACAAGATCACTTTCAACTTCTGAAGTATTTTGAAGATGTAATCGAACTATTATTCAATTATTCATTGGATTCACATTTTGCCTTAAGATATGAAGAACTGGTACTACACATGCACTTAAAGATACAGCTGCCGCTGTTCTCATTTCTCGGTTTTTCTCTGTTTCCTGGCTACCTTTGGCCATTTCTGCAGCTCAGTACTGTATAGAAAAATAGGTGCCAGTGCAGAAGGTGGAAAGAAATTGTTAGGCTCCTCTTCCAACTTCATAAAGATTCTTGGCTTTCTTCTTCATACCAGTAGTTTGAATTATTAGGTAGGAGACATGCTGTCAAAAGACTGGATAATTATCTGTCATTTTCCATGTCTGAAAGCAGCCTTCCACCTCAGCAGCTAGATGGATAATCTGTGCTTGCATTCCAAAATTTATTATATTTGGATTTTATGTGGGAGTACGTGATGCCTTGAGGGAGAAACCTCAAGCAACCTCTCTTCTCACCACCTCCCCACCCACCCGCCAACCACACAAGCACGCACGCACACACGCATGCACGCACGCACGCACGCACAGACTCCCACACACGACACAACCATACACAGTTTTGTGGACCAATAACTGACCAAGAAATCTTAGATATTTGCTCATTAATCTTGTAACTACACATATATGTGCATATTCTCATTTTCACATCATGTATTGGCCCCATCGATGTTTGTTAACATGGTGTCAAATACAAAAACAAATCCTAAAACGCTGATTGACATTTTCCCTAAACTACCACTGTTCTTTGCTAAAGATTACATCAGATATATTGATGTCCTTCAGTGAGCTAGTCATTAAATACAAAAGTCAAATGCTGACTCAGCAGACATCTGGTCTATTTCGCGTTATTTGAGTTGTTTTTTCCCACCCATTGGGAAGGCTCCATGGTGAATTTATTTCAATCGCTCCCTTGCTTTGATTTGGGACCACCAGCACGCGTTTTTCATTCATCCTGTAGGTTCAGGAAAAAAACAAACTCCCTCAGCCACTTTGAAATTTCGTCCTCACGCTCATAATCAAGCATTCATTTTGTCAATTGACTGTGTTGAATGTTAACTCTGTACTAGACCCTGAGAATGCACAGATCAAAGGCAGGGTCCCCGCCCTCCCTGATGGATTGCATTTTTACACAAATAACAGGAACCTTTTACATGTGTTTGCCCTCCCCTGCTTCCTCCCCAGGGAAGGTATTTTTGTAAACACACAGTACTATTTTTTTTTATAACAGCAACATGTATAGACAAATATGCCGTTTTCATGATGAGTGCTGATACACCATAGAGCGCTGAAGGCTCTCTGCTTAGGAGCCACAAAGAGGAATTGGGAAAGGGAATTTTGACAAGAGAGTCTGACATTTTCCTGTAGACACAAGGACTGCAGCTCTTGTGTGCAGCTGTAGGAGAGCACGGGAAATCTGAGAGAGTGGTGAGGCATTTACGTGGAGTCTAAGACTAAAGCGTCTGTAGGTAGAAGATGTCAGCTCAAAGGAGCCATGCGTGTCTACAATGGGAGGAACGTCATCCTCTAGGTCAGTGGTTCTCAGAATATGGCTGCCAGACCAGCAGCATCAGCATCACTTGAGATGATGTTGTATGTGCAAATTACTGGGCCACACCCCAGCCCTGTTGAATCAGAAACTCCAGGGGCACGTCCTGGTAATCTAGATTTTAACAAACTTACAAGCGTTTCAGATGCACCCACATTTGAAGACCATGAGGTGATGACAAGTATTCTCAATGCTGGCTACATACTAAAGGCACCTGGGGAAATTTTAAAACATTGCATATTCCCATACTCCACCTGAGCCCATTCATAAATTTGAATCTCTGAAGGTAAGAGTGGAAAAGGATATGATTCATGGGTTTTCCAATGGTTTTCATCCTGTGCAGTTACGCAGGATCTCATGCTTCAAAGGATCCCCTGCTTTGTTTAATCATCTATTAGTTTCATTTGAAATTATTAAAAACATTTTTAAAGAGCCTCATGTTTTCATTTTGCACTGGGTATTAGTATAAGTTAAAGGTTCTTAGTAGCTGGTTAGAGAATACATTAGAAATGGTGTATTTCAACTTGAACTTCAATGAATTTTATGATGGTCACATAGTCAAAATGGACAAATGTTGAGTGAATAAAGTTTTAAATATGTTGATTAAAACCTAGTAGATGATAAACATAAAAATTGTCTAAAACAGATTGTGGTAGTTATATAATTTGTCAATTTGAGGATTAAGAGTGTAGGGGTGGAGTCTAGCCTGTCAATCAGATCATAGCCAATGAGGCCTGTGTGGGCATGGCCTTCTCCAGAGAATTCTGGGAAATCCAGTATTTCCGCATTGGAGGCAGGAGAGTCTCTCTCTCTCTCTCTCTCTCTCTCTCCTCACTCCCTGGGGTAGATTGCAAATGACAAGACACGTGGAACTACTCTAGTGCCCTGAGCTGGAGAAGCCACATGGACCTACCCTGATGCAACCAGACCTCGGAAGCCGGAGAAGCCACGTAGAGACCCCTGCCAGCACTCAGATGCTTACAGCGCCACTAGATCCAAAGACTTTCTACCCACTGACCTGTGATCATCCTGCATTCGGCGTCATTGCATGTGTTTTGCCAGTCTGAAGAGGACTTTATAGATTGGCATTGGACATATGGGCTAATATCGGACTTATGGGCTTGGACTGGACTGGGTTGGGATGCTTTCTTAATGTACAATTACCCTTTACATAAAACTGTCTCTTATGTACGTATGAGTTTCTATCGATTTGTTTCTCTAGTTGACCAGACTAACACAGAGATTGATGACAGCCTGAGAGAGTTCTCCTAGGCAAGCTATTAGTCTCTCTCCTGTATTGTGAGAAATGGCCATTATGATTTGAATGAAGATATTATATTAAAATAATGCTTATTATATTTACAGATGATATAATTCAATATGTTAATTGACAGAATCAAAATACTACCACCATCAGGGGTGTAATGAAACTGACTCTCATTATTTATAATCATATATTGTATACATATCTTCCCAACTTCTTGTTCAGTGGCCTTGCAAAGTAGTTTGAAGTCAGCCAAGTGGCAATATTTATATCACAAAGACTGACAGAAGTTCAGCAGCACTACATTTAGCACATCACTGGCTATCAACATCATTGATTATCTCATTTAATTCACATTTAATATTATGACGGGTCACATTAAGATTATGATAGTCCGGTTGTCAGAGAAGAACTAGGAGAGTAATACAAGTTGAGTAACTTTCTTAAAGTCTACAAGTAAAGAGACCAAATATCAACTGAAAGACTGTCTGTTTTCATATTTCGCATCCTGTGAGTGAAGAAATCAAAATACAAATAAAAGCTTTTGACAGATTAGAACACAGTCCAAATGTAACAAGGTAAAGATAAAGCACAAATGGCTAGCTCTGGACTTGGGATGAAAAACAAACCCACCAGTATGGGCCCGGATGCTTGGTGTATATGCCAAAAGAACATAGATATTAGTTGGAATTATACTTCTGTTTGCTTACTGACTTTGAGTTATTTGTTTTTATTTTACTTTTTTAAACAGCTTTACTGGCACATAATCCATATATCATGCAATTCTATAGTTCATTCATATCAAGAAGAGTTGTATAATCTTTACCACAATCAATTTTAGAACAATTACTTCATTCTTGTTTTCATTATTAGTAGCTCCCCATTTCTCCCCAATCTTCTCTGCCATCCCCCCAAGAAACCACCAATTCAATTACTGTCTCAAAAATTTACCTATTCTGGATTTCATATACAGAAACACATACCAAAATTAAAAAAAAAACAAACCTAGCAACAATAACAAGGTAAACAGAAAAAAACTTCAATAGAAAAGAAAGTATAAAATGTTAAAAGCTAAAAAAATATATTAAAATCTAGAAAAAATTTAAAATGGGTCAAATAGGAGATCAAATGACAAGGTGCTAAATTTCAACATAAGATCAGCTGCAATAATCCACTTTCTAATGCACTCTGTATGATACCAAAGCTATTCACATCCCTGGCCTATGGTCAGAGGAGAGGCTTAATAAACATGTATTTCCTTCCGTTTTACAATTTTTTTAACCTAAAATAACCTTTAACTGGCTAAATTAATGACAGTATCAATAGAATTAACTTATGCCCCAAGGAGATAATTGATAATGTTCTCTAACATAAAATGACAATGCTGTCTCCAAGGTGAGACTCATATAAACCATAGATATATGAATGGATTTGAGGCTCATGTTTCATTTTATCTCCAATCTAAGAAGAATTCGTTCTTATGACATGGCCCTCCTTGATGATCACTCTCATGTAAAGATCGCTTGAGATATGGGTGCTACAGCAAAGTGTGGGGAAGAAACTACATGGTGCCAGCTATCTGAAAGAATAGCATCTGGGGTCTTAAAGGCTTTTCTTCAAACCAGCAGTCATCTAAGTGAGGCATCAACCAAATTCACATGGAAGAAGCACACCAGCCTGAGTGATCCAAGGATTGTAAATAATATAATCCAAACCCAAAGGAGGGAATGATATCAGACCTTAAATTGTGAACACCTGGTTTGCAGAAGGCTATGAATGACTGTGGAAGCCCCGAATCCATTTTCGGCTTCCACACATGAATTAAATCTCCAATAAATCCCCTCTGACTATCGGCAAGGGATGTGAATAGCCTTGTTATCAGACAGAGAGCATTATAAAGGTGATTATGATATATATAATTTAAAATGTAATATCTTAACATTTGAGAATGTACTTTTAATTGATCGACAACCGTATGATAACTAACTCTGGTTTGCCTTTCAATCCACCTGATTCACTGTCAATCTATCATGTGCTAGGAGCCGTATAACACTCGGCCTCCCAAAGTGGCTTCTTTTATGTGATTGCCTGTCTCCACCATTTGACTCTCAGCCAGCTTGGGCTTGTTCTGTCCTCTTTCATGTGCTGAGGGTTGAATTGTGTTCTTCAAAAAGATATATTGAAGTCCATGTCTGGTTCCCATAAATGTGACTTTGTTTGGAAACAGGGTCTTTAAAGATGTTTTTAGATAACATGATGTCTTACTGGAACAGACGGGCTCCTCCTCCCAATTGCATCCTGTCCTAAATGAGCAGGGAAACAGACACACGCTAGGCAAAATGGCCAAGTGAAAATACATCAACTAGCCAAAGAAAACCAGGGATTGCAAAAAATTTCAAGAAGTAAGAAAGATATTCCTGGAACCTTCCTTCATTTCTTGTAAGAGTGCAAAATGATATCGCCATTGTGGCAAGTATTCCAGTGACTTCTTTAAGAGCTAGAGGTAGAACTACCACATAGCCCAGCAATTTCTCTCCTAGGTAGATACCCTAGGGACCTAAGAAGAGTGACATTGGCAGACATATGCATGCCTACACGCACTGTAGCACTATTCCCAATAGCAAAGAGATGGACACAATCTAAATGTCCCATAGCTATAAGGAAAAATAAAATGTGGTAAATACATGCAATAGAAAATACTCAAATACAGGGAATCCAGGATGGATGAGCCCTGTAGGACCAGTGGTGTGAGTGGCAAAACAGGGAGGGTAAAGGGCGAATGGGTAGGAAAGAGGGAACCGATAACATGGAACTGTGTGTGACCTCCTCCCTGGGGGACAGACAACCGAAAAGTGGATGAAGGGAGACGTCGGACAGGGAAAGATATGACAAAATACCCATTTATAAACTATCGAGGGCTCATGAGGGAGGGGGAAGCGGGGAGAGAGGGGAAAAATGAGGACCTAATGTCGGGGTTTAAGTGGAGAGAAAATGTTTTGAGAAACGATGTACAAATGCGCCTTACACAATTGATGTGTGTATGGATTGGGATAACAGTTGTATGAGCCCCTAATAAAATGTTAAAATAAATAAATAAAAAGCAAAAAAAAAAAACTCAATTATGGAGAAAAAATATTTACTAAAACATCTTACAATGCAGATGAACCTGAAGAACTTAGGTTGTGTGAAATAAATCAATCACAAAAATAATAAACAAATATTATATATTCTCCCTTCAATTAAAGGACATGATAGATAAATGTAGAGAAACTAGTGCTCATGAGTGGTTACCACAGATGTGCACAGGGGGAAAAAAAGACACATTCACTTGCTGGTAGAGATACTTTTTCATTTTTGTTGACAGGAAAGGACACTGGTTGAGGGGTGGAGTGTGCACGGCTTGACCACATTAAACGATAGCACTAAAATGTACACAAGATAAAGGACCTTTTGGTAATTGCTGTGGCATAGAGAATTTTCAACAAGCAAAAAAATATATATGTATAGATAAATATTATCAGAGTAGCACTGCATACTAGGTTGAATAAAAACAATGAGTTTTATTGAAGATCAAACACAATTTAACCTCAAAATGAGCAGATTCTCAAAGTGGATCCTCTCCAGTTTAACCTTTGTTTGACCTTTAGTAACACTCTTTGCTTTGCTGTGCTTTGCTTTGACTCAACAGAGTATGTGGTGCTAGTCTTTGACATTACATGGTAACAGAAGCAGAATATTGAAAACGTGCCATCTTTCATACCTTGGACAAACTTAGAATGTGGGCTCAAGCCAGCACAGGCATTAAGCTCATTTTTTTAATGTCATGGTGCTATATTGGGTATGGAATATCTCAAAATCTGGACTTCTTTCTCTTGCCTTGAATCCTTTCATGTTTTATTGTCCATTTCATTCCTTTTACTGTCATTTTGTTTGTCTCTTCAAACCTTTTGTGTGTGTGTCCATTGCCATCTACTGGTCAGTGAGTAAACCACCCTCACCTTCTATTCATTTCATCTCCTTAAAGAGAGTCCCAAATGGGACTGCTCATTTTGTTCTAATGTTCACATTAAGGTTTTGTACACATCATGATTTCAGCATGCATTCAAGTTGGAGGCACAAAAGGATTGTAGTGTTGATGTAGTGCACTTCCCAGTTTTCTGTTCATAGAAGGTACTTAGTAAGCTGTGGAGTGCTAGTGGACCAACTATGTATGTTCTGTTACTGGGGAGAATTTAGCATATGAATTAAACAAATTAAGCTTTCTGCACAGTGAATTAGAATCTAAAAGCATAACTCACTGATGGCTGTTTAGATATTCCCATTATAATTGGATTTTGTATCAGCACTGCCATCTACTGGCATAGAATAGACTGAGACATCTAAACCTATTTTGTTTGGGCCCTAAGCTACCTATTGTTATGTTGGTTTTATTTCTTGCTTGCTTCCTCTAATGTTTTGATGACTTTTAAGTCCTTTCTAATTATACAAATGAAATATTTTAAAAAATTAAAAACACTCCCATAGAGTTGATGTTGGCTCAAAGTAGCCCTTATCTTATAGAGTAGAACTGGTCTTATGGGTTTCTGAAACTGTTTATGAGAGTAGAGATCCCCGTCTTTCTCCGAAGGAGAAACCAAAGGAGAGGCTAGCTAGTGATTTTGAACTTCTGACCTTCGGGATCATGAACTTGTAACCACTACGCTACCAGGGCCCCTGTCCTTCCAATTGTAGGGACTAATAAATTTGAAACACGAGATTAGATCACTTGTCAAGACTTCTAGTACCTACTTAAAGGTTCTTAATATAAATTGGTATATTTTTTAATGCACTAAAATAATTAAGTGGCTATTCTAAAGAATCCTATAAAGCATGCAGAAAATCCTAAAACTCACAGTCGAGTTGATTCTGACCCATAGTAACCCCATAGGGCAGGGTAGAACTCCTCTGTGGATTTCTGACACTTGAACTCCCTTTGTGAGTAAAAACGTCATCTTTCTCCTCCGGAGCAGCTGTGGTTCCAACGGCTGATCTTGTAGCTAGCAGCTGAATGCAAAACTACGATGCCACCAGGGCTGCAGAAACTAAAGCAATAACATTTTATAATCTTCTGCTTCCAGAAGTTGTGATGAAACTATGTTGAAGAATTTAATCTGAATACTTTTATGATAAATAGGTGCTTATTTAAGCTTAATTGTTCTAATATTTTCAAGAATTGGTAAAAGTGAATGTGTTCTTACAAAAAAGCTTACGTTATGCCAATCTTAAAAGCAAAACCTTTAAAATAATTAAAGGCACATTAAGTATGTTTTGTTAAAAGAAAAATATAGTCATTTGTCCTATCATGAAGCAGACTGAGTGTTCTAAGATGAAACAGAAGCTAATGAACCCAAGGTTGGCAGTGAGATGACAGCTGCTAATGATACCCAGGACTGGCAGACAAGAAGGCTCAGGTCCAAAGAACCGGAGGTTGACAAGCCAGAGGCAGATCCAGACTCAGCAAAATCCAAACAAGTTTTCCCCAGTGTCCCCTCATATTGGTAACGAACCACATCCTTTCAATTGATTGGCTGATCATAACAGATCTCATTACAAAGATTATTACTAGGTCTTTTTTAAAAAATATCAAGGTTGCTTTTCTTTATTTATTTTAACAATTTTATTGCTATATATTTACTATATCATACAATTCAATAGTTCAGTCATATTAAGAAGGGTGGAGCAATCAATCATCACCACAATCAACTTTGGAACATTTTCTTTCTTCTTGTATTCGTGGCTGTTGAATGCCCATTTCCCCCAACCTCCCCTTCTATTTGCCTAGGTAACTTTTAATGCACTTGCTATCTTTATAGATCCACCCATCCAGACTTCCCTATACAGCGAAACATAGAATACAGACAAAAAACAAAAAAAGGATCCAGCACCCATGACCAAATAAAACAGAAACCTCAATCAAAAAGAAGGTAGAAAATATTAAAAACTAGAATAAATTCAAAATGGATAACAGGGAGACCGAATGACAAGGTGTTACCTTCCAGCCTAACTACAGCTGCTGCCCTCCACTCTCCAACACTCTCTGTCATAACAGAGGCTACTCACATTCCTAGGCTCTGGGCAGTGAATATTCACCTACAAATGGACTTTGAGCTTCCACTCTCATCCATAATGTTCTGCAAAGGGGGTATTTAGAACTTAGACTCCGTTACCATTCCCTCCATGGAGCAAACAAACTGATGTACTTCTTCCCTGTGGGCTTATGGAACTCCTCATTTTTAGGAGACAAGCCTTTAAGGGTCAAGACATTATTGTTTTCAATAGGTGGGAACCATCTGAAGTCTCCACCACATTTAAGCTGTTCTTTCTCTCTTTTTATTTTTTAATCATTTTATTAGGGGCTCATACAACTCTTATCACAATCCCCACAGACATCAATTGTATAAAGCACACATACATTCATTGCCCTCATCATTCTCAAAACTCTTGCTTTCCACTTGGGATCCTGGAATCAGCTCCTCATTTTTCTATTCTTTTCTTCCCCCCTCCCTCTCTGCTGCCCCCTCCCTCTTTCTCTCTTTTGAACGCACATTCAGGCAACCAGGAGCAATTTATTTCATTATATTAAGGGTCAACAAGCAAGCCAAAATATAAAAAAAATAATGATATAAAATGCAAGGTACATGTAGGATAAAGGACCTGAATCCAAATAAAGAGCTCTCAAAAATGAAATAATATTTTTTAAGTTCAATTAAAATTGGGCAAAGAGTTTGAACAGATGTATCACCAAAGATTTAGAGAGAGCAAATGAAATATATATAATGCAGTATATAATGACATCATGAGTTATTATGGAAATACAAAATAAAATCACAGTATTAAAGACAGTGTTCTATATCCTATATTGGTGAGTAGTGACTGGGGTTCATGAGGAACCATATAAAATGCAAGCATATATATTTCCTTGTCTAGAGATGATAAGAGTGATGGAAAGTAAAGACACATGGTAACAATCCAACAGACTAATAAACTCCAGGAACATCAGTCTCTGTGACTCTGAGATCAAAAGAACTAAGGGGTACCCACATACCAATGCCAACTGTCTGATAGGGATCACCTTAGAAGGTCATGGAGAGAGTAGGAGAAATGTCTGCTAGAAAACTCAAAATTATAAAAATAACAAGATTTGCTGATTGAAAAGAGACTGATGGAAGCCCAAGAGTGTGGCTATTAGTCACCTATTTGTTTTGGAAATGAACTCATCTCATGGCTCAATTTCAGCCAAAAAATAGGCAGATTTATAAAAGGAACAATTGTACTAGTGTGGCACTCATACCTTAGAATAATTAACCATTTTGGATTTGTGAAAAAATCAAAAGAACAACATCTATCCAAAGACCAATTTCAAAAAGTTTAAGAAGGAAGAAATGGAAGAAGGAAACATGTGGAGGAAGCGAGAAACCCAAAGGTTCTTTAAGAGGATTGCGGCGTATGGAATGAGATCAAACATATGTGGATTGTTGAATGAAAATCTGAAGTACTCTATAAATGTCCTTTGCCTCCTAGTTCTTTCCTCTACTTTCTTTTACTTTCCTCTTGTCCCACTATCATGTTCAGCCTTCCTTTGGGTTACATTGCCCTTGATCTGGGTTCATTTGGGTTACCTAGCCCTCTCAGTTACATTGCCCTTGATCGAGTCCTACCAGGTCTCCTACACCCTCCTCACCATCGATTTTAGATCACTTGTTGTTCCCATTGTCCCTGGATTTGTTAACACCCACTTCGTTCCCTGACTCCCCCACCACCCTGCTTCCCCATATCCCATGTCCCCACAGGATCATTGGTCCCATTTGTTTTGTCCTATGGATTGTTTATCCCATCTGTCTTATCTTGATAGACATGCAGAGATAATAATATGCACAAAAAACAAGACAGAGCAAAGGAAAACAACAACCAATGACCAAAAAAAAGAGAAAAGCTTATAAATAATTCAAGGTCTGTTTTTTGACCTTTAGGAGTGTTTTCCAGTTGAGTCTGATGGGGTGCCAAGCCTTGGCCCCAAAGCCCATTTTTGGTATTCCCTGGGGACATCATTGCTCTGCTCGCCTTGCTGTTCTGTTGCATGCCCTTAGTGTTTTGCCTC
>NW_022103904.1:9387417-9395945 GCF_000313985.2 Echinops telfairi
TTTTGTGAGATGGAGGAGGACTTTGTGGATTGGTGTTGGACATATGGGCTAATGTTGGATGTGTGGGCTTGGGCATCACTGGGTTTTCTTGATATGCATTTACCCTTTGTATACAACTCTCTCTTATACATATGAGTTTCTGTGAATTTATTTCTCTAATGCACCCAGACTAACACACTCCTGTTCAGCACCATATCCGCTTGTCATAGGGATGGTGGCTGCACAGGAGGTACATTGGTAAGGAGCTAAACAGGGTCTTCCATTTGGAAAGCATTAATTCTACTACTTACCTACCACTGACTGCTCCTGGTAGTATTGGTAGGTATGTAGGTTAGCTAGAACTGTCCTGCACCATCATCACTTCCAAAATGTTATAACAGTTTCTGAAAATGTTAAATGCATATCAACTATATAACCAGCTTTTCGCTGCTAGACATACTAGGGGGTATTGGGGTGGGGAGTGGAATTTTTTTAAAAGCTATGTATTTAATTTTTTTTACAAAATAACCTTATCACCACCTTATCACTTTCAAAGTACTCTCCATTACACTTAAAACATTTGTCAAGTATTAAGTGTAAGAATTATAAGAATTCCATTCTTGGAAACATTTTTCAAACTCATCTGTTTGGATAGCGAACAGCACGTCCCTTTTTTCTTCACCTCCTCTATGTCATCAAATAGCTGCTCTTTCATGTCCCTCTGTATTCACAGAAACAAAAAGAAGTCACATGTAGTGAGGTCAGGTGAGTAAGGTACGTGGGGCAAGGGAGGCATGCTGGTTTTTGCCAAAATCTGGCACACTGAGATAGCTGTGTGAGTTGGTAGTGTCAGGAAAACCAGTCCATGTCTACCACAAATCAGGCATTTTTTGTCACACACTGTTACACAATCTTTTCAGAACCTCTAAATAAAAAGTTGATTAAAAGTCTGACCTGGTGCATGTACTCCAAATGCACTATCCTCCTCACATCAAAAAACAAAAAAAACAAATGAACATCATCTTGATCTTTGATTTCACTTGGTGAACTTTTTTGATTGATGTTTGCTTTCAGGGAGGTAAGAATAGGACCATGTCTTGTCACTAATGATGTTGGGGAAAAAGTCTCGGTCAATTTGGAGCTGTTCTTTCAAAGCATGGCATGCTTCCACTTGATCCTCTATTTCCTGGTCTGTGCCCAAGGCACATATTTCACAGCAACCCTTCTCATTCCCAAATCTTCCATTAAAATTCACTGAAGCGAGCGCCAAACAAGTCCAGATAACTTCCCCATCTCTCCCATGGTCCATCGTGGGTCTTTGAGCACAAGTGAACAAATTTTGTCCACAATTTCATCTATTTGGGAAGTTGGCAGACATCCAGAATGAGGTTTGTCATCAATTGACATTTCACCTTTTTTGAAACAAGAAAACCACTCATACACTTGATATTTTCCCCCATAGCGCTGTCCTTGTAAACTGTGTTCAACATCACAACAGTTTCTGTGGCATTCTTCCTGAGCAGAAAACAAAATTTCACAGCTGAATGCTGTTCTCTTATATCGGCCATCACAAAATATAAGGTTTGAGCAAAGGTGCGTTTACAAAACTTCACTGTGACCAGAGAGAACATTCCCAGGTGATACCACTGGGTGCACTGACTCAGAGGAAGTTGCTTGATGCTCGCCTAGTGGGGAAAAACGAGTTCTATGAAAACTCCACCCAGTGGTTTTTTTCCCCTATTTTTTAAATTTTGGGAGGTACCCCCTTGTATGCCACAGAGGAATAAGAGTATATGTCCATATAAAGACGAGTGCAGAGGGCGAGGATCAAGCAAAGCTGCCTGTGATCCGTGACCACGTGTTCTGTCTGAGAGACAAGGTGGATCCAGATGAGTCTTAATGGGATTCTGCTCAAGAGGACAAGTATCCCTGGGAAGAGGACTAAAAGAATCTAGATCAAATGGACTCACTATAGGGGAGGCAGCTGCAAAGGAAGCAGAATCAAATCAGGGCACACAGTCAGAAAGCCACATTTGAAAGCCTCTAAAGAAGCCAGGGGTTCCCAGAGGGAAAATCCAGGAAAGGGAGACCAAGAATGAAAATGGACGGTCAACCTCGCAGTACATCCACACTTTCCAGATGGACACTTCTTGGCTGCAACTAGCTGTCAGAAGAAGATTTAATTCTGTATTCGTTCCAGGGATTTAGAAATGTACACATGACTGTAGAGCCTAATGATCAAATGGCAAGTCCAAGGACTTTTTAATATCAAGTGTGTAACAGAGTAATAGCAGTGCCTGCTATGTAACAGGGAAAAGGCATGGGGTTAGAATTCCAAGACATATTTTGCAGAGAACACAGTTCAAGCAGCAGCTTCGCAGGAGAAGTAATGGGCTTTCTACGCCTGTAAACAGTTACAACCTCAGAAATCCCCAAGGGGTCGCTATGAGTCCGCATTGACTTGATGGCTGTGAGAATGAACTGGTGTTGTTAGCTGTCATGTCAGTTCTGGCTCATGGAAACCTCTGTAGTACTACAGAACACATGGTTGTCCAGCTCTGAGTCACCGTAATTAGTGTTGGTAATATTTCAGTGCATTGTTGTGTCAATATATGGACCCATATCTTTGAAGTTTGCCCTCAGCCTTGACACTGTGCTTTGCGAAGCAATGTCCTGCTCCAAGTGGTTCCTCCTCACGATGCCAGAGGATTTTCACCGTTTGATTTTAAAAACAGATCACCAAGTCTTTCTTCCTGGTCTGTCATCATCAGGAAGCTTTGCTAACACCTGTCAAACACGGGTAACCTTGATGGTAGTTGATATACCTGTGGCAAAGCTTCTAGCATCATATAAATTGTGAGCCACCACAGTACAACACACTCACAGATGAGTGGTAGAGGTGATGGGCTCATATTTAAATAATAAAATATCGTTATGACTATTTTAAAAACCACAATATAGTTCTTTAGAAATCATGATACTATGTGAAAAAAGGACGAAGATCTTCACCTTCTACAGTAGAACAGACAATCCGAACGCTACAAAAAAGTGTTATAGCTGCAACACTGGTGGCTTCCTTTGTGTAGTGAGTCAAGTGATCATCATTTTCTTTGCTATATTTTGAACATTTACTACAGATAACCTTAGTACTATTTTTTCTCCCCCCACCCCTTTTTTTCCAGATGAGCCACTGTCATTCCAGGTGGTACAGAATGCGGGTTAACAAAGGCTGAAGCGCAGCTCAGGCAGGATTCTGCGCCAGGCTAACTGATCTCACAACTAAGGTGGGAATGGCTGAGGGAGACGAACTAAAGACAGGAGCCATTAGCTGATTTCTTTTTCTTCTTTTATTTTTAAAAACGTTTCTTCTTACTTGCACAACAGGCTCCAAAACAACAAGTCATTCTAACTCTAGGTGGCAACAGATGTTATAGCAGGAAATCCAGATGTTGAAATAGGAATGAAATCAGGGGTCATCATTGAATCAGTCATGAAGGACAGCTTATTTTTGGCCAGATTTCTTAATTCCACTTTTGGCCAGGGGGGTGTTCCCCATGACCTTCACTTTTAGCTCCACAATCTCTTTGTCTCTTCTTTCTGTTTCTGCTTATAGGCCGTTTCTTCCTCATCCATTTCCTTGGTCTGTTTCTTGAGGTGTTGCAAGGGGTTCTTCCTGCCACCTTTGTGGCCCAACATGGTGCCTGCTGCCCTTTCTTCAGATGTGCCACTGAAAGCAACAGTTAGGGCCAATTAGGTTGGCTGTTACTGAGGCTGGGGTTTGGCCACAGTTTGCTAGCTGATCACTTAATAAGGGCATTGTGAGAGGGTTCATATAGCTCCTGACATCCGGGCTGAGGAGCATCAATGAAACCCTGTGAAATCACCAGGGATCAAATGGCCTCCCGGGTTGGAGGGTCAACAGGAAATAGCAAGAGTTTAGAAATGTTTTGAAGTTCAGCACTTGGGTCAGAGAAGTAATAAACATCTTGGAAACATTTTCTATGTTTAGCTGTGATTTTTCTGGGGGTGGGTGGGAGATGTAGAAGAGCTTCCTGAGAGAGAATACACTTGGACTGCATGTGAAGTCATACCAAATGAGATAGATTTCCATGTGAAAAAAAACAGTCTTTTCCTGGAAAATACGTGGAGTTTCAGGAGATTACACATACATCAGCATGGGTTACATAGTTCTGGTAGAGAGGAAGAGACGGGGGAAAAGTAATGAGGAAATGATAACAATAATTGCCACTGTTTTATTACACAGTTAATTCACACAGGTTTATTACATACTTTATCTAATAAGTCAATATTCATAGCTGGTAGGGAAGAGGAAACTGAGACTCAGAAAAGTCAAGTGACCCGACCAGAATATCCATCTAATAAGGAGAATAAGCAGAGCTTGCCAGTTTGAACATGAATATGAGATTTAAGCCCATAAGCCCATAAACTTTCCGGTTAAGGAGATATTACCAAAGATCAACTTTACTTTACACTGAAATGTAGAGGAGAGTACTGGCTGAAATGTTTATCCTCCGGTAGATTACCACCCTTTGGGTCGCAATCCCTAGAGCTATGGCTGGCATATAAAATACAGAAATCCCAGTTCAATTTGATTTCCAAATGAATAATGAATAATTTTTAGTACAGCGTGTCTTGTGAAATATTTTGCATCATGCATTTTTATTCAGTATTCGGTGTTTTATATGATGCCTTTTTATTGGCTAAATTTGGAAAGACATGGTAGATACTATTTTTCTGTAATGTTGTCATTCTGAGGTGGCTTGCGTACTTGTATTGCTGGAAGCTGTGTCATTGGTATTTCAAATACCAGGAGCATCACACACAGTGAACTGCTTTCAGCAGAGCATCCAGAATAAGAAGAGACTATGTAGAAGGAATGGGCTGCGCATTGCAGGGGAATCAGCTGCTGAAAACATGATGGAAAGCATCAAAATGCTGTCAGATACTGAAGGCCTGATGCATAGAAGCAGAACACTGTCCGAGAGAGGGCCAGAAGATGAGGCCCGCAGGTCAGAAGGCACTCAACATATGAGTGAGGAAGAGCTGCCTCCTCAAAGTACAGTTGACTACAATGACATGCATGAAGTAAAGCCTTCAGGACCTGCATTTGCTTATGGGGAATGACTCAAAATGATAAGAAATAGCAGTGAAATCTGCTAATAATCATAACAGAATACATGAAGTATGATCTATGGAAATTGGAAGATGTCAGAAATGAAAAGGAACAAAAAGATTGATATCCTAGGTGTTAGTGAACTGAAATGGACTGGTATTGGCCATTTTGAATCAAAAAATCTTAACTTACTAGGCTGGGAATGAAATAATCAAGAGGCATAACATTGCATTCACTGTCACAAAGGACATTTCAAGATCTGTCTTGAAGTACCATGCTGCCTAGGATAGGATTGTATCTATCTGCTTTCAAGGAAAAGCCATCAATACAACTATTATTCATATTTATGCACTAACCACCAAAGCAAGTGATGAAGTTGAAGAATTCAACTGTCTTCAGTCTGAAATGGATCAAACATGCAATCAAGATGCATTGATAATTATTGGCGAATGAAATGCCAAAGTTGAAAACAAAGAGGAAAGATCTGAAAAATATGGCCTTGCTTATTGAAACTAAGCTGGGAGTTACATGATACAATTTTGTAAGACTAATGACTTCTTCATCATAAATACCTTTTTCAACAGCACAAACAGCAACAATTCACATGAGCTTCTCCAGATATCAAATTGACTACATCTGTGGGAAGAAACAATGGAGAAGATCAATATCAGCAGCTAAAAACAAGGCCAACTGCAGACTATGAAGAGACCACCAACGGCTCATAGGTAAATTCAAATTGAAGATGAAAAATATTAAAGCAAGTCCATGAGAGCCAAAATATGACCTTGAATCTATCCCAGCTCATTTTGTAGAATATCTCAAACACAGATTTTCTGCATTGAACACTAATTTTAGAAGATGTGATAAGTTGTGAGATCTCATAAAGAACATCTTATGTGAAGAAAGCAAAATTTTGCTGAAGATTCTCCTACAATAATTGCAGCAATACATTGACAGGGAACTGTCCAAGGTCCAGGACAGATAAGGAAAAGGACATAGAACAAAAAATTCATTGCTGATATGAGATGGATCTTGACTTAAAACAGAGAACACCATGCCAAAACATTTTATTGTGTGGGTCACAGCAAACTATGGATAGCCATGAGAAGAATGGGATTTCCAGAAGACTTCAATGTGCTCATGCAAAACTTGTACATGGATCATGAGGAAGTTGTGCAAAAGGAAATATTGCATGATTTAAAATCAAGAAAGGTATGCATCAGGGGAGTATCCTCTTTCCATACTTATTAAATCTAGATGTTGAACAAGACATCAGAGAATCTGGATTATATGAAGAAGAATGCAATATCAGGATTGGAGAAAAGCTTATTAACAACCTATGATATGCAGATGACACCACCTTGATAGCTGAAAATGAGAAATACTTGAAGTACTTGCTGATAAAAATCAAGGATTGCAGTCTGCAGTGTGAATTACAACTCAATGTAAAGAAGAGCAAAACTCATAACTGGACTAATAAGTAACATCATGAAACACGAATAAAATTTTGATGTTATCAAGGATTTAATTTTGTTGGGAACCACAATCAATGCTCATAGAAGCAGCAGTCAAGAGATCAAAAGACATATTGCATTGGATCTTCTGCACAGGCCTTTTTAAAAATCATTGAAAAGCAAGATTGTTACTTCAAGGACAAAGGTACACCTGATCAAACCCATGATATTTCAATTGCCTCATATGTATATGAAAGTTGGACATTGGATAAGATAGATTGAAGAACTGATGCATTTAAATTATGGTGTTACCAGAGAATATTGAAAGTACCATTGAATTCCAGAAGAACAAACAGATCTCTCCTGGAAGAAGTACAACTAGAACAGCCAAAAATCTTCTTAGAAGCAATGATGGTGAGACTTGTTCTCACAAACTTTGGAAATGTTATCAGGAGAGACCAGTCCCTGGAGAAGGACATCATGTTTGGTAAAGTGGAGAGGAAGCAAAAAAGAGGAAGGCCAGCCACATAATGGACAGAAACAGTGGCTACAACATTGGGTTCAAGGATGGGTACAATTGTGAGGATGGTGCAGGACCAGGCAGTGTTGTGTTCTGTTGTACATTGGGTTACTATGAGTTATAACTGGCTCAATGGCACCTAACAACAACAACAGGAAAAGAAACTGGAAGTACACAAAGCTACTCACTTGTGCTATCGCTGTTTCAGCAACACTAAGAAAGTAAGACATCGCCCAATCAGAGATGCCTTCAGCATTTTACTTCATACGTACACTTCAATTGATTATATTGTGTTCCTAACTGTTATCACCATCTGCTTCCCTTCTCGAAACTACGAGCAAGAACCTTGTCTCATTGGTCCTTGCTTGTATCCCTAGGACCTAGATCCAGCACTGGTGGGCACACAATAAATAACCAACGGTGGCCTCCTGTACATACACAAGGAGAACATGATAGGGGTGGAGTTCCCAGAAGGCAGTAACTGGCTAAGGTGAGAAAATGTTCTAGCACTGGGTGTGTGGTAGTTAGATTTTATGTCACCATGCACTTTTAAAAAAAAATCATTTTACTGGGGGCTCATACAACTCAACACAATCCATACATCCATCGTGTTAAGCACATTTGTACATTTGTTACCATCATCTTTCTCAAAACATTTTCTTTCTACTTGAACCTTGGTATCAGCATCTCATTTTCCCCTCCCTTCCCCATCCTACCTTCCTCACAAACCATTGATAATTTATAAATTATTGTCTTTTCATATCTTATACTGACCAGTGTCTCCCTTCACCCACTTTTCTGATGTCCATCCCCCAGGGAGGGGGTTATATGTAAATCATTGTGATTGGTTCCCCCGTTTCTCCCCCAACTGTTTCCTTCCCCTCCTGGTATCACTACTCTGATTATTGATCCTGAGGGGTTTATCTGTCCTGGATTCCCTGTGTTTTCAGCTCTTATCTTTACATGCTCTGGTCTAGCCGGATTTGCAAGGTAGAATTGGGATCATGATAGTGGAAGGGAGGAAGCATAAAGAACCAGAAGAAAGTTATGTTTCATTGATGCTATACTGTACCCTGACTGGCTCATCTTCTCCTTGCTACTCTTCTGTAAGGGGATGCCCAGTTGCCTACAGATGTGCTTGGGTCTCCACTCCACACACACCCTCATTCACAATGATATGATTTTCTGTTCTTTGATGGCTGATACCTGATCAACACCTTGTGATCAGACAGGCAGGTGAACTTCTTCCATGTGGGCTTTGTTGCTTCTCAGCTAGATATCCGCTTGTTTATCTCATGCCTTTAAGACCCCAGGCGCTATATCTTCTGATAGCCAGGCGCCATCAGCTTTCTTTACCACATGTGCTTATGTACCCGCTTTGTCTTCAATGATTGTGTCTGGAAGGTGAGCATCATGGAATGCCAGTTTAATAGAACAAAGT
>NW_022103904.1:9396706-9402682 GCF_000313985.2 Echinops telfairi
GTGTAGTGGGGTCAGATCGGGCACAATTCCCACACTGTGTCTCCAGTGTTTCCCCCATAGCACTGTGGGTCAGGGAAGAGATCATGTCTCATAGTGGGGCCAGCCCTATGGTCCTTTCTGCGCATTGACTGCTCTGAGCAGGAATATCATCCTCAGGGCTTGATGGCCCAGGATGTGCTCCACTCTCTCTTCGCCCCCCTTCATTTTCTCCTGTGTGCTCTGATCAGACATGTCCCTCTCCCTGAGCTGTAGCTTCAGTGCTGTCCTCTGAAGTGAATTCTTCTGCAGCGGAGGGGGGACTTTCCACGTACTTGGAATTTGGGCCGGCCCCTCAGACCTCTCTATTGGTTCCCAGCTTCATGCCGGTATGTTGCTTTCATGTCTTGGAGCACAGGACACTAACCCACCCAAAGGGAGGATATTGTTTATATCTGCACAGGGAAAGAAGGGCCAGACTTCAACCTGGTCACCGTGCACTTTGGGAGCACGGGAGTCCAACCTATCAATCAGGTCACAGTCTGATGATATCTCCTGGGAGGTGTGGCCTTTTCATTAGAAATTTAACTCTTTCCCTCTCTCTCTTGTTCTTCACCTTCAAGCTTGCTGGGACTCTTGTGTCTACTTCTAGTGTGGCTGCCAAGCCTGAGAGTCATCAACACCGTGCCATGTTTCCACAAACTTTGGATCCACACAACTCTGCACCCACCAGCCTGTGATCTCCCTGCTTCACCTTCCTACAGCCTGTAACAATGTGAGTCTGAAAAGGAACCGGGCTAGCATCAGCCTTTTGCCCTTCAGTGGGACTCAGCTGGGATGCCTTCTTGATATAAAATTACTTCTTATGCAAAGTCCTTTCTTGTCCATAGATGGTGCCACTGGTGTGTTTTAGACAACCCAGCCTCACTCAAGGGAAACCCTGACATCCTGGCAAAATCCCTCCCGAAGGCATGGGCTCACTCTTAAGGACCCTATGGGACAGAGGAGAACTGCCCCTATGGGCTTCGGAGAGGGTAAATCTTTACAGGAAAAGAAAGTCTCATCTTTTCCCTGTGAATTGGCTGGTGTTTGGGGACTGCTGACTTTGTCATTAGCAGCCCAACTCATCACCCACCCACCACAAAGGCTCCTCCCTGTAACTGCCAAACCTGAAATCATCTATAAGGATGTGTGCAAAAGACCACCTGCACCCTTGAGCCCTGGGCCATCATCATGACTGGCTCCACCCCCACCTTCTTCCCTCCCCTAAAAGAAAACAAGCAGCAGCTGTCACCGAGTTCATTCCAACTCATGGTGACTCCACTTGTGTCAGAGCAGAACTGGGCTCCAACAGCCACTTTTTCAGAAGCAGATCCCCAGACCTTCCTGCAAGATACCTCCAGGTGGACTCAAATCTTCAACCTTCCTCTTGGAAGCCATGCTACTGACCTTTTGCATCATCCAAACAGCATTTTATACGCAGAGAACTAAATGAACTTCACCACTTTCTCAGACTGCTGTGTAGTGAGGGGAGGGAGAGCCCTTGTGGTGGGTGTGGATGATGACTATGGTTAATTTTTTTTTTGTATAATATTTTTTTTTAATTGTTTTATTAGGGGCTCATACGACCCATTACAATCCATACATACATCAATTGTGTAAAGCACATTTGTACATTCATTTCCCTCGTCATTCTCAAAACATTTCCTCTCCACTTAAGCCCCCAGCATCAGGTCCTCATTTTCCCCCTCCTTCCCCACTTCCCCCTCCCCCATGAGCCCTTGATAATTTATAAATTATAATTTTGTCATATCTTGCCCTGTCCGACATCTCCCTTCACCCACTTTTCTGTTGTTCGTCCCCCAGGGAGGTCACATATAGTTCCTTATAATCGGTTCCCTCTTTCCAACTGACTCTCCCTCTACCCTCCCAGTATCGCCACTCACACCACTGGTCCTGAAGGGATCATCCGCACTGGATTCCCTGTGTTTCCAGTTCCTATCTGTACCAGCGTACATCCTCTGGTCTAGCCAGACTTGCAAGGTAGAATTCAGATCATGATAGTGGGGGAGGAGGAAGCATTTAGGAACTAGAGGAAAGTTGTATTTTTCATCGTTGCTACATCGCACCCTGACTGACTCATCTTCTCCCCGAGACCCCTCTGCAAGGGGATCTCCAGTGGCCTACTAATGGGCTTTGGGTCTCCACTCCACACTCCCCCCCATCATTCACTATGGTAAGATTTTTTGTTCTGATGATGCCTTATACCTGATCCCTTCGACACCTCGTGATCGTACAGACTGGTGTGCTTCTTCCATATGAGCTTTGTTGCTTCTGAGCTTGATGGCTGCTTGTTTACCTTCAGGCCTTTAAGACCCAGACTCTATACCTTTTGATAGCTGGGCACCATCAGCTTTCTTCACCACATTTGCTTATGCACCCATTTGTTTTCAGCCATCATATCATGGAGGTGAGCACACAATGACATGATTTTTCATTCTTTGATACCAGATAACTGATCCCTTTGGCACCTAGTGAACACACAGGCTGATGTGTTCTTCCATGTGGGCTTTGTTGCTTCCGAGCTAGATGACCACTTGTTTACCTTCAAACTTTTAAGACCCTAGATGTTATATCCTTTGATATCCGGGCACCATCAGCTTTCTTCACCACTTTTGCTTATTCACCCGCTTTGTCTTCAGCAGTTGTGTCGGGAAGGTGAGCATCATAGAATGCCAATTTAATAGAACAAAGTATTCTTGCATCGAGGGAGTACTTGAGTGGAGGCTTGTGTCATTTTTTTTCTTCTGTCAATATATACTTTGCACCACTCCTTTCTTTCTTGCCAGCCAGTCCTCTGGCTTTTGCTCCCCACTGAGGTATCTACACTGTCTTATACCAATGTTCAGAGGGGGAAACATTTCCCCTGATGCTCTGTTGTTTTAAGCCACCCTCCTTTGCATTTGTTTAGATCCAGTGCTATAGAGAACAGTCTCATTTGTAGTCTCCACTGCCTCACCCTCAATCACAGTTTTTACCCACTGTGTTAAGACTTCTGACTCACCCAGTGCATGAAACCCTGTCTTCTTTAGGTCACCCATGAGCTCCTACAAAGCAAATCCTTAGGATTAAATTGCTAGATTTCTTCAGAGCTTTTTGACAGTTTCTTGTTCCCTTTTCCTAGAGAAATGTTCTGCTTCCATGGCTTTTACATCAGTCTTTCCTAGTTCTTCTCCTGTCCCTACTATGATTCTTTCTGGGACTTTCTTCTCTTCATTCTGGATCACCACAGAGAGCCCCACAGGCCATGTACTGCAGAACTTCAGGGTCGTCCTTTACAGAAGCCGTGATATGACGAAGTAGGTACTGTACAAACTACACAATTGCACATGGTAGCTATATCCAGCTCCATGTTTATACTGTCATAGTTCCATTCTGTGTACTTAACTCCTCACTCCATAATAACAATGGGCCTATTAATTTTGTTTGATTCTTCAAAATAGTACATGTATGATGATGACTCCCCAATAGACATCTTCAGTTTATGTTTTTGCTCTTCTGCACAGGCTTGTATATTCATTTACATTCTGAATATTTCACTCTGCATGTTCCACGGGCATCTTAAATTCAATACTTTTGAAACTTAGCTCTGTATCCTTATCTCCCATTAAGTAGATGCTCTGCTCTCTATTTGGTTAAGGGGTCTACTATTCATGTAATGGTCCAAGTCAAAAATCCAAGAATCTTTAAATCTTCCTTTTATCTCACCCAAAACTTTTGATTTATCACCAAGTTCTGTAAGAAAGTTGCTTCTCTACCTTTCCTTTCTCACTACTACATGCTCAAATCTACCCTTCTTCACTATTCTGGGTCTATTGCAGAAGGCTCCAATTTTATCTCTCCATCTGTGGTCATCTCCCACACCATATCCCAAATTGTCTTTGTAAAATACAATCTAATCTTGAACTTCTCTGCTTTTACGCATTCATTGTCTTAAAAATTACTTCTAATCTTTAATCAACAGTGCCCTCTTTCTGAAGTTCTAGTTTGGTAGCATACCAACTTCCACCTTTTGAGTATCGGCCAATTTCCAACTGCTAAAATCTTACCAAGTGTCAGATTTACATAATAAGACAGTCTCATCTTTGATACAATGCTGTGCTTTTGAATATGTCAGTTTATTATTGAAAAGATTCTCCTTGCTCTGGGTCACCTGGAAGATAGCTTGGAAATCAAGTCATCTCTAAACCCAATACTCAACTTGGTCTTACTCACCATCTCCTTCTCTGTGACACCATAGAATTGTGCACACAACTAAAGTTTTCCTTATCCAACTGCATTGCAATTTTATGTTTACATGACAGTCTGAGTGCATGACTGTCTGAAGGCCAAGTTCATGTCTTATTCAAACATGTATCCTCTGTTCCTGGCTCCGAGCCTGAAAACAGAGTTTGTGCTCCATAACCATGTGTTACTGAGTGATGAAAAGCTAAATGAGTCACCATATAAATAAGACAGGAAATGAGATACATTTTACATGTTTGAAATTAGCGGTTCAAGTTTTGCCTCAGGGAAAGCCTAATTCCCATACATGGAAAGAAGAAGATCTTTCACCAAACCTCTGTCAACATTTTTCCTTTTGCCCATATTTCAGCATGTGTGAACAAAGAATGGGCTGACTAGAGCCGATAGATATCTCATATAGCACTCCTCAGTTGTAAATAGATGACTGCGAAGAACCAAGCTGCCCAAGGTTAGTGGCCTGGAAAATACAAACAGATGCAAGTGATGGTTTAGTTAGGGTCACTCCAGGTTGGTCAATGGCACTGAAGGAAAATAGAGTCAGGATAGACAGAGGGGCGGGGTGCACAGTGACTCAGAAACAAGGTCAAAGGCTTCTAAGAAACAAACGGGCAGAGGTCTAAGAAAATATTCCTGGGAAAGGAACTGCCCTTGAGAATCAAAGTTCAAGGTCAGGTAAAAACTTTATTGAAAATTTGGTTCTGACAAAACCCTAGAAGGAAGTATAGGATTTGCTACATGCCAGACTGCTTTTATTTTCCTTTATGTGAATTTATATACACAATCATCACAATGTCCCTATGAGCTAGTTTCCAAAATTTCATAGATTAGGGAAACGGAGGTCAAAGGGGAGAATTAAATTGCCTAAAGTTGCACAGAGATAGGGCCAGAATTTGAATCCTGAAATTTTAGCTCCAGAGAGAAAGCTCTCATAGGGGTCTACTAATCATGCTTTACATACAAGAACTTTTTGCACCTCACTTCTACTCCTTTCCTCCCCCTCAAAGCTATAGGGATCATAAATTGAAGTTAGCTGGTGGAAAATAAGTGAGAAAACATAAGGGAATTAGCAAATACACTAGTACCATTAGATTCCCTGGCTCGAGAGTTTCCCCCTGACATAGTACTGAGTTTGTGGTGGGAGTGATGACTCAATTTAATTCCAAATTAAAGTTGCTTCTGTTATATGGGACAGACATTTTCATCACACTCAGTAAAACTTTTTTTTTTTTCAACGATGGAGCATGTCTTAAATTCTATTCAAACATAGGGGAATAATTAGGTCTCCAAAAGTTTTAACATATGGAAGAAAATAAAGTTCATCCTAGCCAAGATAATCTTGAAAAACTATAACAGAGTAGAAATACTCACATTTTTCAATTTCAAAATTGAAAGACAACATCAAGAAAATGAAAGACATTACATAATGAAAGAAACTATTTGCAAATCTAATGAAGGATGTGTATACAGAATACAGGAGCATAAAAAATCCTTACAACTTAATAAAAGAAAGAGAAATGGCTCACTTAAAAAATGGCCAAATCCACTTAAGTACTTCCTCAATGCAAGAATACTTTCTTCTATTAAATTGGCATTCTATGATGCTCACCTTCCGGACACAACCGCTGAAGACAAAGCAGGTAAATAAGCAAATGTGGTGAAGAAAGCTGATGGTGCCCGCCTATCAAAAAGTATAGC
>NW_022103904.1:9403691-9405231 GCF_000313985.2 Echinops telfairi
GACCATGGGGGTTTCAGAGACTATATTTCTTTATGGGAATAGAAAGGTTTGTCCTTTTCTTGTGAAGCAGCTGGTGGTATTAAATTGCTGACTTTAGGGATAGCACCCTAACTCATACTACTCAGTATCCAATACGTTCAAGAAAAGAAATGGTTAACATTGTTGATGATCAGGAAAATGCAAACTGAAAGCACAGTGATATAGCACTTTACACTCCCTAAAATTCAGACCAACTCAAGGCCATCAAGTAGATGCCAACTCACAGCCATCCTGGAGGGCAGGGTAGACTGCCCCTGTGGATTTCTGAGCCTCTGTAACTCTTTCCAGAATAGATGCCTCGTCTTTCTCCCACGGAGTGGCTGGTGCTTTCAAACTGCTAAACTTGTGGTGAACAGCCCAACGCATAACTGCTATGCCGTCAGGATTCCTTTCAGACTCACCAAGATGGTGAGAATAAAAAATTCAGATAATAACAAGGAATATCAAGAATGTGGAGAAATTGGAAACTTCATGGAGTAGCAGTGGGTGCAGACAATTTGGAAAATAGCCAGGAAATTCCTCAAATAATGAAGCCTAGAATCACTATATTCTTTTGCTGTTAGCAGTTGTCCAGATACTGCCAACTCCTAGTGGCTCATGTGCAACAGAACAAAACATCATCAGGGCCCACAGCACCCTCACACTGTTGCTGCATTTGGGACCATTTTGGCAGCCACTGTGTCGACACATCTCATTGAGGGACTTTGTCATTTTTGCTGACCTTCTGCTGCACCTAGCACGATATCATTCTTCAAAAAACGCCCCCTCCCCCTGCAATGACATGCTCTTACACACTATGGAAGATAAAATGTCACCATCCTTCCTTCTCAGGAGGACTCTGGCTGTAATTCCAAGACTGAGTTGTTCATTCTTCTTATGTTGCTGTTTGGTGCCATCCAGTAGGTTCAGATTCATAGCTACCCTAGAATGAAACACTGTCCGGTGCCATCCTCACAAGTTTATGTTTGAGCCCATTGATGTGGACACAGTGTCAATCCATCTTGCCAAAGGTCTTCCTCTATGTTGCTGCACCACTACTTTACCAAGCATGACGTCTTTTTCCAGGAGCTGGTCTTTCCTGACATCCTGTCCAAAGTGTGTGAGACAAAGTCTCACTGTTTCCAAGACATATCATCTGGCCGTTAATGGTACTCTCAATATTCTCAACTCATATTCAATATTCTTGACCTTACAGAACAGAGTAGGATTTCTCCTCAGTGTTTCTAAGACTGTAAATATTTATTGGCATAGACAACCTCATCTTTCTTCTGTGGCACTTCTGGTGTATTTGAACCTCCAACCTTGTGGGTACTGGCTATCCCTTAATCTGCATTAGTCTCACTGCATAGATTTGATTCTGATTCATAGTAACCCTATAGTAAAGGGTAGAATCCACTCCCACACCCCCACTTTCACCCCCCAAGTCCCCAAGGGGAGGGGTTCTGAAACTGTAACTCTTAATGTAGTAGAAAGCCTCATCTTTCTCCTGAGAATCAGGCTG
>NW_022103904.1:9406479-9408152 GCF_000313985.2 Echinops telfairi
CAATGCTCATGGAAACAGAAGTCAAGAGATCAAAAGATGCATTGACTTGGGTAAATCTGCTGCACAAGACCTTTTTACAGTGTTGAAAACCAAATCTTTGAGGACTAAGGTGTGCCTGACCCAAACCATGGTATTTTCCATGACCTCATATGCAAGTGAATGCTGCACATTGAATCAGCAACATCAAAGAAAAGCTCATGCATTTAAATTATGGTGCAGGTGAAGAATATCAAGAGTACCCCGGACTGCCAAAAGGAAAAACAGATCTGTCTTGGAAGAAGTACAGGCAGAAGGTTTCTTAGGCATGTTGTCAGGAGAAACCAGAGAAGCACATCATGCTTGATAAAGTAGAGGAACAACGAAAAACAGGAAGGCCCCTGACCAGATGGACTGACACGGTGATTACAGCAATCAGCTCAAGCATGAGAACCATTGTGAAGACAGTGCAGGGCCAGCGATGCTTTGCTGCATTGTACTTAGGGTCACTATGAGTCAGCACTGACCCAATGGTACTTCAACAACAACAACCACATGGATGACTGAGGAGGACACCTGTACATGGATATTTACCTTTGCTACAAATATATACATGAATGTGGTGGAGCATGCAGGGACAAAGCTATAAAAACACTTAGAGGGAATTAACTATAACCAAACACTTAGAGGGAATTAACAATGAGTCTCGGGGGTTCAGCTCTTCATCTTAGGGGACATCCAAGTCAATTGAAATAATCAACCACTAACATTGAGTTGATTCCAACTCAGACTGAACCTCTGTAGGATAAATCTTTATGAGAGTAGATTGCCTCATCTGTCTCCTATGAGTGGCTAGTGAGTTTGAATAATGGATTGTAGAGTTAGCAGTCCAATGATTACCTGACAGTACTACCAGTGCTCCTTAAATATCTTGTCACAACACAAAGATAATGTTCTACATTCTATTTTGGTGAGTAGAGATGGGAGACTTAAAATCTTGTGAGCTACCTAAGGTACAACTGTTGATATTTCTGTGTCTAGAGCAGTGGTTCTCAACCTTCCAAATGCCGAGACCCTTTAACAGTTTCTCATGTTGTGGCGACTCCCCAACCATAACATTATTTTTGTTGCTACTTCATAACTGTAATTTTGCTACTGTGTGAATCAGGCGACTCCTGTGAAAGGGTCGTCCAACCAACAAAAGGGTCGTGGCCCACAGGTTGAAAACCGCTGGTCTAGAGGAAAGAGGAGGGATGAAAATTGAAGACGCATGAATGAACAAATGGGACCATAAAAGTACCAGTCTCACAGATCTGAGACCAGAAGAACTAGTCATAATTGACCTACCACTACCAAATATTCTGAAAGAGATTACGTTAGAACGTACTGGATAGAGTGGGAGGAAAATGTGAAACAAAATTCAAATTCTTAAAAAATACAAGGCTTGCTGGTTGGATAGAGACTTACGGAACCCCAAAGACTAGGGCCTTCAGTCACTCTTTATGTTTGGAAATAAATTTACTTCCATGGTTGGATATCCAGCCCAACAAGGGACTGATCTGTAAAGTGAATAGCAACAGTAATAAGGTGCCCACGCCTTAAAATAATCAATCGTTTGACATCAAAGGGGCAGCATTTATCAAGGACAAAGTTCAGCAGCAGTAGGAAAGGAGGGGGAATGACAACAATAAATACCG
>NW_022103904.1:9409864-9411433 GCF_000313985.2 Echinops telfairi
ATATTCTCCAGCACAATGATTCAAACGTGTTGATTCTTCTGCAGTTTTTTTTTAAATTCATTGTCCAATTTTCACGTGCATCCGAAGTGGTTAACAATACTATGACGTGGGTCAGGCCTAAAGTAATGAAGTAACAGCCTTGCGTTTCAATATTCTAAAGAGCTCTTGTGCAGTGGATTTACCCATCACAATGTGTAGTTTGACCTCTTAACTGCTGTTTCCATGAATATTGAAATACCTAATAGAAGATATTTCAAATAACTAGAACGATATAAAGTATAGGTTTTTGGGACTGGTAGCCTTCATTTAATATACTTTTTTCAAGGTTTTTCTATGTATCAGTATTTCATTTCTTTTTATGGCTTGGATATGCCACTATTTTATGGTGAACATTTGGGTTGGATCTACCTCTTGGCTATTATAAACAATGATGCTAAAAACATCCATTTCAAGTTTCAATTTGGACATAAATTTTCATCCTGTAGGAGTGAAATTGTTGGGTCCTATGCTAACTCCAGAAAACAAAAATCCTTACTCCTAGATCAATAAGCAGCATCATGATAAATCAAGAAAACATCGAAATTGTCAAGGACTTTATTTTACATAGATCCACAATGAATGCTCATGGAAAAATCAGTCCAGAACAGGGTTACAGAGGACAGCACTAGAGACACAGTGTGGGAAGTGTGCCATCTTTGTCCCCTCTCCCCACCTCCCTCCCAAACAGAAGCAAAGCTCGAAGGGAGTGCAACAGAGCAATAAGGGGAGCAAAGAAATGGAGTACCCAAGGAATCCTGAAAATACACCTTGGAATTGGTGGGTAGGACTTCACTGAATCCCATTGGAAAACATTCAGAAGGGTCAGCAGACAGACCTGGAACTATTTATAGGCTCCCCCCACCCACCTTTTTCTTTCTTTTTTCTTTTTCTCAGGTCTATCCATATAGAATATACAGGATAACCAAACCCAAGGAGAAAACAACACGACCAATCGCTTTGGATGACATGGGAGATGAGGAGGTAGGAGCAAGGGAGAGGGGAGCCAACAAACCCAGGGACAAGAGAACAATAATAGATCTAAAAATGATGGCAAGGAGGGTGTAGAATGCCTGATGGGGTTTGATCAAGTGCAATGTAGCTGAGAGAAAGTACTAAGAGTTGAATGAAGGTCAAACATGATAGTAAGACAAGAGGAAAATAAAAGGAAATAGAGGAAAGAACTAAGTGGCAAAAGACATTTATAGAGGTATAAATATAGGCATGCACATATGTAAACATATTAATAATACTGATAGAGATATAGGACTATGCACATATATTTAGTGCTAAGCATTAAGGTAGCAGATGGGCATTGGATCTCTATGCAAGTACCCCCTCAACCAAAGAACACTTGTTCTAATAACCTGGCATTCTCTGATGTTCATCTTCCTTAAATGATCACTAAAGTCAAAATGGGTGCATAAGCAATTGTGGTGAAGAAAGCTGATGGTGCCTGGCTGTATCAGTCTGGGTCTTTAGAGAAACAAATCCACAGAAACTCATGTATGAGGGAGTTTTATATAAAGGTTT
>NW_022103904.1:9411926-9413396 GCF_000313985.2 Echinops telfairi
CCAAGAACTAGAAAGGCGAGGCTCACTGAGCCATTTGTCTCTCCGCCCTTCAATTAACCCCACATGTGTTTAGCAACCAGGTTGGCACAATAAACTTTAATTAACTCACTGGCTATTAAAAGATATAACGTCTTGGGTCTTAAAGGCTTGGAGTTAAACAAGTGACCATCTATCAGGGAAGCAACAAAGTCCACACAGAAGAGGCACACCAGCCTGTGTGATCATGAGTTGTCAATGCAATCAGGTATCAGGCATCAGGAGACCCTAAACAAATATATCAGTGCAAATGATGGGGGTTGGAGTGGAGACTCAAAGCTTATCTGTAGACAATTGGACATTCCCTCACAGAAGGGTCACAAGGAAAGAACAAGCAGCCAGCGTTCAGCACAGCACCTAAAGAACAAACAACATTCCTCTAGTTCTTGAATGCTTTCTTCTGCAGGCTTCCCTCTCACCCCCCACTATCATGACCCCAGTTCTACCTTACAAATTTGGCTAGACCAGAACATGTACACTGGTATAGAGAAGAGCTCTTGATACACAGAACCCAGGACAGACAAACCCCTCAGGAACAATAATGGAAGTAATGATTCCCTGAGGGTAGGGGAAGGTCGGGGGAGAAGGGGGAGAAACGAGGAACAGACTATAATGATGAATGTATAATCCACCCCCTGACCCCACCCAAGGGTACAAACAACAGAAATGTGGGCAAAGGGATACAGTGGATGGTGTAAGATACAAAAATAATAATAAGCAACAAAACCCACATGGAAAAAGCACACCAACATGTGTGATCATGAAGGGCCGAAGGGACCAGGCTTCAAACACCAAAGGCATGGGGGGGAATCATATAATCGTAAATGAGGGTAGTGCGTGATGGGGACCCAATGCCCATCTGTAGACAACTGGACATACCTTGCAGAGGGGTAGTTTGGAGATGACTCACTTAGGGTTCGGTGTAGCAATAATAAAACTCACAACCTTCCTCTAGTTCTTAAACGCTTCCTCCCCCCAACTACCATGATCCCAATTCTACCTGGCAAACCTGGTTAGACCAGAGGGTGCACAGCGGTACAGATAGGAACTGGAAACACAGGGAATCTAGGACAGATGAACCCCTCAGGATCAGCAGTGACAGTGGCGATACCGGGAGGGAAAGAGGGGTAGAAAGGAGGAATTGATCACAAGAATCTACATATAACCTCCAGATCTATATATAACCTCCTCTCTGGGTTCTTTAGAGAATCAAAACCAGTGATATATATAAATCATATAAATATTTGAATTTCATATCAAGAAAGTGGCTTACAGAATTATAGAAATGATCAAATCCTGTCTGATTGCTAGGCACTTTTCCTGTCTCATGTAACTCTTAGGACTGTAAGTCAGGCTCATGGTTGCAGAGTCAAATGCATCAAAGTATGGCAGGCAGTATGCCAGGCTGCAGGTAGCTCCCCAGATCAGAAAGTA
>NW_022103904.1:9413496-9417299 GCF_000313985.2 Echinops telfairi
ATATAACCTCCTCTCTGGGTTCTTTAGAGAATCAAAACCAGTGATATATATAAATCATATAAATATTTGAATTTCATATCAAGAAAGTGGCTTACAGAATTATAGAAATGATCAAATCCTGTCTGATTGCTAGGCACTTTTCCTGTCTCATGTAACTCTTAGGACTGTAAGTCAGGCTCATGGTTGCAGAGTCAAATGCATCAAAGTATGGCAGGCAGTATGCCAGGCTGCAGGTAGCTCCCCAGATCAGAAAGTAATAGGGTGGATCTATGAAACAGAAGCGGATCCAGACCAGCAGGAAGAGAGAGAAGCCTTCACACAAATTCTGCTTAAGTAGGAGTAGGCCAAAGAAACTGCAGTAGGAGGGTGTCCTGAGAAAGAAACCTGCAGTCCTACCTAATCCTTTCACAAATACTTTGCTGCTCACAGCAGATTCCATCATGCCGCTGTTATATCATGTTAGATCACACCATGGGAAAGGTGTGAATACCAAACTACTAGAGTACTGGTCCAGCCAAGTTGCCACAAAACCTAAGTCTCACAAAGAGGAAAGAAAACTGCTAAAAGTTGAAAGGCCCATTGAACAGTTAGTACAATAAATTAAGGGACTACAATCCTGAATCCAAAAGAACTATTTGGTGCCAGGCTACTACTCACACTGCTCTGAAAAGGATCGCATCAAAATATCCTGGAAAGATGGGGGAAATGTGGGGAGAAAACTAAAATCATTTGAGTCTGACAAGACTGTGACCCTTGGTAGCCATCCAGGACTGGAATTGGGCTCACTCTCCTAGTAGGATACTCAATCATTTAAGGTCCAAAAGGCAGCATTTATCCATGGACAAAATTCAGCGGTTTAGGGAAGGAAAGGGAATAATAGAAAAGGGAAAACAACAGGAGCAAATGGAACAAGTGATGGTACATCGAGGAGATTTCACAGAATGAAGTGAAAGAAATGTGCATGAATTATTGAATGTAATTACATGAATGTAAGCTTCTCTGTAAAGCACCCAACTCACAAGAAAAAGTTTAAAAGCAAGAAAAACAATACACCACCAACAACCACAAATAATCGAAGAAAGTGAAGTGATATCAAGCTCACAGAAAGTTTTCTTTCTCATAAATTTTATGGGAAATGCATGTCAATAAAACAAGGAGAGTCTTTTAAAAGTAGGGGGTGTAGATTTCAAGGGTGACTAGGTGTAGTTTAAAATATAAATTATATAAACAAAAAAAACTGAGAATGCAGAAGTAGAAAGATTATGTAATATGTAGCTTTAAAATACCTTTATGAAATGGTAAAATAGATGAAGGATAACATATTCAAATATAAACAAGAATTACTCAGACCTGAAACTATTTATAGGCTTTTTTGTTGTGGATGTTTTGTTTTGCTTTGTCTTGTTTGGGGGCTTATTATTGTCTCTGCATGTCTATCTAGATAAGATAGGCAAGATAAACCATCTGGAGGAGAAAACAACAGGGTTGATGTTCCCTGGTTGGGGGGGGGGGGGGGTGCAGGGGCACACAGGAAAGGGAGAGGTGGGATAAAGGAAGGAGGGTTGCCAAGAAACCCAGGGACAAGGGAACAACAAGTGATCTAAAATCGATGGTGGGGCTTGATCAAAGGCAATGTAGCTGAGAGGAATTACTGAAACCTGAATGAAGGCTGAACATGACAGTAGGACAAGAAGAATTACTCTCCATTGAATAACTTAAAAATTTTTATATTGGAATAAACAACATTATCAGTCATAATAATAGGAAAACACATTTATTATAATTTTAAAATATTAATATAGATCTATAAATAAACCATTGTATTTCCCACCACATTCCTGAAGCAAAATCATAAATAACATAAATGAAAAAGCTATTGTTAACAAACATGAGGATGTATAAATGAATAAGGGAAGATGAGACTGGCTATTGATAGGATATCCTACTTAAGAGTATTAATGTGCTCCTCTTATGAAATAGGAGTTCCAGAGCTATTCTATCTGGTCAATGGAACAATAAATCTAGCTTTAAGTTATTTGAAATTACAGAATTTACAAATTGAGATCATAACAGTAATATAAAATACTTTGGGGGATTTCTGCTTCCAAGAATATGGAGCTTCATGTAATTCCTCCTGCTAAGTATAGCTAAAAGTCCAGAACATTATACTTTAAAGAAACATTAAAGAGACTGAAATGTGAATAATATAAGGCAGACCACAAGAGGACAAATGCCATGGTGGAAAGTTCTGTGGGTTTTCTTTGGCCTCATATATAGCAGAGGAACAGCACAATGGTGAGCTTTCGACTTTTCTCATATATCCCACATTTGAAGTGGAAAAACGTCAGCAACCCAGAGATGCCACTGGCAGCAGACAAAAACAAAACCCTCCCTCGAGCCAAAGAACCAGGGAAAAGTATACTAGAAAGAGACAGGACTTTTAGATAATAATTGCTATACTCCAACCAAATGCCACAGAAAATCTGTAGCCTTACCTCCACCCTGCTGATAAATGCAGATCAGGAACGCTAGATCTCCATTCCTAAGTATTTACAGTGAAGCCTTCCAGCTCCCCTACCCTGGGAGCAGCAGAGAAGAGAAAGTAGTGAGCCCGGACCTTCACTGACAATCCTCCTCATCCACCCCGTGTCAGTAGCCCTGCTCAGCAGTAACAAAGTGTTCCCCTGCCTTGAGTGTCAACAGACATTAAGTGGGAATTTGGATTTCTACCTACTCCTGACAATAATGAGCTAATGCCTCATTTTGCCCTGCCAGAATAGTGTCAGGGAGTGCCAGATAAAACAGAATAATGAAATAAGATCCAGAGCTCTATAAAATTTTCCAGGTTTCAAGCAAATGCCACTTATCCCACCAAGAACCAAGAAAGTCTCAAATGGAAGGGCGTCAAGTTTTTCAATCCTCTTTTAAGAGATATGCAAGCCAGAACGTTTACTTGAAATCAGCATCTCTATCAATAGATATCAACACCCAAATGACATGTGTACATGTTAGAATTATCTGACAAAGATCGTAGGGCAGTCATGATAAAAAATAATTTTAAAGCAATTGAAAGTATTTTTGAAGCAAATAAAAAGTTAACAAACCACAGCAAAGAAACAGAAAATCTCAGCAAAGAGTAGGAGGCAGAAATAAGAACCAAATGGAATATTTAGAATGGAGAAGTACAATGTCAACATAAAAAGCTCCGTGAAGAGTCTCAACAAGGGCGGGAACAAAGTAAAGAATCCGTAAAGTGGAATAAAGAACAGTAGAAAGTATCCCATCAAAATAGGAGCAAGATGGGGTGGGGTATGGTAGGGGTGAGCGGAAGGAGAAACCGCCTTGGGGCCTTTGTGGACAATAAGAAAAGTTCTCATATTCATGTCACCATCATCCCAGAAGAACAATAGAAAAGGTGAGACTACAAAGTGTTTAAAAAGATAATGGTTAATGACACTGTGACCCTTTATGCCCCAGGGGGCATTATTCATAATGTTTTCTAACAGAAAATAGCAACGAAGTCTCGAAGGTGAACCAGAGACCTATATAAATGAATTTTGAGCTCACAGTTAATTCTAGCCCCAAACTAAGAAAATTAATTCTCATAGTATGGACCTGCTTGATGCTTTCCCTCATGAATAAAGCACTGAAGATATGGGTGCTACAGCAAAATGTGGTGTTGAAACTAGATGGTGCCTAGCCATCACAAAGAATAGCATCTGAGGTGTGAAAGGCTTGTCTGAAAACAAGCATCCATCTAAGTGAGGTGTCATGATGGGACCACTCCTGCCAGCTGACGTTGA
>NW_022103904.1:9418409-9425671 GCF_000313985.2 Echinops telfairi
CTGACTCTGCTCATCCCTCTCACGTCGACGCCTTCCCCACCGAACAGCAGACCCCTCACTCCGCCGTGGCTGGACGGTGGCAGTGTCAGCTAAATGCACATGGAAGAAGCACACCAGCACACATAGAACAAGCATGCCACATGGAACAAGCACACCACGAACCTGTGTGATCCAAGGTTTGTAAATACTAAAATCCAAATCCGAAGATGGATTAGTAATCTAGGCTCCCTCCTTGAGAAACTAGGAAGAACAAATTAAGTCAGAACAAGCAGAAGGAATGATAAAATAAAGATAATAAATAAATCAATGAAGCTGAAGCTGAAAATGGGAAATAAAAGAAAATCAATAAAACAAAGACTGGATCTTTGAAAAGATCTATAATAAGTAACTACATACTATAAATTGGACAATTTATCTTAAATGGGCCAATTCTTCAAAAAACCACAAATTAACCACAACTTACCTAATATGAAAGATAATTTGAACAACCCAATAATATGAAAAAGTTAAGTTGTTTATTTAAAATTCCCCCACATTAATAAGCGTTCAGGCCCAGGTGGTTCCTCTGAAGATGTTTATCAAATGTTTACAGAAGAATTGGCTTCAAATCTACACAATATCTTCCAAAAATAAGAAGAGAACTTGCTTGTTCATTTTATGACACTATTATTACCTTGATATTCATACAGACAAAGACCATGCTGAAAAGGGAAAAAGAAAACCACAGGTTTATATTTCTCCATTATATAGACACAAATATCTTTTCCAAAATATTAGCAAATAGAATTCAGTAATATATAAAGAGGATTGTGCGTAGCAAACATGTGGAGTTTATTCAAGAGATAAAAGAGTGGCTCAGTATTAAAAAGTCCATCAGTGAAATCCATCGTATTAACATCCTAAAAAAGAAATACCATATAATAATTTCAATCAATGCAGAGAGATCATTTGGCAGAATTCAGCACTATTTATGATAAAAATTCTAAGAAAAAAATAGAGATGGAAGAAGACTTTTGAACTTGATGAAGACCAACTGCATACAAACTGTAACGATCACTTTGCTTTATAGTGAAAGACTGACGCCTCTCCCCCTAAGCTAGAGAACAAAACAAAGATAACTTCTCTCATTGATCGTATTCAAGTTAGTCCTGGAACTCTAGGCAGAAGAACAGGTCAAGAAGGGGAAATAAGAGACACACAAATCTGAAAGAAAGAAAACTCCCTATTTGAACATGATATGATTGTGTATAATAAGTCTCCCTAAAACTAATTCATGTGTTGCATGATACAAAATAAACATATAAAAAATTGTGTTTCTTCATATTAGAGGTGGAAAAATGTATGGAAAAAAATAAGTACAGAATACTATTTCGAAATCACTCATAATAATAACCTAGGTAAGTCTGAAAAAACAAAACGACATGTACAGACTTTTATGTTGAAAAATATATAGCATGACTGACATTAAAAGATCTGAATAAATGGAAAAACATGTTCATGAATTACAAAACTCAACATACTAAAGATGTCAAGTCAAATTGATACACAGATTGAAAAGCCAGGATGTTACTTTGAGGACTAAGGTGGGCCTGACCCAAGACATGGTCTTTTCGATTGCCTCCGATGCATGTGAAAGTTGGACATTGAGTAAAGGAAACAAAGAAGAATCGGTGCATTCGAATTGTGGTGCTGGAGAAGAATATTGAAAATGCCAATAGGGCAAACCACCCGGTCTTGGAAGAAGCGTGGCCAGAATGCTCCTTAGGGGCAAGGCTGAGGAAACCTCATCTAACATGCTTTTGGACATGTTGTCACAAGAGACCCATCCCTGGAGAGGGACATCATGCTTGATCAAGTGGAGCAGCTGCAAAAAGAGGAAGGCTCGAAGTTGATGAGCTGACACATTGGCTGCACCAAGGAGCTCAGGCAGTGGACCAATGGTCAGGATGGCACAGGGCCAGGAAAGCGTCTCATTCCATTGCACATAAAGTCCATATGGGTTGGAACCCACTCAATGGCACCTGGCAACAAAGTAAAAAATGTTCTAAAAGTTAAATAGAAAATCAAGGGAACCAGAATAGCCAAAACATAATTGAAAAAAACAATAGAAGAAATCAATCTCCCCAATTCTAAGACATACCTGTAGTATGATCAAGATTATGTGGGATAAAGATAAAGCTCAACAGACTAGAATTCAGAAATAAACTCACACAGATCAACTCAACTGAATTTTGGCACAAGTGCAAAGTCAAGGCAATGGAGGAAAAAGAATCTTTCCATAAACTGTGCTTCAGCCCTTAGACATGTAGAGACCAAGCAATGAAAATTTTTAAAAGCTGCCTTATGTGAAAAGTAACAAAATAGATTATAGTCTGAAATGAAAAAATGATATGACTTTTAAAATTCGGGTGGTAAGGGGAAAGAGAAGAAAACTTTTAGGGCTTAACGCTAGTCAAAGTATTTTAGATGTAGTATATGGTAAGCATGACCCATAAGAAGAACAATCGACAAATTCGACTTTATCAAGATCAACAACATTTTCTCTACAAAAGACCCTTTTGAAGAGAAAATATTTGTAAATTGCACAGCCAACTATAAACTATAATAGATAACAAATATATAAAACCAATCTTAAAAGGTGAAATGCCGTATGGTTCCATTGTTACCACATTCTTTAAATGTTAAAATTTTAGAAATTAGGAATAGGTTAATAGTAACCAAGGGTTAAGGAGAGGGTAAATCAAGAATGAAGTGGGTGTGGCCCAAAAAAGGGCCACAAGAAAAGTCCTTGCAGTGATGGAAAAGTTCTGTAAAATGCTAAGTTTAGCACAATATGAAGGTATATTAACTTACCCCTAATATTGTACTAAAACTCTCTAGTATAGGACCACTGGAGGAAATTTAGCAGAGGGTACGTGATATGTCTCTGTATTATTTCTCACATGTGAATGTACAATTATCTCAAAATAAAAATGTTTTTAAAAGTAAACAAGCAAAAATACAGTGGGGTAGGGGGAGATGTAAGAAGACTAAAAGCTCATCTATCACATGACTGACTGAAAGCAATGTACAACAGTAAAAAATAAGTAAATATTAGTTTAGAATTACATCAGCTGTTTTGTTATTAGCACATAGTTATGATATTTAAAATAAAGAGAAATCCTACAATAGTAAGGATCAAAAGTGGTGTGCTGAAGTATGGGTCTTAGAAGGAAAGAGGTGGGGAAAGAAAGCACTTTGTATTATATGCACCTCTGCATAGTTTTATTAAACAAATATATATACATTCGCTTGACTTTTTCAATTAAGGTTGTTCATAATTTTCTCTGAAGTACATTGCCATTATGCACGAGAATGCGATTCTGTTACTGCTTATCTTTATCAATAGAAGGCTGAGTTCAGAGAAGGACTTAAAGTATTTTTTCCCTTGTCCTTTACTAATAATCATAGATCAGATCTTTTGTGGATCAGAAATAGAAGCCAAGGGGAAGGCTCAGCTTACTTCCTTTCCTCATATTCTCTTGATTTCTGTTCAACTCACTCAGGATTTTTATTCCCAAGTGTGTTCAGAGGCATGCTCCACTCGCTGCCCGTTCACCCTCCCTCCCTGTTTGGCAAGCAGGAATTACATCTCACATTCACTCTCAGCTCCTTCCAGCTTCAACACCTCAATTCCTGAAGTGGACAAACACCTACACATTCTGAAACTTTTAAACACAATTTTAAAAATTAGATGGCTATTGTAAAATAGAGTTCTATCATTGTTTCTTCATAAAAGCCCTCTTTTTTATTCTCCATGATTTTATTCATTTCAGTCGAGCTATAAATCTGAAAATCAATAGACAGGTTTCAAGCTCATAGTGAAATGCCAGGTCTAAGAATAATACCGTCTCCAAACGGGGAAAGTGCTACCCTCATTTAGAAGACACATTGAACCCCAAACCCACAGGTATGATTAATTTTTCTGGGGCCCACAACCCCGTAAGCGTCATGTAAGTAAATTGAACAGAAAAGGTTTGATACAGAGTAGAGGAAAGCGTGGGGTTTACCTCATGCATGTGATGAAAGGGCCCAGAAAGCCAAGGCCATGGTTTACAGTTAAAGTCAAGTGAGACAGGTGGCTTTGGGGACCTCCTAGTTCACTCTCTAGACTGCTGCTCTCTGGGAGAAGAGGAGATAGCACATCAGACCTGCGGGCTGGATCCCTCCAAATATTTGTAAGGATGCAAAGCTTCTAAAGCAACCCTTTGAATGGGGAAAAAATCTGGTTTGCAAATCTGTAGTTAGTATGAATTTATTCCCTTGAATCATATCTCTGGCTGAAGTTACAGGAGTAACCTGGGTGGTGCAAACAATGACGCACTCAGCTACCATCTTAGTTATCTAGTGCTACTGTAGCAGAAATACCAACAGTGGGTAGCTTTAACAGACAATACATCTTCCCACAATTTAGGAGTCTGGAAGGCTAAATCCAGGGCATTGGTTTTCAGGGTAATATGCTGTTTCCTTTCAACATCTGTGGACCAGCATCCCTTGGAGAGCTTCATATGCCTTGGGGTCAATTCTCTTATAGGTCTAGGAGGTTCTCAGTGCAGGGACCCCAGATCCGAAGGACATGCTCCATTTCATTTATTCTTAGTACTAGTGAGGTCACACTCCTCTCTGCTCATTTCTCTTTCCTTTCAGGTTGTGAAAGACAAAAGATCTGTCTCAAGAAAGGTTAAGCTTCAGTAAGGTGTTCCTTGAGTCACAGTCTCTTCTAAGCCTGTGAGGTCACATGTACTTAACACTAGAGGGTTAAGGTGTGCACTGCATGGCAAAATGGAGACAGATCACAGAACGGAGGATAGTCACATAATACAGAGACTCATGGCCTAAATAAAGTGACATGTATTTTGGGGGATAGGGGTATAATTTCATCCATCACAGCTACTAACAGAATGGTTGGCAGTTTGAACCCATCCAGAGGCATGCTGGAAGAAAATCCAGGTGAGCTACTTCTGAAAACTCCATCATTGGAAACCCTACAGAGCAGAGTTGCACTCTGACACACAAGTCAAGGTCAACAGGCTAAGCCAAACAACAGCAACTGGACAGACAGAAAAAAAAAAAGTGACATGATAAAGTGAACCTTTGCCCCCACAGGTAGAAGAACCTGTAAGACTCTTAGCTCATAAAGTACAGCAGCTCAGGGCTAAGATAGATGGTTATTTTCTTTCCAGTCAAACATTTAGGCTGACATGATTTTCCCATTTTAGGGAAACAGCTACGCTACCTACAAGATGCTGCATTGTATGAGTTGGATCTGCACCCTGTAATTCACCATCAAATGTATAACTTTTGGATCACTTGACTTCGGCAGTACAAACCCCTCTTTATAATTCACTTGGTAGAGTTTTGGAGACACCTGCTCGACATCTGGTTGGGTCCAACTTGAGCTCATTTGCTTCTCCATTGTTCTGAGAGCACATCTGTGCATTTGAATTCCTCCAGCCAAACGCTAGCACCAGCTCCGGCTGCTGCTGGATATAGTGCTGCTCCTAATCAGAGCTGACGCTTTCATGGTCAGAAAAACAGGCGTCAAGTATTCAGCAAATCTATTATTTGGCACCTCTTTAAGCCTTTATTAAGAGTAATGGGGACAAGGGAAAGGCGAAATGTAATCAATAAAGAGGACAGGAGGCTTACATTGGACCACAGCCAGGTCTGCTCATTCATAGCAGGGCGTCTAATTGCTTCTTTATTGATTATGCTGTGTTTGCCACAGCAGCCTGGCATGCCAAGAAGATGGCATAATATGAATCTAGTTTTGTGAAAGAGCAAGAAGGGCTAAAGGAATGATACACAGAGAAACGAAAAGACGTTTTCCTCAAAATGTATGCCCTTAAATTTTTCAACTTTGACCATGACAAAATTTTAAATCATCCATTGTTTGATATGAAGTATACCTCTGAGTATTCAAGTAAATACGGCTTTTCGTATGGATTTGTACTTATCGGACATATAAGTCCTATATGTACATCTCTCCAATCTAGGAGACGACATTAGAAAATAGTCTGTTATGATCCATAAGGTGTCACTGGTTAGTTTTCAAATAGATAAGTAGGCATGTTTCCCTAGTCTTTCTGAGTCTGGCAGTCCCATTGAAACCCATGCCCCATGGGCGACGCTGCCTGTGGGTTTGCAAATACCGGTAGCATAGCTTCCAGGATCACAGTGACGCACAATCCACCACAGGGTGGCAACCTAGCATGCAGGTGGTAGCAAAAGAAGACTAATTATATTTAGAAGGAAATGTTCTCATTCATAATGCATATTTAGAGCTTAATGATCTTTTATTTGCTATTTTGTTAGTCTTTTTAACCTACATTAAAAGTTTCTTTTTCCAAATGTGTGGGGATAATTTAATGTGGCATTTGCTTAATAAAATGACACCACCAACAAATATGTATTATATCCTTTCCTAGAGGCACAAATAAAACAGGAAGACGTGGCTGCTGCTTGGTCCGGAGCTCAGAGGCAAGGACCATTAAGGGAGAACTGTATGAAAATACACATGGTCTTTTATTTTGTACACATTTGGTTTCCATTGCTTGAAATAGTTTTGTAGCTTAATAAAAAAGAACCTACATTTTTATATAAGGAAGCTAACTGGCTTTAGTTGGACAGAAAAAAGTCTTTTCATTTTTTACTCGGTTATTTAAAGGGGAATATAGCAGTAATGCTCAACACTCCATTAGCGTGAAACCAAAGAGCATTGTATCTTTGTTACTAGCCATCGAGAAATTCCAAATGTCAACATCTGCATGTGTCTTCATGGCATTAGTAAAACAAGAAACATTTTTCAGGAAGCAGTAGGTCTTCTATAGTCTAATATGTCTAAGTCACCATTCTTTTTTAACCAACTCCCCCAAAGTCAAAAAGCATTGGTCAGGACTGTCTCCCTGTACAAAACTACTATAAAACCTAACATGGATTGGATTTTGTCCTCCCCAAAATATATGTCAACCTGGCTGGGCCATGATTCTCAGTGATCTGTCAATGACGTAATGATGTGATGGTATAATCACCCCCATAGGTGATCCACTGGGATTAGCTAATCACTTGTAAACACAAGGTGGAGTATAAAACATATAATCGGATGGCAGTCGTGATCTGACGTAAGAGGAATTTCCTGAAGTGTGGCTTGTACCACCTTTTATCTCACAAGAAATAAAGAGAGAGAGAGGCAAGCAGAGGGAAAAGGGACTGGCTGCCAGCTA
>NW_022103904.1:9426294-9437141 GCF_000313985.2 Echinops telfairi
CAGACATCCATCCTCACAGCTGTTTCTTTATGCGATCTTTAAAAGATGCTCAGTAGAAACAGGTAGCACAAGACAGAACTATAGTGACCCAACTACAAAGAGATAGCATGTTGTAGATTATGTCCATCTTTCTTATCTGAAGGATCATAGCTTTTTTAGCTCCTATCTTTTTAAAGATCGTTGTGAGTGAAAACATACATGAACAGATTTTACCGTGCTTTGGTGGAAAACCTCTGCCCACATAGACTGGAGGTGAACTGTGAGCACCTGGTATATGGCCAGGCTTTCTTCTCATTGCTGCTCGCCTTCAGAATGAACCTGCGAGGCAGCTTTAATGTCCATTTTGGAGGGTGAATTGAGGCCCACCAAGGGCAAGTGACTTGTCCAAGACCAAACAGACTTTATATTGGAAGACTGGAATTATACCTAACCATTGAAAATACCATGGACTGCCAACAGAACAAGGAAGTCTGTCTTGGAAGAATGCTCCTTAGAGGCCAGGATGGTGAGACGTCATCTCATGTACTGTGGTCATATTGTCAAGAGAGACTAGTCCCTGGAGAAAGACACCATGCTTGGTAACTGGAGGGGCAGAGGAAAAGATGAAGGCCCTCAAGAAGGTGGATTGATATAGTTGATATATTGATATATTGATACAGTGGTTGCAAGCAGAGGAACAATGATCAGAATGGCACAGGACCAGGCAGTATTTTGTTCCATTGGGCATGGGTATCTATGGGTCAGAACCGACTTGATGGCAGCTCCTAACAATTACAACAGAAGCACTCTAGAGAGTTATTTTCATCAGTGAGATTACTCTGCCCTTGTACCTAGGTTAAAGTTTTCCTGAAATACCTAGTGCGGCCCTAGCAGAAATACCACAAGTGAGTGGCTTTAAAGACCCGTCGTTTATTGTCTCACAGCATTCAGAATGTGACTCCACAGGGACCTTCTTCTTTGTCTATTTCAGCTCATGCTATTGTTGCTGTGTGCTGTGGACAGAGGGGTCATTGGGATTGGGATAGAGCGGATCCAGACCACACCAGGTGACACTCTGAGGGAGACGATACCAAAGGGGCTATCTATAAAGTTTTTGAACAGTGTTTCAGCAGAAATGTACTATTTTCATCAAAATATTCCCGAAGTTGGTTATAACAACAAAAATAAGCTTACATGTGCAGTTTACATATACCATATGCAGACAAGACAAAATTCTATGCTAATTTACTTTTTGATCCACCTAACGTGCTTTGGTCAAAACTGTCACTTTTACGCATTTAAAACAACAGCACATGCTGTTGATTTCATTGCTGTTTGTGTTTTTATAGTCGCTGAGGTTTGTTGCATTTTCTAGCGATTTAGCTACAGTGTTTGGGTTTAAGTCTTTGTTAAGCAGTATGAAGAACTTTTTTTAGAAAGTGAGATAGTAATTAAAGTAATAGAATAAGATAGGATCAGAAAGGCTTCCATGCTGTTACTAATGATGTTGCTAATATCATAATTCAATGTAACTCACTGCCATTTAGTTGATGCTGACTCATAGCAACCCTACAAGACAGGGTAGACCTGCCCCTGTGGATTTCCCAGACTGTAATTCTTTGTGAGAGTAGAAAACCCAGTCCCTCTCCTATGGAGCAGCTGACAGTTTCGAACTGCTGACCTTGAGGAGCACAGCTGAACTTAATTCAACACCGACTTTGCTGTTGTTATTGTTGATAAGTGCCATCAAGTCAGTTCCAACCAATAGCAGCCATATGTACCATGGAGGGAAACACTGCCCCGTTCTATGTTATCCTCACAATTGGTTGTATGTTTGAGCCCACTTTTTACAGCCTCTGGGTCAATCCACTGAAGGCCTTCTTTTTAGCACCCCTCTGTTTCCCAAGCATGATGCCCTTCTCCAGAAATTGGTCTCTGACACTTGTCCAAAGTACATGACATGAAGTCTAACCATCCTTGCCTCTAAGGAAGATCTGGCAGTCTTTCTTCGAAGACAGCTTTCTCTGCTCTTTTCTCAGCGTGTGCTACTTTCAACTTTCTTCGCCAGCACCACGATCCAAATGCTTTGATTTTTCTTAGCTCTTCCTAATTAAATGCTCAATTCTCACATGCATATGAGGGAACTGAAAGTGCCATGGCTTGGGTCAGGCTCACCAAAGTGACATCCTTGCTTTTTAGCACTTTTTAACACTGTGCAGCAGGTTTACCCCAATGCAAGCCATCATTTGATCTCTTGATATCTGCTTCCATGAACATTGACTGTGGATGCAAGAAAAAACAAAATCCTCAGCAACTTCAATCTTTACTCCATTTACCATGATGTTACCTGGCGGTCCAGTGGTGAGGATTCCAGTCTTCTTTATATTGAGTTGTCATCTATCCTGAAGGTTGCAACCCTTGTCTTCATCAGTAAATGCTACAAGTCTCTTCACTTTCAGCCAGCAAAATTGTGTCATCTGCAGATTGTTAAAAAGGCTTCCTCCAAGCCTGAGGCAGCATTCATATTTAATCTATCCTCTCTGGTTACTTGCTAAGCATGCAGATTGAGTAGGTGTGGTGAGGAGATAGGACCCCAATGCACAGAGGTTCTTTCTTAGTCATTAGTATACATGTAAACTCAGAAAGATTATATTCATAATTGTATTAATCGCATAGTATTCTATGATGAAAATGGATAATAGCTCATTATTATAAGGATTATTTGTGGTCTGTATAGGAGCAAGCCCATGGGGTCTGAGGTGAGTTTGACCCAACCCTGGTACAGCCACTGGCCACGGAGATAATTTCAACTCACAGCAACCCTATAGACAGAGTGGCCCTTCCCCATTGTGGAAGGAGCCCTGGTGGCATAGTGGGTCACACATTGGTCTGCTGACCAAAAGATCAATCGTTCAAAACTACCAGCCGCTCCAGGGGAGAAAGATTTACAGTCTCAAAAACCCAAAGTGGTAGCTCTCCTCTGTCCTAAGGATCTCTACGCATCAGAATCACCTCAGATGTCAGAGAGGGCTGGGGTTTGTTGTGGTTGTTGTTGTTGCTAAGAAACTTTATGAGAGCCCATCACCAAGCCTTTTTTCCCAGGGAGCAATTGGTAGGTTTGAACCACAAACCTTTCAGATAGAAGCTGAGGAAGTACTTGCACAACAGCGCTCCTTTTTCAGCTTCTAATGGTTGACTTTCTTTGGCCTTTCTGGGTTTGGAGATTCATTTGCCTCCTTTATCAAACAATGTCTGTCTTCTGCTGTGCCCAGGTCTCTGTGTCTATTCTGGTCTTTTCAAAATTCAGAAGTGGTTAGTTTTCGGATCCACCCTACACAGGTATGACCTCATTAAGGGGATGGAAGTAAATCTTTATTTCCAGACAAGATCACATCCACAGGTACAAGGGTCAGGAATTCAATCCTTTGGGGAGACACGACATTTTTAAGGGAGCACAATTCAGCCCATAACGGGTGTAAAAGAACCATTTCATCTTCTTTACAACTAGTTGTCTCATCTTACTCTCTCAGAGATTAGCTTCCTCTTCGTTCCTGTTCACTCTCCACCCTCAACATGAGGCAAAAGAACGGATATGGGAGAGCTGCATTGCCGTTAGTACAAGCAGGCACCAGGGCAGAGCAGCATGAATGGAGACACTCCCTCCAGGTTCAGAGTCGCCTGTATTCTGACTTGGACTGGTCATGGAGATGTCATAAGGAGCCACGCCTTTTCATTCACCTCACCAGCAGCTTCCAGAGAGCTCATTTTTTGCTGGGTCTTCTCCAGTTTTTATGAGCTTCCTTTTCAGTGTTGTCCAGTTGAGGGGGTTCTTTATTATCATCGAAGTCTGCTGCTTCTCATTGCCAATGAGTCGATTCCAACACAGAGCCACCCTGTAGGACAGGATAGAACTGCCCCGGAGGCTTTCTTAGAGTTTCACTCTTTACAGGAACATAAAACCTTTTTTCCCCTCCCACTGAGTGGCTGGTGGTTTCAAACTGCTGACCCAGACATCACCAGTGCTGCATGGTTCACTGAAATGCTAGGTTAAGGATTAGCCTGGTGAACTGCATAGCTCTCTAAGAGTTTGTGTTTTAATTTTTATTTGGGAGTGATGTTGTGTTTGTTTTGTTTACTTATATAGTGAGATAATGCTTCCACTTCTCCACTAAAATGCAACCTCAGTGATAAGAGAGCTTTTTGAATCTTTGCTTATTTCTAGACCCTAGAACCACACCTGCCCCACAGGACACACTCAGCAATCATTTGTTGCACTCATGCACAACAGAATGGTTGTTTTTGTGATTAGTCCAAACAATGCAGGAATACACTGTGTATGTTCCATAGCACTGGACAGACAGGGTTTTTGTTAGAATCACCCCCAAAGGTTGATTTTTGTTGTTCATGGCACAAACCTTGTCATTCAGCAGGGAGCCTCAGCTCACTAGAGTTGCTTAGGGTCCAAGACTGCCAACAGCCTGATGTTCCTCTCCAGGCTCTTGTCTGCATGTTCTGGAACCAGCAATCAGTGCTCTAGCACAGAAGCAAAACACGTCATACACGCAGGGCACTGGCCCCTACTAGTCACCAGTGTCCCCTTCAACCACAAAGGTCCAGAAGTGCAAACCTCCCATACACCAAAACCAAAACCAAATTCCCTGCCATCAAGTCAAGTTTGACTCATAGCAACCCTATAGCACAGGATAGAATTGCACCCAGTGGGTTTCAAAGGTTCTCACTATTCACGGAAGTAAAATGGATTTTATGTATGGCTGACATAGCAAGTGAAAAGATGTTTGAGTCACTTTCAATCATGCCAAGCCATGTACAATACAGAAAACATCTCCCCATTCGACACCGTCCTCAGTACAGTCCACATGCTTGAGTCTCTCATGATTTCAAACAATTGGTGGTCTGTCATTTTGAGTGTGTATCAGCCTCGGGGTCTCATTTTCCAACACCATATTGGACCCTAGTCTGTTGTGATCCATAGCATTGCGATTGGTTGATGTTTCAGAAAGACATCACCAGAACTTTCTTCCTAATCTGCCCTAGTCTGGAAACTCCACAGAAATGTGTCTGTCATGGGCAACCTGCCAAGAATTAAAATACCGCTGGCATAGGTTTCAACATGATGGAAACATGCAACCCACCACGTTACAGCCAGCAGACAGTGTCAGAACTCTGGACACATGGAAACTGGATGAGGAGAACAAAGGTTAAACTGTCTGGATTCTGCCCAGCTGTCTTTGAAAGCCCTGGGAAGGCAATGCTGGTGGCTGCCTCTCCAGCAGAGAGCATAGTAGCCAGCACAGAGGAAGAACCCAGAGAGCATCCAATCAGTGGATGGTGTCGAGACAGAATAGAGTTGTCGGTTGCTCCTGGTTACAATGGGGCTGTTTCACGTAAAGATGAGGAGTATATGGATAAGCCACCTCAGTCATCCCAGCCTTCGTCTCATTACACCACCACCCTCTGGTGGCCTTGTGGGTTGCTAGGTGGGAGGCTGGAATTGTGCCCTGGGTATTTCAAATCTCAGCAGGGTGGCCTCGGCTAGACTGGTTTTTTCAGGGCTTCCAAATGAAGACAGAGTAAAAAGAAAGGTAATCTACTTCTTTAAAAACGTGTCAATGAAAAAGCCTAACCATCAAAGCATAAGGCTGCCTGGTAAAGTGCTGGAAGATGGGGCTCCTAGGCTGAAAGGCACCCCAAATCCACAGTGCCCGCAACCGTGGATTTGAGCTCACCAACAACCGGGAAACTGACACAGAACTGGGAAACGTTTTGCTCTGCTGGACCGAGGTCTCCATGAGTCAGGGCCGACTGGACAGCAGCTAGCAACACAATTTACGTTAAAAAAAGAAAGAGAGAATAAAAGAGCTCAGCTCTGGAAGCGGTGGTTCCCCTGCATCACAATTGCAAGGCTGCAGTAACCCAATACAGCAGCTGAGGTCCTGACTCCTGGGACGCCTGCCAGGTAGCACCTCCTGGAAGCGCTTCCTCCTCCCCCGATGGGGGTCCGGCTCAGACACCCTGTCCTTGCTGGCCTAGTGGGTCATGTGTTGGGCTGTTAGCCACAGGACTATTGTTCAAAACCACCACTTGGTCCATGGCGAGAAAGATGGGCTTTTTACTTCTCTAAACACTGACAGTCGCCGAAACTCACCAGGAGCAGTGCTAGCCCACCCTAGAGGGACCCTCCATGGCAGTGGGTTTGGTTTGGGGGAGAGCTTTTCTTTTCGGAACCGCCGAGGCCGTTGTGCATGCTAGCACATGGTTAGAGCTGCCTTGTTTTAGAAATGAAGGAACCAAGAAGAAGAGAGTTCACCCCGAGTCCAGTCTCGCCCTCTGAAGGGGCAGGACAGTGAACTCTGAGTCGGAAAGTTCGCCTGAAGTCCATGGGCAGGAAAGTTGTAGGCTGCAGACAGCGGCAAACGCCTACCAGGAAGGTGCTCATGACGCGTGACATACGCCCTTCAAAGACAAAAGGGACCCATGCCAGGTTGACGCACAAAACCAGGCTGGTGTTTCTAAATGTGTGCGGTGCCTGGGAAGCGAGCTCCTACTGGAACCGAAAGCTCCCTCTGCAGCGGCAGCGCCCTGCCCTCATGGGGAGAATTCAAGGGCAGACCTCTCTCCGGGCGAGGCTGTCTGAGTGCATGGTAGCCCCAGGTGGCAGGTGCGCGCAGGACTGCGCTAGAGATGCGCGGGGCTGGAGTGCGGACAGGTGGGGCTGCGAGCCTGGGGTCTGCAGTTGGAAACCACCAACAGTTCCGCAGGAGAGAGACTGGCTTTCTACTCCCATAAGCAGGTACTGGGCCGGAAACCCACAGCGGTCACGACGAGTCAGCAATGAGCAGTGAGGACTTTGGAGTTTTATTTATTTGTTTATTTTTGAAGTAATGAAGCCGTGGAGAAGAAAGCCCAGGGGGAAAGGGAGGTTGTGAGCCCTGGTGGCACTACTGGGTAAGCGTTGCATTGCTAACCCCAAGGTGCACGGTGGAAACCCACCGGCCAGTCCGTGGGAGAAAACAGCGCTATCTGTTTTGGAGACTCGTTGTGCGCTTGCTGTGATCTGGAATCGCCTCATTGACAAGGGGTTTGGGGAAGTAATGGAGCAGCGGTTCCGAAAAGAAAAGCTCTCCCCCAAACCAAACCCACTGCCATGGAGGGTCCCTCCAGGGTGGGCTAGCACTGCTCCTGATGACTTTCGGAGACTGTCAGTGTTTAGAGAAGTAAAAAGCCCATCTTTCTCGCCATGGACCAACTGGTGGTTTTGAACAATAGTCCTGTGGCTAACAGCCCAACACATGACCCACTAGGCCAGCAGGCTCCTTCAGAAAAGTCAGAAGAAAAAGGAGGAAGTGGTTTGGGGCCAGGGAAGAAATACTGTTCCCAAAGCTGCAGCTACTATGCAAAGAGCATTTAGAAAAAGCGAACAGAAGAAGATTTCTTATGATGCTGGCTTCATGGATTTAACACTCAGCTCATTTCTTCCATGCTACAAATTGCTTCCATTGAAGTGTTTTAAGCATACATTATGCTCATTAGCGATTTTCTTAACAACTTATAATAAATAGGAACCTCAACTGAAGTGCCTTTCAGGGATCATTCTGCCTCACAGACAGTGTTTATCTGGAATGAACCCTCTGGCTTGTGATTGAACAGGTTTCCCTCACCTGACCTGCTGCTTTAACAGAGGTCAAACCATATCAGAAACACAGGCATGCACTAGCATTCATAGTCACTTCTCACATACCCCAGTCATGCATCAGAACACACTCACACACTTGTCCATATATGTAATGCACACCGCACCACCCAGCCATCACTTCATTTCCCGGTTTTAAAGTTTTTGTTATTAAAATGAGGATTTAGTATAGTAATTACTGCACATTCCACCCACACCCAAAGATTTTGAGTTACGCCTTCCAAAAAATTTGTCATTCTTGAATAACTCATCTATTACGAGGTCGCTCTAACCTCAGAAACAGGAGGAGGGCTGAAGGAGGGTGTCAGAAATCACTATGTCTAGCTAGTGGAGCCAGTTGTACAAGAAGATGGAGAAGGTGAATAACAATATGAGTATGTTTTCCAGAGTTCAGAAACACGTCACACACACACACACACACACACACACACACACGTGCATCTTCCTTTTCCTAATGGCAGATATCAAGGCTTTAAGCATCCTCCTTGGGGCCTAAATCCATCTATCCATTTCAAACTTGATAGATAGATGATAGATAGATAGATAGATAGATAGATAGATAGATAGATAGATAGATAGATAGATAGATAGATAGATGATAGGTAGATGATAGGTAGATAGATAGACTGATAGAGATAGATATATATGATATAGATAGATATAAATTGTAGAGTCAATTATATTTAGATCACTGAATCTCAGTTTGGAGAGCTAAGAATCATCTAAGATTTGAATAAACAATACCTAGTTCTCCTGCCAAGTTCTAGCCAAGGGAGAAGAGCCTGCCTTTTATAAGTGCTCTGGATTGTTTTGTTCGGAGTCACTGGTAGACTGCAGTCCTGGGAACAAATGCCCTAAGCCAAGAGATGAAAACTATCAGAATCACTCTCACAAACAGGTTTTTCTGGAAGGAAAGGGAGGAAGAGAGACAGGTGAACCTTACAATATTGAACATGCAATCTAAAGAGACTGTGGGGAGTATTAGAGGACGGCCTTGAGATGCTGAAGTGATCCCCATTAACTTACAGTTTTGCTGAGCACCGCATCCATTTTGAGTTATTAATACTTCATGGTAGCTCTTTCTTATAGTCATAGTTTTGTGATGCTGAACAGGTTCTAGCAGAGCTCCCAGACTAAGCCAGGCTAGGAAGAAAGGCCTGGTGATTTACTTTCCAAAAGCAGCCACTGAAAACCCTATGGATCACACCACTTCCTGCCGTGCATGAGGTCACTCTGGGCCAGGTGCCGCTTAGTGTCGCTTGTAACAAGCTCTGATTGCTGGGCTATGAGTCAGACACCATGCTTATGATATGTTCATTCCCTATCACTGAATCCAATCCTGATCCTATTAGAAAGATACAAACACCTCCATTTTACAGATAGAAGACCCTATCACATCCAAGGCTAAGTAGTTTTTTTCCGTGAACATACATCTAGAAGTCCCAAAGGTGACTGCTCAAATACCCATGACTGGAGTCATCACAATGCCCCCACTGCTTTCACCAGCCAGAGGACAATCTCTAAATGGCAAACCAGGCCCTAAATCCCAAGACAATGGATGGTGAGTGGCAGGATATCCCTCAGAGGTCATCTTTAATCTTTAACCCTTTCCCTCTGGCATTGAAGATTCTGAAACTAAGATGGAGCAAGTGACCCCTCCCTAATAAAGAGCGGAACCAAAAGGCAGTCCTGAGTGTAGAAAAGAAAGCATAGATGAATACAGGAATTTTCCGTTTCATAGGCATTTGTTTGTATAATTATATAATTCCTCAAATTTTTGTAACTGAAGAAATACTCACATGGAACATGTTCTTTATACCTTATACTTTTGTTTTTTTATTTGGCTTGGGAGTGGGAGTTTGAAGAATCTCTAAAATGAATATGCCTCAATTATTATAAAATAGCCATTCTATTTTTATCCAAATGGATAAAATTCGGTTTTGAATTTTTCATGGGTAAAGTATATACTTATCATTACCCTCAAGACTGATATTTTCAAAGATGAAGGCCTTCCTTTGCCTAAGTAACATTTACTAGTGTGGTAGTTACATAATCTGGTGCCAATTTGGGACTTGAGCGGATTAAGAGTGAAGGGGTGGAGCCTAATCTGTCAATCAGGTCATAGCCAAAGAGGCCCTTCTGTGGGCATGGCCTTCCCCTGAGGATTCTAGGAAAACTCTGGGATTTCCTCCTTGGAGGTGAAGACAGTGTCTCTCGCTGTTCACTCCCTTGGAGTCTCACTACCGAGAAGGCTGACTCCTTGTGAGACAATTCTGCGGAGAAACTACACAGACCTACCCTGATGCAGCCCTGGGTGTTGGAGAAGCCATGTGCAGACCCCTGCCAGTGCTGAGTTGCTTACAATGCCACTGGATCGAAAGATTTTCTACTCACTGGCCTGTGATCATCCTGAATTTTGTGTCATTGCATGTGTTTTGTGAGTCAGAAGAGGACTTTATAGATTGGTATCAGGCATATGGGCTAATATCGGACTTATCGTCTTGATCTAGATTGAGCTGGGATGTTTTCTTTATATTTAATTGGTCTTGTATATAAACCTCTTTCTTATGGACATATATAAGTGTCTTTATAAATTTGTTTCTCTAGTTTACCTGGACTGACACAACTAGGAAGCATTTACGACAAGCACATGCAACACATTGGACATACGAATAATTGCTATTAAGAGTTGCTATGCTGCTTTGATCTTTGAGTGGTGAAACTCCTCCTAATATTTTGAAAGAAGAGAGCAGAGTATGAAATACAACCGTGTCCATAAGTAATAATACAAAGATTCCAGTTGATATTTTTCTTTCATGTTGGATATTTCTGTCACTCATTGACAGAAAAGGCATACATGGGCTCTCATAGTCTAAGGCTTTCCTACAAGCTGCATTGAGTAACCCCTTGCTCTTTTTACCCATGTCTCTATTTGAAGCCTTTGGGGGTGGGTGGATGTAGTTGTTTTGTTTTTAATGTCCTCGTAGAGTGTACAGGGTACAGAAAGAGTTAATCAGAAGGTTAATTTGCTATTTAATGTACTACTGTATTAGTCTAGGTACTTTGGAGAAACAAATCCACAGCAACTCACGTATAAGAGAGAGTTTTATGCAAAGAAAATGTGCATCACGAAAACATCCCAACCCAATGCTGCCCA
>NW_022103904.1:9439015-9449587 GCF_000313985.2 Echinops telfairi
CCACATGTGATTATCGGCCAGGCTGGCACAATTAACTAACTCAACTACTATTGAATGAAATACTAAATTGATATTCACTTTATTAAAGTTAAAAATTCAAAGCATTACCTTTCCTCTTATAGGCCTGTCTGTTGTTTGGCTGAAAATTGAGAAGGAATGCAGTTAGTTTAGACTTCCATGGTGACTAAGGACTATAGTCTTAGGGATTCCATTAGTCTCTATGAGACCAATAAGTCTAGTAGTCTCTTTTATGATTTTGATGTTGTTGTTTTTTAAATTTGAGTTTTGTTTCATATTTTTTCCCACTCTTTCTAGAACGTTGTAATGTGATCCCTCTCTGAGCGGTTGGTAGTAATATCTGGGTACCATCTACTTCTTGTCCTGGAGGCCGATGAAATTTAAGTATTCCTAAATGATCATTTCAAACTTATCGCCTACAAACTTCAAATAATTTCCATTTAGAAACCACAAGTCAAAATCAATTACTCAATTATTCAGCTGCAATTATTGGCAAATCTGTTATTTTAATAGACTGAATCTCACTAAATCTATTCAAATTACTTCTTATAAAAATATTAGCACTATGATTTTGATTTATTAAAATTTTTAACCTTAGCTTAAATCATGTTGAGGTCAAAGGTGACAATAAATTAAAAGACAATTACCTGATATGTCCTTCCAAACTCTGAGGGTGTATTTTTAGTCAGTAAGGCTGGCTGAATTCTAACCAATGACACTGATGGGCCACCTTCAGCCATGTGTCCAGATTACAGTAGGGGGGATGTCGCAAAAGGGATGGTGTTCTAGCACTTGTAGTCCATGTAGCCCTTGGGGCTTCTGTCCCTTAGATTCAAGATATACCCAATCCAATTCTTCTCAGCAAAATCTGCTACTCCCACACATGCTGCTACAGCAGCAAGCTCTATTTCTCATTTCTTCTCTTCATCAGACATTGACATACACGTTCACGATAACCACAACGACCTTGAACATGATAAAACACGCTTTATCATACTCCTCTAATTATGACCCTCCTAAATAATAAAGCCATGGCTGGTTAAATTGTGGTTACAGCACAGTTATTAGAAAAAGAGACTTTACAATCAGGTCTTCTATGCTGCCATCGGAGCTCTGCCATTTCCTATTTGTATGACCTTTGGCAAGATGCGTAAGGTCTCAGAGCCTCAGTTTCCTTATCTGTAAAAACTATTAAGTGAATGATAGAGGGAAAAAAAACACACCTTAAAACAGTGTCTGGCCCATAAAAATCCCATTGTTACCCACTGCCACCAAGTCAACTCTGACTCATAGCAACCGATAGGAAAGGGTAGAACTGCCCCTGTGGATATTTGAGACGATAACTCTTTCTAAGGGAAAGCCTTACCTTTCTCCTGAGGAGCAACTGGTGGTTTCAAACTGCTGACCTTGCAGGTAACGGTCCAACGTGTCACCACCATGCCACAGGGCTCTCTCCCTGGCACATCTGGACCATAATGCAGGCATTCGCAGCGGGGCATTCTATTGATGAAATATCTGCCCATGTAATTATCAAAACCAGGCAGCCATCGCTGAGCCTGGTTAAGCATGTTTAGCACAGAAGTGCACATTCTCCATTAATGCTAATCTTACTGAACTAGTATTATTTTTGTAGAGAAGTGGGTAGTTTTGAAGCTCTTAGGGAGAACTGTCTGTTTATAAAAAGCGTGAATGGGAATTTTCGCTTAAATGATTTGGTGATTTCTCTAGGATTATTTTAAGTGGGAATTCCTGGTAGATGCAACTGATTAGTATACTCAGCTGAAACAAAAGGTTGGAGGTTTGAATATACTCAGAGGCACCTTGCTAGCAAGACTTGGCAATCTACTTCCAAAAAATTAGCCACAGAAAACCTATGCAGTACAATTCTACTCTGACACACATGGTGCATCCATGAGTCATGACAGACTCAAATAAACTGTTATTGCTTGGGGTCTTCGGGTATTGTTTTCTTTTGGTGGTAGTCTGCAGTTGGAAGTCTGAGGTTTGGGAGAATTAAGGAACTGTTGACTGTCTCACTCAATGCTTATGCCAGGCTCCCTTGGTGAGCCTTTCTTCACTGAAAAGGTGAAAAATGATCTACCATATCTTCCTGGGCCAACTTGAAACTAGGGTTCTACCAGCCTGAATGACCATAAGGTATGGCAGGGACCAGGTATCAGGCATCAAAGGACAAAAATTCATATCAGTGGGTGCCCACCTGCTTGGTATGATCACTGAAGACAAATGTGTGCATGAGCAAATGTGTTGAAGAAAGCTGATAGTCCCCAGCTATCAAAAGATGTAGCATCTGGGGTCTTAAAGGCTTGAAGATAAACAAGCAGCCATCTAGCTCAGAAGCAACAAAGCCCACATGGAAGAAGCACACCAGCCTGTGTGACCATGAGGTGTCAAAGGGATCAGGTGTCAGGCATCAAAGAACAAAAAATCATATAATTGTAAATGAGGGGGAGTGCAGAGTGGAGACCCAAAGCCCATCTGTAGGGAACTGGACACTCCCTTACAGAAGGGTCTCGGGGAGGAGAGAGGCAGTCAGGGTGCAGGGTATCAATGATGAAACATACAACCTTCCTCTAGTTCTTAAATGCTTCTTTCCCCCACTCTCATGATCCCAATTCTACCTTACAAATCTGGCTAGACCAGAAGATGTACACTGGTACAGATAGGAACTGGAAACACAGGGAATCCAGGACAGATGACCCCTTCAGGACCAGTGGTGAGAGTGGTGATACCTGGAGGGTGGAGGGGAGGTGGGGTAGAAAGAGGGAACCGATTACAAGGATCTACATTTAACCTCCTCCCTGGGGGGTGGACAACAGAAAAGTGGGTGAAGCGAGATATTGGACAGTGTAAGATATGACAAAACAATAATTTATAAATTATCAAGGGTTCATGAGGAGGGAAGGGGGAAGGAGGGGGGGAAATGAAGAGCTGATATCAAGGGTTCAAGTACGAAGAAAATGTTTTGAGAATGATGCTGGCAACAAATGTACAAATGTGCTTGACACAATGGATGGATGTATGGATTGTGATAAGAATTGTATAAGCCCCCAATAAAATGATTTTTTTTTAAAGAAAAGAAACTATGATTCCATAAATGTTTTGGATTATACCACTGAGATATACTCATACACGATTTGTAGATGGCACTCAAGATCTGTCTGGGAAGAATTAAAGCCAGAACTCTCCTTAAACGTGAGGCTGGCAAGACTTTAGCTCACGTTTTTTAGACATGTTATCAAGAACAACCAATATCAGAGAAAGGACATCATGCTTGATAAAGTAGAAGGTCAGCCCCAAAGAGGAACACCATCAGGGAGTAGAAGCTGACCCAAATATCATCTGAGGCACCTAATTTTAACACAAAAACTGCATTAAAATTATGCTGAAAACTCGCCTTATACATGAGAATATACAGTAAATTGGCACAATGATGGCAACAATGGGCTCAAACATAATGACAGTGTGGGCAAAGTCTAGGACTTGGTAAGGTTTGGTTCTAGTACACATAGTGTCCCTGTGAATTGGAACAAAATTGATGACACTGAACAACAGCAGCGGAGATCACAAAGTAGAATCAGTGGAAGCCTGACAGGACACCAACATCCCCCAGGTCAGCTGGCCCACATGGGACCACCTCGGGAGACAGACAGAGTCCCGGTAAAATCCCAGCAAGGAGAAAGCTGACGTGGCCAAGAAGAAGAGAAATTCCTAGAGTCCCTCACTGTTATAAAAAAGGCCAACCCCCAAGGAGGTAGTATCAAGCTACCACTTGATTCACAGACTTGACTCCACCCTTAACCATTTGATATAACCCCTAACCACCCCTAAAACCAGAACAGTGGTTTTCAACCAGTGGAACCTGCCTTCTATAAGGTTCACTTGGCAAAATCTAAAATAATGTTTGATTGTCACAGCTGAAGAAGTAGTGCTATTGGTACTTAGTAGGTAGAGTAGGTAGGTAGAGTGATGCTCTAAGACGCAAGACAGCACCACCCTTCAAAATGGAAATAGTGCCCAGGATGAGACATCCTAGGACGACAGAATCTGCACAGTGCCTGTTCATTCAGTGAGTCTTCCACTCTGTGGAGGAGCCCTGGTGGTGTCGTGGGTTAAATGCTGGGCTGCTGAGCAAAAGGTCAGTCTTTAAACCCACCACCCACCCACCCCTCTGCAGGAGAAAATAAGACTGTCTGCTCCCTTAAGGGCTTAGAGTCTTGAACACTCTAAGGGGAAACTCTACTCTGTCCTATTGTGTTGCTCGTGTGAGTTGGAATTGACTATAGCAGTGTGTTGAGTTTGGTTTTAACCCATGAGTTTGCTTGCAAAGAACGCCACAAGATAAGGACATTGCAAATTTAAAAAGTAGAATTTGGAGCAGACCATTATCAGAAGCAGATGAATCCCTCAGAGTGTCTCTCCCTCGTTATTCATCATTAGTTAGTGGTAGCTGTGTTTAATTTAAGAGATCGATCCTACTATCTGAATGCTATCTTGGATATTCAGGAGCCCTGGGTGTAGTGGTTACAAATTAGGCTGCTAACTGCCAGGTCGGCAGTTTGAAACCACCAGCCACTCCTTGGGAGAGAGATGAGGCTTTCCACCACCCCTTGGGACAAGGGGAAGCTTTCCACTCCCGTAAAGAGTTGCCGTCTCAGACACCCATAGGGCTGGTTCTACTCTGTACGATAGGCCCTAATGTGTTCTAAGAGTCCTGTGTTGTACAAACAGTTAAGTACTCGCCTACTGACTGAAAGCTTGGCAACCGAAGCCTACTCAGCATCAAAAGCCGGGCCGTCCTCTTTCAGCAGGTCACTCTCTTGACCTCTGGACCCACGGAACAGCTCTTCTCTGCACGGGTCTTCATGAGTCAGAACAGACTCTCCAGGATGACTTGTCGGGTTTTGAATTTGTTCCAAGAGAAGAAAGATTGGAAAACATCTTACACTTCTGTGTTTGTTTAAAAAAACACAATTCCTCAGACCCTCACTGCACCAAGTGTGGTCCAGGAACCAGCATCCTTGGCATCACCTGGAAATTTCTTAGACCTGAACCTCTCCAGTAGCTTCCTCGAGCTGCGAATCAGAATCACCTGCTACGCCAACCCCCAGGAGACTCTCCGGCACAGTGAAGCCACACTGCAGAGACAACCCCAGCAGGTGTGTGTGAATTGGAGCGCCAGCTGGAGTTGGCAAGTGCCTGGCTATTGAATTGCATGGCATCCTAACAATCAGCTGCTTAAATCAGTGTAACTTCAGGCCTGCTTTGTTTTCATTTCTGCTTGCTACTTCAACACTAGTGCCTGGAACACCTCGATTATTCCTTTCTCCTTCTACTAATGATCTACTGGTATTTAATGATCTACTGGTACACTCCTGAGAAGATGCTTTTTCAAGAGACCCCATGGTCCTTTTGTATTGTGAGTCATTTCATCTTTTATCATTTACTTTATCAGAGAGATGATTAGATAGCTACATTAGGTGCTCTGTTTAAAAGTGTAAATGGCTGGTCCATTAGCAAAAATGTTATATACATTTTTCAAACAGAACTATTCCCAACGCCACCTTCCATATACAACAATGCCCACCTCCCTAAAGGTATTTTGTGGATGGCATTGAACACCTCCCCACCCCTTCAGAACACTTGCCTCTTTCCCATGTCACACACAAGCTATGGCTTAAGATATCACTGGATTACGTCTGCAGAGCGTCAGCAGGGAGAGCTACCAAGGGGATAAGACCATGCTAGATAGAAGCAAATGGGTGGTTTGCAAGCTAAGGTTTCATAGAGCAATCTCCATAGATGGAGGGGAGGTTGAGTAGTGGGTCTTATAAGACAACCCCATTCCCAATCCAACCAACCAGGTGTATTTGAAAAACACATGGCACTATTTGAAAAATATTTAATGAACACTTGTCCAGATGCTAACGAGGATTTAGTTAAGAGCCATCTTCCTACAACTTAAAGAAACACAATCAATAATCAAACATAAAAAATGCTTAAAGATATACATTTTTTAAAAACATAGTTGTATTTCCCCCTTTATATTTTTATAAAAAGCAAGACTGTGATGAAGCCAATGTGTGTGATAGAATTATAAGGTGTTATAACACTTTTCAATTGACTCCTATAGAAGTTGAGTGGACGTGGCGTAGTGGGTTACAAATTGGGATGCTAATTCACTCAAAGGCAGTGAATACTAGTACTATTAGGGACGTTAATACATTACCCAAAGTCAGGAGCAGTAAACAGTGAGTATACATACAGTCATTGGTCTATGGCTGTATAAAAACATGCCTCCCCAGCTAGCAGCCTAGTCTCTCTCTGGTCCTCAGCCTCTCAGCCTTGTGGTGCCTTGGCCTCTGCTTTCTTGCACCAAGAAGCCCATCTGTCACTTCGTCTCACTATCCCCAAATCCCACAGTCTCTGTGCCACTGGCTCTGGTGCCTCTGGTTTGGCCTCTGCAACTTCAAACTAAGTTCTGGGACATGCTCTTAAAGCAAAAGAAAAGAAACAAATTGTATCGGCATATAATTTATCAGTCATAGAACTCAGCAGTTCAATCATGTTAGGACGAGTTGTACAATCATCACCACAATCAATTTTAGAATATCTTCTTTGTTTTTGTAGCCTCCCCTACAATGCTCCTAAGAAACTGTTAATCCAATTACTCTCTTTATATTTCCCTATCCTAGATTTTACATACAGAAAAACATTTTAAAAAAACTAACAATACAGAGAAAAATCTCAACAAAAAAAGAAAGCAGAAACTATTAAAAACTAGGACGAATTTAAAATGTGTCAAATGGGAGATCAAATTATAAGGCATGAAATTTTAACCTCACTACATCTGCAATCATCCACTTGGAACATGCTCGTGTGATGGCCCTGGGCTTCTCCATCTGCTACTGCTCGGAGCTGGCTCAGCCTTAGAGCCATAGGGTGGAAACAAAACGGAGCAATCCCATCTACTAGTGCTAAACTCACTCACTCCCATCGATCTGACTCATAGTGACCTTACAGGACAAGGAAGAGCTGCCCCTGTGGGTTTCCGAGATTGTAACTCATTATGGGGAAGCCTCATTTTTCTCCCTCAGAGAGGCTGCTAGCTTTGAATGGCTGACCTTGTGGTTAGCAGCCCAGTGCAGAACCAGGGCTTACTCTGTTTGCATAGTTCCACCCAATTACTTGATAGGAATCACAGAGACATGGGTAGTTGAACCATATTAAAAAAAACTTTCACTCTGCCACACTGGCAAATAAAATCTGTTGTACTGTAACCCGTAACTCAGGATAAAGTGTAGTTATCTGCGTTTGCAACCCCCCTGAATCCTTCCAGCAACCCCCCCAGGGGGTGCTATCACCCATTTTAGGAAACACGGTGCTAGAAGAACAATATTTTTTAATGACTAAAAAATAAAGAAAGACTAAGAATTACGTGGCACGCTATTAAGCAGAATAATTTACAGGCAATCAGAACTTAGAACAGGAAACGACCAAAGAAAGCCCAGCGACATAAGGGACCTAATGCAAGACACGAACTCGCTATCACAACCACAGAGGAGACACACGCTGGGGGACCGGGATGGGGAGGCAGGAGATGAAGCAATAAGCAAGAGCTGGAGTCAAACTGCAGCTCGAGAGCCACGTACTCCTCTTTCCGTACGTACTGATGGTTCTGACGTAAGAATGAACACTTTTCAAGGATATTATTCATATAAGAGTGATTTTCATTTATTTATGAACGCAGATTTTTGGCTCTCCAATCACTTTTAAATTGTTGTAAGGGACAGGATTGGCTCTTCCCTCTCAAAAGTTTGCCGACCAGGAGCTAGAAGATTGACAAGATCAACTTGGGTGGAAAGGAAGACAGTAGTCCCAGGAGAGGGAGAGGAAAAATCAAAGGAGGAGACCAGGGAAGACGGGGTTGATAAATAGCTTAATTGTTCATCTGAGAGGCAAACCCCCACACAATTAAAAATATAAATGAAGAAATAAAAGATGAATAAAATGAGACATCATAGATATCTGAAATGAAAAAGAATTGTTACAGATATGCAGACATTAAAATATAAGGACTTGAATAAACATTTCTCAAAAAAAATTATCCAAAGAGGATATACAAATGATTAATAAACTCTTGAAAGCATACTAAACATCATTATTCAATGGGAAGTAAATATTAAAACTATGATGAGAACTGTGTTAGACAGGGTTCTCTAGAGAAACTAAACCAGAATGATAATAATTATATATATATTTAGACAGATAGATATATAACATAAGAAATAAACCGTTAATTAAATTATAAAGCAGTACAAATGGCTCAGTGCAACTCACTCCCATGAGACAGTTGTGAGACGCTGGCAGTCTTTCAAGTCTAGAGGGCCCCTGGGTAGTCCTCTGTAGAGCAATTCAGGCTACCCAGGCACAGGCAGCAAACAGCAAGGCAGGTCACCAAGAGTCAGCCAGATGACAGGGACCAACAGTCCCAGCTCAAGAGATGTAAATTCCAATGGTGTGGCGAAGCAGGTCTTGAAGGAATCTCAAATTACAGCAACACAGTCCATAGATTAGGTGTCTCACAGGTAGTGTAGCTTGCAAATTGAGGCAAAGAACAAGCAAGGCAGCCGCACACTGGTCTGATCATGAAAGAGCAAGAGACAAAAAAGGCGAGGCTCACCAAGCCATTTATCTCTCTGCCCTTCAATTAATCCCACATGTGTTTATCGGCCAGGTTGGCACAATTAACTAACTACCTCAAGATCTTATGTTATACACAGCTTGCTTGCTAAAATCAAAGAAGACTTGAAGCAATTATGATGGTCAAAGATTACTGCCTTCTTGATTACATCTCAATATAAAGAAAACAAAAATACCCATAACTGAACAAATAACTTCATGATAAACAGAAGAAAGATCAAAGTTCTCAAGTATTTCATCTTATTTTGGGTCCACAACCTATGGCCGATGGAGGCAACAGTCAAGAAACCAAACATGTTACACTGGACCAATCTGTGGCAAAACAAACAAAAACTTCCTTAAAATGTTAAAGAACAAAGATATCACTTAGTGTGGTAGTTACAAAATCTGGTGTCAATTTGGGACTTGAGAGGATTAAGAGTAAAGGGGTAAAGGTCTGTCAATCAGGTCATAGTCAATGATGCCTCTATGTGGGCATGTCCTTCCCTTGAGAATTCTGGAAACTCCTGTATTTTCCTCCTTGAAGGTGGGAGACATGTTCTCTCTCTGCTCACTCCCTGAGAAATGCTCTACTGATAAGACACATGGTGCTACACCCTGGGAGCTGGAGAAGCCACATGAACCTACCCTGATGCAACCAGACCTCTGGAGCTGGAGAAGCCACATAGAGAACACTGCCAGCTCTGAGATGCTTATAACACCACTGGATTCACAAGATTTCCAACCCACTGGCCTGTGATCCTCCTGTATTTGGCATCATTGCATGTGTTTCATTAATCCGAAGAGGACTCTATAGATTGTTATTAGACATATGCGCTAATATTGGACTTATGGACTTGATCTGGACGGGGCTGGTATGTGTTCTCAATATTCAATTTCTCTTATATATAAACCTCTTTCTTAAACACATATAAGCTTAAAAAAACACATATAAGTGTCTAATAATTTGTTTCTCCAGTCAACCCAGACTAACACACTTAGAAAACAAAGATGTCCTTGACCCAAGCCATGGAATTTTCAAAAGATGTATGCATGCAGAAGCTGGACAATGAATAAGGAAAGTCAAAGAATACCTAATTACAGAGAGGGAAATCACGTTTGGTCAACCCTCATATGCATATGAAATCTGGTCCAAGAAAGATCAAAGACGAACTGATGCACTTGAATTGTGGTGCTTGCAAAGATGGTTGAGTAGACCGTGGTCTGCCAGAGAAATGAAGACGCTTGCTTTGGAGGAAACAGAGTGAGAATGCTCCTTAGGAGCAAGGTTATCAGGACTTTGTCTCAATTCCTTTGGGCGTGCCATCAAGAGAGACATTTTGAGAGCCAGTTTCTGGAGAAGGATATGCTTGATAAAGTAGATGGTCAGCAACTCTTAATGAGTGACTTTTCAATACGATTGCAAAAACAGGTTCAAACATAGCAATGACAGTGAAGATAGCACAGGACTGGGCCACATTTGTTCTATTAAATATTAGGTTTCTGTAAGTCAGAAACAACTCTAAATACCAGCATCTTACAAATAGGCTTTATAGGAAAACCTTAAACGATAACAATAAACAATATCAAAACCAGGACTATGGTAAATCCTAATGGGCAGGGGACCGAACTACTGCAAGAATGATAAGAAATATCCATATATCATAGTGTATGGATCATATTGGGATCATAATTTAAATGAAGTACTAAAACATTTACAAAGCAATTAGGGAATTATGAACACTGACTAAATATTTGATGACACTAAGAAAGTAACATTAATTATTGAAGACTGATACAAGTACTGTTATCATTTTATCTTTTAAGATACAGAGTGATGTGTTCTGATAAAAT
>NW_022103904.1:9450417-9479204 GCF_000313985.2 Echinops telfairi
CCCTCCTTCCTTTCTTCTTTCTTTCTTTTTTTTCTCAAAGCACTGAAGTGCCTCCTTTCTTCACTAGCTAAAATGGCAGCTTCAACCACAGATTGGGTAAGCGTATTGACTTTGCCAGACCAAATAACTTCTAAAACGTTCACCCAAATTCCTCATGCTATTAATATGTTTCCAAATAAATTATTTTTCTTGGGAAGAGAACCACCACCACAAAAAGAAAAAGAAACTTCAATAACAATTCTTCTAAAATGTTTGGCTATTTCACTTGTATTTATGGGCTAGGGCAGGGTTGGCAACCTTTTCAGACGGAAGAACCAATTCTGTCCCTCACAATTTAAAAATGATCCGACAGCCATCGATATATTTTTACACACAAATGAAATCACTATTATCTCGATAATATCCTTAAAATATTTGTCAATTTTACTCCAGAGGCACATGTCATGTACCGAAAGAGCGGCATATGGTTTAGGAGGCACAGTTTGCTGGCCGCAGGTCTAGGGTGGCAGCTCCGCAAAGGTCGTGGGTGATTTTACCAGCCCTTCTCACACTCCGAGTGAACTCTCTGATATGAAAAAGAGCAGAGACACTTTGCGTTATGTGGAATCATCAATTATCATCCAAAAGGAAAGAGAATAATAATGATAATGATTAAATTTTTTAAAATCTACATATCTGCTTATATCTGGGAGCAATATATTTATACTGGCTAGAAATTCATAACACCTCAAAGAGTTCAAAATAATTCATAAAATACGTGCATCTGGACCAGCGGTTCTCAGTCTCCACGCAGGGTACTCGGATGTGGGTGCATCTGCATGTGGGCGGCCCCACCTGGACACTGCTAGAGGAGCGGTCTCTCGGTTCCTAAGACCATCGGAAATGTGTGTTTTCTGATGGTCTTTGGCGACCCTGTGAAAGGGGCGTTCGACCCCCAAAGAGGTCATGACACACAGGTTGAGAACCACTGGTCTGGAGGGACCTGCGTAGGTGTTGCCAGGTGGGTTTTCCAGGGAGGAACCCAGAAACCACGAGTATGAGAGGGCAGCTCAGCCTCAGGAAGCAGAGAGAAGGGTACTAGATGGCATATGCCCTTCCGATGCTAAGTCATTGAATATCAGCTACAATATAGCCAGTGATTTATGTGAAGAAACGGGTCAAAAAGATGCAGTAATTAAACCAGAGTGCTTAAAGGTGACAGGCACAGCTCTATGTCTTAGTGAACTCCTCCATTCATCCTTATCAATGGTCCATATCAGGACCTTATTTTCTGTTATATAATTTTTTATTTTAATCATTTTATTGGAGGCACGTATGATTCTTAATACAATCCATACATATGTCCATTGTGTGAAGCACGTTTTTACATTTGTTGCCATCATCATTCTCAAAACATTTGCTTTCTACTTGAGCCCTTGATACCAGCTCCTCATTTTCCCCCTCCCTCCCTACTTCCCCTTCCCTCATGAACCCTTGTTAATTTATAAATTATTATTTTGTCATATCTTACACTGTCCAATGTCTCCCTTCACCCACTTTTCTGTTGTCCATCCCCCAGGGAGGAGGTTATATGTAGATCCTTGTAATCAGTTCCCCCTTTCTACGCCACCTTCCCTCCACCCTCCCTCCAGTTATCGCCACTCTCACCACTGGTCCTGAAGGGGTCATCTGTCCTGGATTCCCTGTGTTTCCAGTTCCTAGCTGTATCAGTGTACATCTTCTGGTCTAGCCAGATTTGTAAGGTAGAATTGGAATCATGATAGTGGGGGGAAGAAGCATTTAAGAACTAGAGGAAAGTTGTATGTTTCATCATTGATACCCTGCACCCTGATTGACTCGTCTCCTCCCCACAACCCTTATATAGTGTCTGGGGTCTTAAAGGCTTGCAGGTAAACAAGCAGCCATCTAGCTCAGAAGCAACAAAGCCCACATGGAAGAAGCACACCAGCCTGTGTGACCACGAGGTGTAGAAGGGACCAAGTATCAGGCATCAAAGAACAAAAAATCGTATCAGTGGGTGCCCACCTGCCCAATATGATCACTGAAGACAAATGTGTGCATAAGCAAATGTGGTGAAGAAAGCTGATGGTGCCTGGCTATCAAAAGATATAGCGTTTGGGGTCTTAAAGACTTGCAGGTAAACAAGCGGCTATCTAGTTCAGAAGCATCAAAACCCACATGGAAGAAGCACACCAGCCTGTGTGACCACGAGGTGTTGAAGGGATCAAGTATCAGGCATCAAAGAACAAAAAAAACATATCATTGTGAATGAGGGGAAGTGCAGATTGGAGACCCAAAGCCCATCTGTAGGCAACTGGACACCCCTTTTTCTGTTATACTTTAATTAATTATTTTTGTTTGTTTGTTTTAATGTTCCACAGTCTTCACTCACATTTCCTTCCTCCAGCCTGCACTAGTGTGTTTCATCGAGATCGAAGGTCTAGATCAGCATGAAGACTGTTACCCATGCTACACCATGCTTCAAGACAACATTTCATTTACTTGTTATTAGAAAGAAATATTTCACCATATATAATTATACATTGTTTTGTGATTAATCACTATGCTTTAATTATGTTCCATTTGTAACAATGAAGATACATCCTGCATATCAGATATTTATATTACAATTCATAACAGTAGGAAAATTATAGTGATGAAGTAGCAACGAAAATAATTTTATGGTTGGGGATTACGACAACATGAGGAACTGTATGAAAGGGTCACAGCATTAGCGAGGTTGAGAACCATTGCCCCAGACATTGTCTGCAACAAAGGGGTGGGTAGGATTCAAGAGACACACATGTGACATCTACTGAAATGGAGTGTCCTCGGCAAGATGTCCTTCTCTCCAAGGCGTGGTGATTGCACTTTGGGGCATCTGCTGCCAGATGGGGGTGCTGCCTCTTCCTAGAAGTAAATTCCACCTGGACCAGAATCAGCTGAGGTCTCAGGGAAGATGCAGATTCTTGGTGGCAAGGACAGGAATAAGCATGTTTCGCCAACTCTCCGGGTTATTTGAGTGGAGATATTATTTTGGAATCCATGTTTCAGGGTGAGCGAGCCCCGATGACAGGATTCAGTGCATGGCTGCTACCCAAAAGGGTAGCGATTTGAACCCATGAGTTGGTCCAGTGGAAAGATGTGTTCATTTCCTTCTGAAAAGATTAAATAAGGCCTTGGAAACCCTATGGGGTGGTTCAATTCTGTCCTATAAAGTCACTGAGTCTGAATTGACTTCATGGCCTTGGTTTGGTTTGCAGGCTTGGGTTACAGGGCAAGAATGAAACAGATTGAAATTATATGCAAGCTATGTATTTTTATTTTCATGCAAACGTGAAAATATTAATGATCCAACTTGGTATTGAAAAGAAATATGCCGAGGTGGATATCCCAAGCCAAACTAAACTCACTGCCATCCAGTCAATTCGGCCTCAAAGCAACCCTATAAGAGAGAGTAGAATTTCCCCTGTGAGTTTCCAAGACTGTAAATCTTTGTGGAAATATTAAGCCTCACATAAAAGGCAATATTAGTCTACAGTCCTTTATCATCTGATGTTTGGAAACTCACAGAACCATAAAAACAAATTCATGTAGCCTTAAACCCTGAGCTGAACTGACATGAGATTTTATATCCCCTATACATCCTATTTAATACAATTATTTACATTTCAGTGCTGAAAATATTAATGTGAATTTCCACAGGATGCTGTCCCAGAATACACTTTGGAAAACATACTATATTCCATCATTACTTTTCTTAAAATCCAGCATATACTGACATCCAAAATACCTATAGCTCAAAGGTTTGCAAGAAGAAACTGTAGAAATATTCTAGGAAAGAATAAAGCATATTGGCTGAATTTTTGGAATTGGGTAGCCAGGCCTTTCTTGGAAGGTACCTCCGGGTGGTCGTCGATCTCCAGCCTTTCGATTAGCAGCCAGTGCATTGACCATTTCCCCCTTTAGGAACTAACTACATGTCCTAGAAGAAGCAAATTTCCCTGAGCTTTGTTTCTCAGTGGAATATGGCAGTGGGAGCAGTTGATTTTTATTCTTACTGTCAGGATACAGAGTGGGCCACTGGGTACTCGAAGCCCTGGCTGAGAGTTAAACTATTAAAAAAAACCAAATTTCTTGCAAGTGCCATGTACACCTTAAAAAGTGTGACACCTGTCCTACAACATCAGGAGAAGCCAGGCTAAGGAAATAAATGGCCAAACAGAACAAAAAAGTATACCCTAATTAAACTTAAGGGAGGCATGAGAACTAGAGGAAGTAACATGGGCTCTAGAGAAGTCTAACTAGAGTACCAGACTTGTCAGTGACCTCCTTGTCCTCTTAAGAAACTGGCTTCGTATGGAAAAGGCATGAACCTCCATGATTCCCTAGGTAGCCCAGGAGCTCAAGGTCCCAGGTGACTTCTGAATATCTGTTGCCTCCCTGATAGTAGCTGATGAACGAAGAGCCTCGGGTTGTCTTGGTAGTCATCCAAAACCAAACTCCCTGCCATGGAGCCCGTTCTGAAGACGAAACCTTTCTGGAAGTGGACAGCCTCATCTTTCTCTCTTGGAGCAGCGGAAAGTTTCAAACCCAGGTCCTTGTGGTTAGCAACTCAGTGTGTAAACCACTATGCCACCAGGGCAGCTTTTTATCTAGTACATGAGCATTTTACTCTGTCTTCATGCTGTTGGGAGTTGTTTAAGGTAACTCTGCCCATGCTTTAACCTGAGTTCATGAATAACACTACTTCAAGACGCAAAGATAGAGACACCCCAGTCCTGCTGTGGGCTGTGGCAACTGCTCTCTGAGTCCAGTTGACCTTCTCTGCTTACAGCCTCCTGCCTCAGGAACAACCATCTCTGTCCAGATTTCTTAAGCAGTTCTCCAGGTTTTTCTCGCTGTTGGAAAACCTTACCCATGTTCAGGGTTTTTTGTTGTTTTGCTTCGGTGACTTATATTCATCCCATAATTAATACTCAATAAATAAGGCAGGCCTTTTTTGCTTTTAACACCACGAAGCCAACTAAATCATTAAGAGTCCCTTAGAACAATTACTTCATACTTTATATCATACCCTAGTTTATTCTTTAGTATAATATAAAACACGTTAAACTGTTTGAAATAAAGAGGTATAGATCATCTGATTTAGTTACTTCCTCTTTTCTATGTCTATCCCAGTTTAACTTTGCAAGTGAACTTCTTGCACAAAAGCTCCATAAATTGTATTGTTCAGCCACATCATCTTGTTTCCTTCTTTCTTGTGCCCTTATGATAAACTGAAAATGAAATCTTGTTTTGTTTCATTTCTCCCCACTGAGTATATTTGTTTACTAATGCTTGCTGATTAAACGTAAGGCTTGCCCACCAAGGCTTTCAATGATGTTAGGGACTTCTGTTAAATAAATTTGGAAGCTTAACATCACATGGTCAAATATGACAATAAGCATCTCTTAATAAAGAGGTTAAATGGAAAGATGATAACACATATTAGAATCTGTATTATGGGAGATTGACTAGAGAAACAAATCCAGTGACACTCATATATGTGTAAGAAAGAGCTTTATATCAAGAAGCAATTATATATCACGGAAACAGCTGAGCAGATCAGTCCATAAGTCTGATACTAGTCCATATATCCCTCTTCAGACCCATGCAATCACAAGAAATAATGCAAAATGCAGGAGTAACACAGGCCGGTGAGTGAAAAGTCTTGTGGATCCAACAGTGGTGGACATATCTCCAGGGCACTGGTCACCATCAGATCAAGTCCATAAGTCTGATACTAGTCCATATATCCCTCTTCAGACCCATGCAATCACAAGAAATAATGCAAAATGCAGGAGTAACACAGGCTGGTGAGTGAAAAGTCTTGTGGATCCAACAGTGGTGGACATATCTCCAGGGCACTGGTCCCCATCAGGGTCATCAAGGAGGAAGGTGAAGGCAGAGGATGGGGCATGGAGGGGGGGTCCCAGAGCCCTTTTGAGAAGGCCACACCCAGGAGGAAGCACCATCAGGCTGTGCCCTGATTGACAGGTTGACTACCATCCTTACATTTTTATATGTCTTCAAGTTGACATGAAATTATGTAACTAATACAGTATCTCTTCGAGGAAAATGGCATATGGATTGAGGAACAATCCGTGTTACAGTTTCCTGAGTCATTATGTAGGGCAGGAGTCTTTCTCCCAAATTTGTGAGACTTTCCATTTGATCTGAAATGTTTTCAATAAGGATATCTTAATGTCCTGAACTTTGTAGATTTTTCCCCCCTCTCACTTCCTATGGTTGGTTGGATCGACGGATCTCCCTCTGTAACGAATGGCCTACCAGAATGCTAACTCAAGTTGGCTCATTTGGGTTGTTGACCATCTTTCTGACACAATTTGGAATTCCATCAGAATACTTTAAGCTCAGCACTTACCATTACACCGAATGAAGGTACAGACAGAAGAATCTTGGATATCAGATGTGGAAGTGCTGGATTAAGCAGAAATTTACTTTCTTTTTATTTGACCTGATGAGTCTGCGTCTCTTTAATATTAAAGACTATTGCTTCATTATTTCAAGGACAGCCACTCCAGGTAGAAAACACAAAGTGTCTGATTTCATGACCTCCTGGAAATCATAATCATCTAACAATACACCTAAAACACCAGCTATTGGTGCTCAGTACCGTCTCCCGGTTTTGCTGTGTACCACCAGTATGCTCCAGGGGTTGCATCAACAGGTTTGGTCTCTGGCTACGATGAGGTCACTCTTAGTTATCCCTGAGCCCTTACAGCTACCAGAGCAAAACGTGCCCGGGTCCTGTGCCAGCTTCATGACCATCGATATGTCTGAACCCATTGTTGCAGATACTGTGTCACTCTATCCCAGGGAGGTTCTCCTCGTTTTCCTTGACTCCCTACTGTACCAAACGTGATTTCCATTCCTAGTTATTGATCTTCCCTGATTGGCTTGATTGTTTAGCTGCTCTACTTCTACACGTGTACTGTGCTGTGGGCTGAGCCAACAGTCCACGGACCATGGTTGACTGCTTTGCGAGGGTGCTGCTGCCCCACCTTGCCATGTCTGCTTCCTGAGTGCCAACTCCACTCGTCTTGCCACCTCTCCAGATGCCGTACCTCCCAACACTTCGCATCACTAACCCGTGAGACTCCACCACGACCTGCTTCCCTAAGTTGAGCTACTGGCCTCTCCTGTGCTTTGGCATCCCATCTTCCTACTGGCTGCTTCCTCGGCCATGGACTAATGGCCAACGTGAGTTGAAGGACCTTCAATATGTTTACTATCCCACGAAAGTAACTTGGACTGAGCTCTGTATTGCTGTGTGGACTAATTAGCTGCTGTATTCCTTTTTGCTATATGAACCTATCCATATATATATATATATATAATCATAAGTGTTTCTCTAGGGAACACTGCCTGACACACTGGTCCTTTGCCTTTAAAAAAGATCTGTGTCCCAATTGTGCTGACAAACGCATGCATTTCTATCTTTCTTTATTCATAATTTTGACAAGGTGCCAGGGATAAAATGTCTTCTCTATCTGCTCACTGCTTATATACTTCATGGTTTATCATCAGCCCCAGATAGCTCCTGAACTTCTATAAAGTCTTTCAAGTGTGAGTCTGAACATTCTGCTTACACTCAGTTGCATCTCGAGGGCCTGAAGAAGTAGGTCAGTCGTACATAGCAAAGTGGAAAGTTGACCATAAAGTTCACTGATCTTTGTTGGCACTGAAGCGAGTCAGGCCTGAAGCACGCAGATAACCTCGAAGGAAGTGAAAGAGCCTGCAAGTCCATTCCCTACGGTGTTGTAGATGAACTATGAAGGATCCTTCAAGGTCAAAAAGCCCTTAATTCATGCCCTGCTCTTCTATGGACTAGCCAGGCCATTTTGCCAAATTATTTCATTTGTGTAGCATGAAGATAAGTGTAGCTATTTCATTGATTTGGAGTTTGTATCAAATGAGATGTCATAAAGTGCTCTATGCAGGGCCCATTACATTATTAGATACTTGAGACTTAATGACCTTCCTCCCTGCCAATATCGCCAAGTTATCATGACATAATACAAGTAATCCCGCGGCATGGGCATATCCAATCACCCTAAAACTACTGATGTTCCTTGTATACGTGGCACTTTGCATGAGGTCAGCTGTATAAGGAATCCCCCTTCTCACCCTGAAGCCAAAAGCCTTTCCTCCCCCTCCTTCACCTCTGCTAACTTGTCTGCCAATTCAACACCACAATCACCCATACCATAATCCCTGCTCTTCTCTGGCCCCAAGTTTTCAAGTTCTCCATCCGGCGGGTTCCTCCCTGAGGAGGTCAAAGCCGATTTGGAAGAAAATGGGGAGTGGAAGAAAGCTAATAAATAAGGAAAGAGAAAGAGGAGGGGGGAGCTCACATGATTCTTCCTCTTCCACAGCTCCCACCGCTTCAGTTGTGTCCCCAGTAGTGGCTGGGGGCAAAAGAACGTGGAGAGCAAAAGAGGAAGAAACCCACAGAGCAAACCCTCATTGTAAGCTCCATTCTGCTCTGCCCCGTCTGCCCGCTCCTCACCTATAACCTTGGGACCCAGCCCCAACATAAGACACTCAGCTAGTGTTCTGACCTTTCGTCAATGCCAGGGGAGATTCTCCCCGCATCCTCATTCTGCTATCAGCACAACCAACAAGCCACCGTGTGGAACATGAACCGGCAGGCCAGTTGCTGTTGAGCCCATTCTAACTCGGGGTGACCGTGCGCGCAGATCACTCGAAATGTGCTCCGGACGATTTGCCAGGCTAGGACCTTTGGGAAGCAGAGTGCCAGACTGTCTCCCAAGGTACCTCCGGATGGGTGCAAACTGCCTGCTTCCTGGCTAGCTGGGGATCACGGTGCCTCCTGAATACCTCACATAGACGCTGTAGTCTTTAGATGCACCCAAACGACTGGTGTGCATAGAAGCTTCCCTACAAAGTAATGTTAAACACCAAAATACCTAGCAGGGAGTTTAAAACCATTAGTGGAAAATGGAATTAAAAAATAATGGAATTTTTCCATGAACTTTTTAAAGCCCTCTCATATTCAGCCTAGCATACATATAATTTTTTATATTAGAAGACAAGCTGAATTAATGATATTCCCAATGTAAAAGGACAAATTTCATTAATACGTCTCTAAGAATATTTGGAAAGTTTTGTTTGTACTGCTTCATGATTATAAGATGCACACTTATTCTTAACTAAAATCCCTCTGTGACACGAGTGCTTTCGCCCTGCCTGGGTCTGTCTGTTTTCAATAGGTCTATGTTGTGGCAGCTGGACCCCTGGTGGTATAATGGTAGCGTGTTGGGCTGTGAGCTGCATGGTCAGCAGTTCAAACCACCCATAGCTCCTCAAGAGAAAGACTTCCTCACCTCCTCACCTCCTCACCTTACCATCTGGGAAATCCACAGGGGGTGCTCTGAGTCAGCATGGACTGGCAGTGAGTGCTGGTGGCAGACAGTGGCAATGGGAGTGCGCGGGGTAGACGGAGAGTGTTCTCTTGTCCCAGCACCCTAATTTGGGACCCTTTGGCAACCTGCACAGCACCTTGATGTCCTAGTGGTCTCTAATCACAAGTGTGCTACTGCCTTTTGAGGGCACTATTTGAACTGGGAGCCGCGGGTGGTGACCGGAATTTGTCTGCCTCTGCAGGTCTCATGTGCAGGAGAGTTTTCAGACAAAGCTCCAAATCACACAAGCAGGTCAAACAAGAGAGAGTAGCCATGCCATTTGCTATTTCAGAGACACGGGTGGGAAGGAACACTTGGAGAGCGGAAAGAGGCACTCGGAGGAACTTGCTTTCCTCCATTCCCAAAGCAACAGGGGTTCCTCTCTGTCTTCCTTCCTTTCTTTAAGATTTATTCATTTTGTCAGAACAAAATATACGCCAGTCTGACAACGCTCCATGTATCATTCAGTGACATCGATTACACCCTTCGAGTTGTACAGCCGCTTTCTATCTCTTTCCAAATGATTCCACGAATATTCACATAAACCCAGGGCTCGGCCAGAGGGAGAGCCAGGAAGAAGCTTTCAAGGAGCCGTTCACAGAGCAGGCCTTGTTGGAAACAGTGCTGTCCTGAGGAAGAGCCTGCCGCTGGTGGCCTTTTGATAACCTAACAGTCCCAGGTAGACCTTCTGGGTGAAGTTCTTAAAGAAGTGTGTTCAGACCATCTGGCTCTTGCTCCTGTTTCCTCTCCGGTGACTTACAGTGACTTACACTAATCAGCATGGGACCTTGAGGAGCCCTACGGCACGGTGGGAGTCTCAGTTTCATTTGTCAGTGAAGATCGATAGCCCTGCGTCAGGGTCCTCGGAAGCCTTACTAAAATATTGGAGTAAGAGGGCTTGCTGGTGGGGGCTCCAGGATGTTGATGGTGCGTGTTTTCCCAGGTGCAGGATGGGGGAAGAGCCAAAGAAACTGCTGACTCTTTCTAGAGAGCACTAGGATGTTCATTCATAACACTGACATGGCCAAGGTTAAAAATGTTGCCATCATGTGTACAGAACAAGACAAACACCCGAATAATTAAGACCTTGTAGAGGGATCAGATACGCACTAAGGTCGGAGGATGTCAGCCACCATCTTTCAAAGGGAAACAGCGCTTCCACAGTTCATTTCCTCACTCAACATTGCCTGAATATCTAACCCAGATGGCGAATTGGTAAGCCATTGTGCCAGGCCTGTCTTCATGCCCTTTTGATTTTTCTCCTGCTTATTTAAAGAAGTCCTGAGTCACCTCCATACGGGGACCCTTCTCCGACAGAATCAGCACTGTAGGTAGTCATCTTGCACACTAAGGGATGGAAGCCTGGCCCAAGCAGAGAACAAAGGCACATTCAAGAAGCTGGAACAGGAAACCCACGGGTTATTTTGGGAGAGCAATGATTCTTTTCTCAATGTAGAGTTCTCACAGATGTCCTTTCAAGGATGTGACAAAGGAGATGGTCTGGAATTTTAACTTCCTACTTGCTAATCAAAAAGTATTTAATGATCAAATGCCCGGTTATTGGTAACAACATTTTTATATGACACATACTGGGTTTCTTCAAGTATAGACCACAGCATATCTGGATCCTTGATGGTATTTTAAAACTGCAAGGAAAAAATACTAACACGACTTTCAGAAATGTGTGTGTGTGGTGGTTCTAAGGGTAGTAGTGAGGATTTATTGTTATGAAAGACTCCTGCTTTATCCTGAGGGGTGCCACCTTTAAGGAACTTCTTTCTCTTAGGGACTAAGGGCAAGAACTCAGTGTCTTTAATTAATATCACAGAATGGTGAATGAATTTTAAAAGTCTATTTAAATAATATGAAAATATGTTCTAAAAAGAGAAACACTACATCTATATAGGAACAAACTATACGAAGAAATTTATCTTTACCCTGGGATGCCTGAAAACAGGTTTTGGAGCCGACATATTTAATACCCAATGTAAATTTTAATTGGAAAAAATAAATTTATAAGGAGTATATCTAGTATTTCAGATTTTTATAAAATGGTAATGTAGCACATTCAGTAGATAGCCAGTGGGAGGTCCCAGACCCAGATGGCCCAAGGAAAGTGTCAACGGAGATGGACATCACTGAGCTCCTCTCCCTTCTCTGTGGCCATTAGACCAAGGTCAGAAATGTCTCCATCCTGTCTCCTGCACTACCTAGTCTGACACCAACTGTTCCACCCTTGCCACTCTCCATGTATGCTGGGTTCCATAATTCATTGCAATGACCAGGACTTACAAACAATAGTCACAAATAAAGGAATTTATGAGGGAATCAATCAGTTACCACAAGTCAGGATCAGCAAGCAGTAAGGTTAGAGTAATTGGTCCCCTCGGTCAGAGGCCAAGTCTCTCTCCGATCATCAGCCTATCAGCCACATGGTCCATTGGCTTTTGCCTCCCAAGCCAGGCAGCCAGCCTACATCTCACAGTTCAATAATTGTGGGCCAGATGAAGAGAAGGTACCCCATTGTCTTGGTGCTGCTCCACACCACAATCTAAGACGCATCTGGTCTCAGCAGCCTCTGTCTCGTCAGACCAAGAACTGGAATGTGCCTTAGATTTCTCTCTCTGCCACTACTTCGAAGATGGCTCATCCTTACAGCCTGGGGTGGTGGTAATGCAAATTGATCAATCCCCTCTATTGGTGTTACACACTCCCTATTTACTTAAGCCCACCCAATCACTTAGGGGGAGTTACAGCAACTTGGGTAGAAGAGGCATAGTAAGAAATTTCACCCCATTACAGTACTAATGCAGGAGAATCATTAACTAGACTTGGGAAGATATATCCAATTTGGGGAAGCATTATAGTGGACTTCTGTGTACTACAGATAGTTAATGCACTTGGTTACAAGCTTGAACCCACCCAGAGACAACTCAGAAGAAAGGCCTGGCAATCTGCATCTAAAATTAGTCACTGAAAAATTATATGACATGCATTGTTACGTGTTGTCGAGTCAGCTTTGACTCGCAGCTGCCCAACTCACAACAAGGAAACACTGCCGTGCACTATTGCCATCTTCACAACTGCCATGTTTGAGCCCAGGTTGCAGTCACCATGACAGCCCTTCTCCTGGAGGATCGTCCTCTTTGTTTCCTGACCCTCTACTTTACCAAGCATAATAGCCATTTCCAGCAACTCGTCTCTCGTGATAGTATGTCCAAAGTGCATGAAACGCTATCTCATCATCTTCTCTTCTAAGAAGCGGACTAGCTGGACGTCTTCCAAAACATTTGTTGGTTCTTCTGGCAGTCCATAGTACCTTCAGTATGTTTCACCAACACCATAATTCAAATGCATCAATGTTTCTCCAGTCGCCCCACTCATGGTCCGATCTCACAGACACCCGAGGCAACTGGAAACACTGTGGCTTGGGTCGGTGCACCTTAGTCTTCAAAGTGACATCTTTGAAGATCTTGGGCAGAATATTTGCAATTTGTTGTTTGATTTCTCAACTGCTGCTTCCATGAGTGATGATCATGGATTCCAGCAAAATGAAATATTTCCAAACGTTATTCTTTTTCCATCAGCCATGATGTTCTCTATTGGTCTAGTTGTGAGGTGTTTGGTTTTCTTGACATAGAGTGTAACCAGGGCACATGTGGGGGCTCCATAAATCCGAATCAACTCCATGGCCACTGGCTGAGGTTTATCCTTTTATCTTGGAATAGAAAAGGAAAGTGAGGTCACAGCTTCATCTCATCTCACTCACATTTCTGCCTTCTGGGCACATGCGCCATGAGAGGCTAAATTTGAAGGTGGTCTCCTCATCAGACCTTCCTAAAGAATGATTGAGGGAAAAGTAGATAACTAATGCTTGCCTGGGTTGACTTAAGTCATAGACATTATGAATGAAACAGTAGTAATCATCAGCAGATGGAGCAGGATAATTAATGGCAGAAATCCCTATCTCTTAAATTCAGGTTCTTGAATCACTTCTCACCAAGTGGTTAGAGTCAGTTTACTGTTTGTCTCTTGTTTTAATTTCTTCCATAATTATGTTTATGCTTTATGTTTTGAAAATGTAATAGAACATAAGTTTTTATTTTGTCTAATGAAAAAGAAAACTAACCCAATATTTCACTTTTAGTTTATTTAAAGGATGGTGGGAGGAGTTGGCATTTAATTTGTTTAAAAATATTTAGGCAGTGTTTAAGTTATAAAATTGTAAGGCAAGGATTTGAGAGGAAAACATCTACAGGTGAAATATTTTTAGTTATCCATGTCCATAAGGAGTCCTGGTGGTGATGTTAGGCAAGCAATGGACTATTAACTACAAGGTCAGTGGTTCAAATCCACCAGCCTCTCTGCAGGAAAATGATGAGGCTTTCTGCTACCATAAATACTTGCAGCATCAGAAGCCTTGTGTAGGGTAACTATGAGTTTGTAATCAGCTAGAGGGGATTTGAGTTTCAGTCATGTATATAAAATGGAATTAGTCCTAATTTCATTGTATAATGTCTTTTAGATGTTCTACTTTTTATAAAGTCTTCGAATTTTGCATGTATATGATGTAATGTTATATATATATATATATATATATTCAGGGCATCTGATAGCACTGTATTTTATCTTTTATCTCAGAAGTTAAAGTTAAATTTTAAATATAGCAAAAATATATTCTATTACTGGCAAATTAGGTTTTAGTGCCTAAAACCATTTAGTAAAGCCAACATTTCAGAGAAAATGATTTATCATCAAGTCCTTTTTTAATGTAGTGCTTTTCTACTCTAGGTAATTTTCGAGTGCCATCATATCTTAGCTTTCTCTAGATGGTATTTAAAAACTACTGTGATGACCATTTCCTGGGTGGTCAAGTAGAGACCCCTGTTAAGGTGGATTCTGAAGTATACGAAAACAGGTCCTTGCCTTCATAAATGACTACACTTGGGCTTTTGCATGAGAAGACTTGAACTTAAGGTTCCTCTCACAACTCACTTGGGCAGCTTATTTGACTCTCTTAGCATCACGTCCCACATCTGTTAAATACTCATGAGAATGACAATTCACAGAGCTTTTGTTAGAATTAAATGAGGCAATAAACACAGAAGTCATGGTACTGCATCCTTCATAACTATTTATTTTCTTCCCTTTCACATTCATAATCTGCTTTGCTAACCTGCTAACCACCAGAAGATGAAAGAAACTTTAGGTTAGCCTGTTAGGAAACATTTGCTGTGGTTAGCCACTGTCAAGTTATCCCTCTGCTCATGGAAATCTCATGCACAATGAGATGGATTGCTGTAATCTTCAGTGTTGCATGGATTGATTTTCAGAAATAAACGCCCAGGTCTTTCTTCCTAGCCCATCTCACTCTGGAAGCTCTCCACAAGCCTGTTCAGCCTCACAGCAACACACAAGGCTCATTGACAGAGAGGTGGTGACTACACAGGAGGTACATTGGCCAGGATTTTGTACCTACATTTCCTGCACTGAGGACAAAACTTCTACCACTGAGCCTCTAGTGCCTTCCATTAGAATCACAAGTAATTTGAAATTATTAAGTTATGTATCAATTAAGCCACTCATTATTATAATTACAAGTTACAGTCAACATTAACTTGCATAATAACAAATACCACCTGCTTGGGAACACACACATGAAATTAGAAGCTTCTGCTCAATAATGCTCCCAGCTCCTGGTCTGAACATGATTTTTTTCCCTTTTTTTTTTTGAACATGATTTAGAGACAGTACTCTAGACTTATTTTAGCAGCACAGGAAAGTCTCAACCCCAGTGCTGACTCCTCTGTCCTATCTGCCTTTGGCAGTTGATCTAGACTGCACCTCCCTGAGACCAGTCTATGCCTAATTTTCTTTGATCCAGTACCTCCTCTTCGTGTATAAAATATTCAGAAAGAAAAAGTGAATGGATATGAAAGAGTTATAACTAAATGAACAATCACGATGACTCTCCTCTCCCCATCCCTGCCAAATGGTACCTCTTCAAGCAGCCACCTCCAGAGAAGTGTTAGGAAGAGAAAGTCTGTGGAATTGTGGCATTATAACAACGACCAAAGGTTAAAAACTAAAGGTTCAATCATGCAACAAAGAAGCAGATGGACTTTGGGCTTCTACTTAAATCCTGCCTCAGTACAAGAATGGTTTGTTCCAATAATGTGGTATTATATGATACTCACCTTCCTGACACGATTGCTGAAGACAAAATCAGTGCCTAAGATAATGTGGTGAAGAAAGCTGATGGTGCCTGACTATTAAAAGATATAGTGTCTGGGATCTTAAAGGCTTGTAGTTAAACAAACAGCCAGCTAGCTGGGAATCAACAAAGCCTACATGGAAGAAGCACACTAACCTTTGTGATTATGAGGTGTCCACGAGCAGAGGTATCAGAAGTTCAAAAACATGTGACCAACTCGATGTGAAGGGGCATGATGTAACAGAGTCCCAAAACTCACTTGCCAGGTAATTGGACAGTCCCTCTCAGATGTGCCACATCGAAAGGATGATAAATCCAAAGTGCAGTATGGTGCTGATGAACCACACAATTATCTGCTAGTTCTTAAATATTTCCTCCCCTTACTATTAAGATTGTTACTTGTTTTACTTTATCAATCATGTTAGATTTGTGTGTGTTCATTTATGTGTTTAAGATTGATTGGTGCATGAAAGACAAGATAGATAACCCTGCAGAAATAGTAACAGGTGTAATGGTTCCCTGAGGGCACAGGAAGTCAGGGGGGATGGGAGGGAAGGGGAGGAATGGGGAGCTGATAGCATTGATGACTGTATAACCCCACTCAATGGGATTGAACAACAGAATTGTATGTGAATGGATATATTGGATTGTGTAAGATATGTCAATAAAACTATTATATTAAAAAAATGTTTCAAGATATACAGCCCCAGGGAAGGGTGAGGGGGTTGAGGTAGCAAACAAGGTGGGAGGGGGAGGGAGCACTCTCTAGAACTGCTGGTGATTACACAACTCATTTTAAAAGTGATTTAGAAAAAAATGTTAAAAAATTGATTGTGGTAATGATTGTACAACGCTTCTTGATGTAATTGAACTATTGAATTGTGTGATATGTGGATTAAGTGCCAATAAAATAGTTTTTTTTAATTAAAGGTTCAATGTTATATAGATTTCATAAGTGGTAGGAATCGTTTTTGAAGATATATACAAAGGGGAACCTCCCCCCCCCCAGTGATTTTTTTCAAAGTTATGTATATTAATTTTTTTCACAAAACCTCATTACCTACTCTCCATTACATTTAATACATTTGTTAATTTTGCGATTCCATTCTTGGAAACATTTTTCAAACTCATCTGTTTGGATGGCTGGCAGCAACCCCCTCGTTTTTTCTGCACATCTATTGTCATCAAATTGCTGACCTTTCATGTCCTTCTTCATTCTCAGAAACAAAAAGAAGTTGCACAGGTGAGCTCAGGTGATTAAGATGTGTGGAGCAAGAAAGTCATGCTGTTTTTTGCCAAAAACTAGCACACTGAGAGGGCTTTGTGAGCAGGTGCATTGTCATGGCGGAAAAACCAGTCCTCCAATTACCACAAATCAGGCCTTTTTTGGTCACACACTGTTACGCAGTTTTTTTCGGAACCTCTAAATAGAAAGCTTGATTAACTGTCTGACTTGGTGAAACAAACTCCAAATGCACTATGAGACAACATTTTCATCTGTTCCAGAAGTTGATGGATGTCCAGAACAAGGTTTGGACATCAATCGACATTTCACCAAATTTTGAAATGAGAAAACCACTCATATACTTGAGTTTTCCCCATACCCCTGTCCTGCTAAGCTTTGTTCAACATCACAACAGTTTCTGTGGTATTTTTCCCAAGCAGGAAACAAAATTTTACAGCCACGCACTGTTTTCTTATGTAAATCGGCCATCACAAAAAGCAACGTTCAAGCAAAACTGCTTTTATGAAAAAAATCACTGTGACCAGAGAGAACTTTCCCAGGCAATGCCACTGGGTGCACTAATTCAGAGTGAGTTGCTCAGTGCTCGCCTAACAGGAAAAATGTATACTATGAAAGCTGTTCTCTGCCTAGAACAATTTTGGTTTTGGGTGGGTACCCCCTCATAGATGGATAGATATAGATAGATGGATGATATAGATGCATATTAGAGCTTTTGGATCCCAGAGGTGATATAAATGATTTGACCTGTACATCTACTAACCAAAGGCTGGGAGTTTAAGTCCACCCAAAAGCTCATTGAAAAGGGGCCATTGAAAAAAGGTCTAGTGGTTGAAAACGTCAATGATAATTCTCTGATCCATTCCACCTCCTAGTTTTTCCTGTCACTACCATCCTGCCAGGTCTCCTCTTTCACGCTTAACCTTCATACTTAACCTGAGATCTATCCATCACCTGGGAAAGCACAAAAGTCTCCAGGTTTTCTGTGGTGAAGGAGTCTGAACTTTTGTTTGTAAAACCTATTGTTTGAAGCAACATTTCAAAATGGATGGAGAAAATTCATAAGAAGGGGAAGGAGTTTCTTTTCATTTATTTTTAGGAGTTTTTAAAAATACAACTACCTTGACTCAACTGCTGGCACATGCCTCAGTTCCAGTCCAGTCCTCACATTTTAAAAATCTTGCCAAAATGCTGAAATACAATTTGTGATTTTCAGCCTCAATAACTATGATTTGGATGAAATCATTAAAAATGCAAGGTAAGTGTGGTTCTTACTTGTCTTTAATGGCTTTTACATATTTTTCTGTGTTGGTCCTAAAGATGGAAATCTCTTTTTCTATATATGCTTGCCAGTTCATGAATCAATTAAAAAGGAAATTTCTTCAATATGACTTGTTTCTACTTTAATGAAAGTATTTTTTATTCTCCTTGTGGTTGATTTGCCACAGTCTGACCTCTGACTAAAGATGAACTAAACAACTATCTGACAGATGTGAGGAAAGAAAGGCAAGGATCTTAAAACAAAACAAAAAATGACTGTGGGAATGTCCTTGATTAGACTCATGTGTTTCTCTTGATTTCTAGGTATGAGATCGGTTATTTATTTCCCTTCCTATGCACTCAAACACAGTGCTGGTTTTATAGAAAGGCAATTCCATGATTCAATATGCTTAAAGCTTACAATGTATACATTTGGTAAATTCATTACTTTTCAGACCTGGTTATCCAATCCTTTACAACCATAGTTAAAGGTCAAGAGCAATTTCTTGTGAACGGGGATGAAATGGATTTTGTATAAAGTGTATCATTTTGCAAAAGACCTGATTTTTAACTAAAAATAATTTCTAAAATATAATTAGTCACAGTGCTCTTTCTCTTATTTTGTTACCTTGGTTTAGGAGATAGCCGTATAAAGAAACATTTTTATTGATGTTATTTTCAGAGCTTTCCCAAACTTTGCCACATGAAAGCATGAGTCTAAGGCTTACTAATGAAACAGCTATTCCATCTAGCCAATGGACTAGGTTCAACAGATTTAATTTGGGCCAATCACAGAACTATGGCTCTGCTGAGGAGACCAATCAGGAGCCAGGACAGGAACCAGGCTTCAGTGGCTTGGTTCAGCCGATGGTTGCTCAGTGTCCAATGGCACCGCTGAAGAAACGCCAACAGCAGATCCAACTGAGATCCCATTGTCTGTAAGCATTCTCCTTGACTTTACCTAAAGTTGCTTGTTTGACTTACGAGGTCAAATTTTCTTTGGCTCTTTTTAGCTAATTTTTATTTATAATGCTTTCCTTTTATAATCCATCAATATGCTTGGTTTTCATTCTATCACCCTTGATAAATGTAGAAAGACAAAACAACCCCGCTAGTGCAGTCTAGCCATCGCATAGCATAGCCCTCAGAAACAAATAGAAGCTACTGAAAAATATTAGTTGTTGTCAGATTGGCATTGACTTGTGGTGATTCGATAGGTGTCAGAGTGAACACGTGCTCCATAGGGCTTTCTGTGGAGGATTTTGTAGAAATAGTTGACACGATCTTTCTTCAAGGGACTCCGGATGAACTCAAACTTCCAAACTTTCACTTAGTGGTCAAGTGCACTAACTTTTTCACCACCCAACGAGGTGTTAGAATCTACTAGCGCGATTTTCTTTCTGCAAGATTTTCTTCAGAGCTGTAATGTTGCCCCACCATCTCACCTTTTTGTTTGTTTGCTTGTTTGTTTAACTGATGGTGTATATTTCAGAAGTCACGTAGGAAGAGTATAAGTAAGATGCTTTCTTAGTTCAAAACACATTGTACAAAATAGAGAAAAGTGCCTAGCAGAGAATGCATAACGTACCCTCTTAAGTAAGCAGAGCTAAATTTACTTTCTAGTCTGAACTCACACATTGCCCACTTGTGTTTCTTTTATAGACTAAGATCACAAGAATCCTCAACAAAAGAAATGCCAAGAGGGCTAGAGTCTCACCAGATGGTCGTATTAATAATGAAGCACCCTAGAACTGATGACAAAGACATCAAGTCTGAAGTGACACCAAGAATATAAATATTGTGTGATGGCGCCCTGCCCTCCCCAAATTCTGCCTGGTTGCCAAGTATTTTCATTTCCTTTGCATTATTGATGGTGAAATATGGAAAATAGAATCACATATCACATCCCCAAATGTTCTGCTGGTGACATTGCAAGCCTCACATTTTTTTGTCCCAAATCTCTTTACATAATAAATTGGTGGTTATTAAATATCACAGAATATTTGCAGGGGATTTTTTTTCATCTCATGATTTTGATTCAAAAAGATTTAAGGTATTTTATGAAGTGAAAAGAAGAATAAACAACAGTAAGACCTTTAGCTAGAGTAAAAAAATGAAGTTGATTTTTAAGACATACAGTTCACATAGCTAGCCATGCTTCCTGTTGGTCACAGCTATTGTGCATCATTGGAAAGAAGCTATACCATCTTCCTCCCTGCTGAATCCCCAACACCTGCATGTATAGAGCAGTGTCGGTGAAGAGTATTAAATTGGGTACCAAGGTCTAGCTATAGATCAGAGAGGCTTTGAATTGTCTGTCATCATCATGAAACTTGCCTCACGTATACCTCACCTGCTCGATCTCTAGAGGTGATGTGCATGCTGCAGTTGCACCATCCTTAGGAATCTCTAATAAAATGCTACTCTGTTGTGCATTGGGGATGGGGAGGAGACTCAGGGCCTTGCTTACCGGACCTTTCAGGATAACTGAATTAGCTATGCAAAAAAAGTGACCCGAGATCCTTAATTGGCAAGGATGTGTAACAGCACTCCCAAACGTAGTTGTCTGCTTACAAAGGCAGGTTGGAAGTCTAGTGCCCCACAAGTTGTCACTTGAGAAATAGACTTTTCGCCCTGAGCAGCCTACTGTGCCGTTGGTGGTGTACTGAACCCATGAACACCACTAATATCCTGCCTGCAGCTCTATGTGCAATTCTGTTCTACAACTAAATTTTAAATATTAACAACACACAATAAATAAAAACATCTCTGAATGTATCAAGCAAGAAAAAAATGTTTTTCAAAAAATTCAAGCAAGAAAAAATTCCATGTTTGAATTATTACCAAGAGGTTTTTTTAAAAAAAAAAAGGAAAGAAATTGTTCTTAGGATGCTAGCAGGGGGTGAAATGCAGAAATAATTGGAATTCTTCAAATTAAGAGTGGTTACAATGCTCAGTGACAGGGCACAAATGCACAAAAGAAGGGTCCTAGGGGTGGGTTAAGAAGAAACTAGTGACAAAACTTGACAGGAAGCTATTTAATTTTTTTTCTGTTGTTTTGAGTTCCAACCCCCTCTGAAAATGTTCATATCTGTAGTTAATCTCCATATCTATAGGAAACATCTCCATGGTTGAAGAAATTCTCCAGAGTTTTACTGACGAGGAGCCCTCATCGGCCAACATTTACAGACAACTCTTTTTTCTTTTGCTGTAGAGGTCCTCTGTGAACCCAATTCTCTTGTTTCCTCACCATTCGTAGATATGAAGTGACCCCAGAGAAGGATGCCTTGTGAAGGGCAATTCCAACAGACATGAGTCAAGAGCGTCTGCCTTTCCCCTTTTCCGCAGAAAGGCTGACGTCTCTAGGTGGTACAAGAAGTTAGCGCACTTGATTGCTAACTGAGACTGGAGTCTCACAGGACACACAGCTGCCCCCTAAGAAAGACATGGTATCTCTGCACAATCTGCCAGGGGAAAGGCTAGGGGCACAGTTCTACTTTGGCAGCAGGAAAAACAGAACAAAAGACCCACCTCGCAGCCCAAAAGACCCACCTCGCAGCCGAGGAAGGTGTGGGGACTGTTCAGGGCGGCCATCTAGGGCAGGGGAGAACCGCCCTCTGAGTTCCTGAGACTCACTGTTCACGGGAGCAGAAAACCTGTCTTTCTCCCGCTGAGCACCTGCAGACCTCGAGGATCACAGTTCGATGCTAACCAAGGCAACACGAGATCACCCACACACAGACACGAGCTCACGAGCATAACTTGGAATCAACTCCGTGGGAACTGATTGTCCTGTTTTGTTTGTATTTTGTTTTTCTCAGAAGGGGTAGAGAAAGTCTGCGTGAACTGATGAAGCATCTCTTATTGGCCAAATAGAGAGGGAAACAAGTAGCAAGTATATGTTTATAAATCCTTTCAGTTATATTTAAATCGTATGTCAGACAGGAAATCCCAGTTGCTTAAAATGAAGGAATGATCTCACACAAAGAGAACTGCAAATTAAAATGACACGAAAATTTTACATTTTGCCTCTTAGATGGGCAAAGAATCTGGTTTGATGACTTATTGTCATTGGAAGCTGAGACTGAGGAGGTGTAAGTGAATCTAGATCCTACAGAGGGCAATTTGCTAATCAAGATCCCAAGGGCTTCTACTGTGGAACCCACCATTCCCAAATGTGTAATGGTACAAGATTAGAATTGATCTCAGTGACCGTAATTGATGGCTGCTTAAGTAAGTTAAGTCCATTATGTAGTAATCTGGAAAAAAAAATCTCCAAAAATACATGATCAAATTAGGAATAGACGTGGCATGCCATGTTTGCATTAAACAGAGGAAGTCTTCTGGAAGACTAAGATGGAATTCGTAATACTGGTGCCTAGTTACCTGAAAAGCATGGTTGAGAGGGGTTTCTTTTACCCCACCATATTTTATATGGATTAGATGTCTTTCACCATATATATTTAAGATTAAATAAATATGCTGAACAAGTAATCTGAGTAACTGGATTATATGAAGAAAAACATATCAAGGTGAGAGGAAGTTTCATTGGCAATCTGCAATGTGCAGATGGCAATATCTGGTTTGCTGCAAATGAAGAAAACTTGAAGTACTTGCTGATGAGGGCTGTTAGACAGAGTTCCCTCGTGAAACAAAAACAGGACACTTATGATTAGCTGGATAGAAGATAGATAGGTAGGTAGGTAGATAGAGATAGATAGACAGACAGACAGATAGATAGGTAGGTAGGTGGAGATAGATAGATAGATAGACAGACAGATAGATAGATGTTAGATCTCTCTCTCTCATGGGAGAGATATACCTCGGTCCTTGGCTTCACAAGATAAAGAATTCACGCCGAAGCCTGGTTTGTGAGTTTATAGAGAATAGAAGTGGCAGAAGTGTGTAAGACAGCGGCTCAGCCACTCTGGCCGAACCCCGGCCACACTGCACTGTGCCGGAGCCCCTGGGAGAGAGCACTGCTGGCTTTTTCAGGCCTCCCCACTCCCCTTTGGGAGGCATGGCCGACAATACTGGTCAACTCCATTGGCTGAATCAAATTCACCTGGCTTAGGTCAGCTAATCCAGGTGTACCACCCACCAAAGTGTACCACCCTTCCTGACCAGGAGCTCAAACCTAACAGATACACACAGCACTAAGGAATATAACCGCTAATTAGTCCACACAGCAGTACAGAGGGCTCAGTTCAACTCACCTCAGTGGAACAGTTAATATACTGAAAGTCCTTCAACTCACAAGGGCTGGCGGGCCCAAGGTCAAGGAAGCAGACAGCTGAGTCTTCCTGAGGACAAGGCAGGCAGTCTGACCACATGTGGCAAACAGCAGGGTGAGTCACCAAGAGTCAGCAGCTCAGGAGCTTGGCAAAGCAGGCCTGGATGGGATATCAGGTCTGAAGCAATCAAGATGGTGGGATCCGACCGCCTAAAGCTGAAGTGATATATACCAGCAGCGTGGGGAAGCAGGTCTCAAAGGAACCTCAAGCTCTAGGGACACGATCCACAGGTTGCCTGTTCCACAGGTAGTGTCGCTCACAAGTTGAGGCAGAGAACTCGCTAAAGCAGCAGCACACTGGTCTGATCACCTGAGAGTGAGTGAGAGTGAGAGAGAGAGAGAGAGAGAGAGAGACACGGGGCTTGCCAAAGCATTTATCTCTTTGCTCTGCAATCAAACTGCAACCTTATTAATCCCACATGTTACTATTGGCCAGGTTGGCACAATAAACTTACCTATCACAAGGGTCAGAGACTACAGTTTTCAATGTGAACGCCACTTCAAAATAAAGAAAACAAAAAAACCCTAACAACTGGGCTGAAAAGCAACATCGCGATAAACAGAAAAGATGAAAGTGGTCCATGATTTCGTATTACTTGGATTCATATCCACGTCCATGGAAGCAGCCTTCAAGAAATCAAACAATAGATTGCGCTGGGAAAATCCATCGCACAAGACCTATTTAAAGTGTTGAAAAACAAAGGTGTTTCTTCAAGGACTAGAGGTGCTTGACCCAAGCCATGGTATTTTCGATCATCTCATATGTGTGCAAAGCTGGACGAGTAAGGAAGATCAGAGAAGAATCGATCCATTCGAATTACGATGTTGGGAAAGAATAGTGACTAAGTCAGGGACTGCCAGAGGAGTGAACAAACCTGTCTTGAAAGTACAGTCAACACATTCTGTAGAAGCGTGGATGCTTCTACAATATTTCCCATATTTCAGACATGTTGCCAGAAGGGCCTAATGTCTGGAGAAGGGCATGACACTTGGTAAAGTAGTGGGTGAGAGAAAAAGAGGAAGATTCTCAACAGGAACTGCAACAATGGGCTCAAACAGAACAATTATAGTTAAAAGGTACATGAATGAAGCATGATACTATTGCACACACAGTACCTTCTTTAATATTAATCCTCATAAGAACCCCATGAAAATATATACTATTCTTATTTTATGGGCAGGAAAGTTACAGCACAGCGTCACCCTGACAGTGGGAGAAAAGGAATCAAATTAAGGCCTGCCTGACAGTGCCACCCAAACTCGGACTATTGCATTGTACTGCCCCCCTGTGGGAAGAAGGAAAAATCAGGAATCCTGGCTTCTCATTTTGGCTCTCATAGTCGAAAATTGGATTTTATCTCCCTAGACATCTGTGCTCTGACCAGTAAGATGAGATCAGTTGAACAAAGAAAATCTTCCAACTCTCTTCATTCCAGAATTTTTAATGTCACCAGAAGTTTTTAAAAAACATTTTATTGGGTGTTCGTACAGCTCTTATCACAATCCATATATCCACCCATTGTGTCAAGGTCATTTGTACATTTATTGCCCTCATCATTCTCAACACATTTGCTTCCTACTTAAGCCCTTGATACCAGCTCCTCATTTTTGCCCCTCCCTCCCTGCTCTCCCTCCCTCATGAATTTAAGTCATTATTGATAATTTAATAATTTAATTTAAATCATTATTATCATTTTTTCATGTCTTACAGTGACTGATGTCTCCCTTCCCCCACTTTTCTGTTGTCCTTCCCCTGGGAGGGGGTTATATGTAGATCATTATGATCAGACTCCCCTTTCTACCCCCACCCTCCCCTTCCTCCTGGTATCGCTATTTTCATTATTGGTGTTTTTTGTTTTTGATCTGTCCATGTCAAATTGACCTTGAAATGTTCTTTGTAGAGATGCGAGTTATATTATTCCTCTATTATTTGCCAAACCCAACACAGTAGACTATGAGATTGGTTTATTCAAAATGGCCAATAGCAATTCTTTTCAGCTCCCCAATGCCTAGGGCAACAGTGTCTCAAACTGACAGATGAGGGGGGACAGCTTACCCCTTCGAGATCCTAAAAATTGGTTGCCAAGATCTTTGGAGCTGACCTCTCTATTTTGAATTTCAGCAGATCTTCTCAGGAGCCACTGTTTTGATTGGACCTTTGATTGGACTTCTAACAAGACTAAGCCAAATGTATTACTGAGAAAACTTGTGGAGCCACTCACGGATCATAAATACATATTCAAACACATGTTGTTTGTAATAAGCCAATGCATTTGCAAACTGAAACCCTCGTAGAAATACTTATTTTACTTGCTATCATATGATCAAATATTTCCTAGTTGAAATCATTTTGATTTAGTAGTAATGAGGCATCATTTGTCCACTACATTCACAGAAAAAGACGATGAAGAAGCTAAAGTTAATGGAAGAAATGATTAAATAAAAGAGCTAAACAGAATCTTCAAGGGGCATAATGAAATATGCAAAAGACACAGAATTAGAAAACCAAAATGGAAGAATATGTTTAGTGATTTTCAAGATGAAAATTTTGAAATAAAAATTAAATACTATCAATAAATTGTACACCTGTAAAAAACCGAATTAGCAAAAGTTATATGACAGATGTATTTTCAAAGTTTCTATACAATAAAGGGAAAATGCATGACAGAATTTTAAATTCTCATAGGATTTATGCTTCCTGGAGCCAGGGAGGCTGGACGAACCCCTGAACCTATTGCCCTAAAAGAGCCTTTAATCCTTACATCAAAAATATCCCCAGAAGGCATCTTAAAATCAAAGTGTAACCAGTAAAAAAACGTCATCCCTGAGCATTGTACTCTTGTAAGATCTATCTAGTCACCCATGAGACCAAAATGACAGGAGTAACTCAAAATAATACATGGGAACCTTTGGAGGACAGCGAGTTTGGTAACAGACAAGGAATAACTCCAAAAGGGAGGGAGGTAATGTGTCATTTGAAGAATGTTAACAATACCACTGAAAAGTACATGTAGAAACTTTCTTTAGTGTATGTTTTTGCTAAATAGATGCCAAGGACTTCTTTTAATTAAAACAAAAAAAAAGAAAACTTAGACACTACTTCCCAAATATATTTAATAAATCCTCTATTATATGATTCAATTTGTTTAGAGTAGTCGCTTTAAAAAGAAACCAGATAAAAATGTATGTACAAATATTTTAATGTACTGATATAAGGATTTCCATAGGATTAACTCCAAGTCCCTAAGATATTGATAGGTACAGGGCCTTCTACCCTGCCCACAAAGGGAAGGAACAAAGGACCCTGAGAGAACTGGCTTGGTAAACACCGTAACCTTGAGGCCAGGCCCCAGTAACATTCTGGCACAGGACTGTACTTGAAGATCATTCTGAGACCTGTGGACCCAGAGCACCAGCCCAGATAAAACAAAGAAAAGACGAGCCCCAGGGATGAATTGAGGAACTAATTAGAATGGTGCTTAGCCGTCTGCACAGTAGCAATCTCCTCCCCTTTGAAAATGCCATGTAAAAGCTAGAAGCATTCCCCGAAACAGCATCCCCATCTCAACTCTCAAGGGGGCTGGAATTGGGGGGAGTGATTCTACGCTTTAATAAAACCGTGGCTTAACTCCTTGTTGCTCTATGCGTAGGTGTGTGAGAGCTTGCTCTCTCAGGACACGAACAAACCACACAGGTTTGGAGCATGCTAGTGCCCCAGTGGACAACAGTGGAACCGACCTTCACAGATAGGGCATGTCTAAGCTTTTCAAACGTGTTGCTTAACTATGCTGTAGCAATATTTACCAATCTATATTTCACAAGTTGTGTAACAAGTGCCTGTTCAGTATCTTGACTAGCACATGTTGTTTCTGTTTGTGAGGCATTAAGAATAGTACTTACAGAGCGCTGGGGTCTCGGTTTAAGGTTTAGCTTCATCATGGATTTGTTCTATGATCTTGGGCATGTTAATCATCATTTTATGCCTCCATTTGTCCACTTGTAAGAGAGTGGTGACAACCGTACTTACTTCTCTGTTGGGAGGCTTGCTAAGTGGAACAGTGCTGGCATGTACTGAGTTCTGCGTCAGGTCAGTCTGTGTTATACTTATTCACTGTGGTTGCTGGGGAAAATGGGGTCTTATTTTAATTTTTTTTTTTTTGCTCTCTGATGTGAAAACTTTTCCTTTTATTAAACATTTGTATTCTCTTTGGAACAACACATCAATATGCTGTGGCCATTTTCTCTTTATTCTTTTGTAAAAGTTCCTCAGGTTGCAGAGATATTAACTCTTCTCTGTCAGAAATATTTTCTTTTGGCTACATATGCCATTTGTCTGTCAACTTTATTTAAATACAAAACTTAATGTGGTGTGAACAAGAAAAACAAAAAGGTCAAAAGTATTAAACCCAAGGCAATGCCTGGTGTTTGATCAGATCACGATTAAGCAAACAGTGGCATTTGCATTTGAATTGGGCATTAGATGGTGCTCAGAATTATTATTTTGTTAGGTATTACATTGGTTACCTGATGCTGCCATAACAAAAATACCACAGGTAGTAGCTGGCTTTAAAGAACAAACACCTATTTTCATACAGAGTAGGGGACTAGAAGACCAAATTCAGCATGTATGTCTCTGGAGAGGTTCTTCCTTGTCTTTTTCATCTTTTAGGAGCAGGAACCTTGGTGGTATAGTGGTTATGTGTTGGGCTGCAAACCTCAAGGTTGGCAGTTTGAAACCACCACCAGCAGCTCCATGGGCTTTCTACTCCTGTAAACAGCCACAGTCTTGGAAACCCGCAGCAGTGAGTAACTTCTTCAGTGTTCCTGAGCTTACAGATTCAACTGTCTTCTTCATCCTCAGTGTGTGCATGTACATGGGTCCGTAATGGTCTTTCTATCAGCAATGACTAAATAGGACCTGGAGGGGATAGCAAACCACAAAGCAGTTTGAAGTCATCAGTTATCCTAATCGGAGAAAGATGAGGTTTTTCTATTCCAATAAAGATTTCATCTCAGAAACTCGTTTTTTCTTTTGTTGCTTTGTTCTGTTATGTTTTGTTTTTTGTGCATTTATTATCTCTGCTGGTCTATCTAAATAATATGGGTGGGATAAACAATCTGGAGGAGAAAACAACAATGGGACCGACTGTTCGGGGGGACATGGGAGAGGGGGAGGCAGGGTAAAGGAAGTGGATTTTAACAAACCCAGGGACAAGGTAACAACAAGTGATCCAAAATCAATGGCGAGGAGGGTATAGGAGTCCTGGTAGGGCTTGATCAAGGGGA
>NW_022103904.1:9480606-9514806 GCF_000313985.2 Echinops telfairi
GCACTCCTGGTGACTGGGTGGGCTCCAGAAAACTGTTGCCGTCTAGTTGGCCCTGCTTGTGTTGGCTCCACGTGTCTAGAGTAGAACTGTATTTCATACAATTTTCTTTGGTTGATTTCCCAGAAGTAGATCACCGGGCCTTTGTCTTAAAGTTCATCTGGATGGGCTCAAATCTCCAACCAGTGGTTAGCAGCCAAGCAGATGCACTGTTTGCATCACCCAGAGTATCCCCCTATTGGGTAACCTGCTCTATTCTGGCATTCAGTATTAAGCAGTTACTGCCGACATAAACTGCCTGTTTCATTACCTGGGCGTCTTAATCCCCATCTACCACTTCTTTGTATATTTTTCTTTTCAGAACACAGGTGTTCATGAAGGGTTCAAAGATACCAAATCTTCTGCAGGGGCATTGAATTATTTAATACAGGTCTCCTAGCCAAAATCGCTGTAATTTCCACCCAGCGAACTTTTTCTAAATGAGTCTGGGTAAGAAGGTACGGGAAGATCCTGATAGGATTTACCTGTAGCGGTTAATAGGATTCATTGTGATTGTCATCCTGTTGGGTATAAAGTGTCAGCATAAGCCCTTTGGGAAGCAGGTGTGGGAAGCGGAGGATGGGTAGCAATCTCACTACCAGTGAGAGCCAGGAGTGGAGTGTGTCTTCTGGCCCTGAAATCCCCAGAGAACCACTTAGATCTAGAAGACAGCTGTGACATCAGAGCAGCAGCACCAGAACCAGGAGTCAGAGCTGGAAATAGCAAACGCAACCCACACAAGTCAAGCTGAGTGCTTTGGGGCAGGAGGTGGGCTTGTAGAGCGGGTTGCCTCTGAGCACCAAATTGGGGGAGCTGAGTTTGCTGACCCAAGGAACTGGAGCTTAGTGGCTCTTCAGGCTTATAGCAGAGTGGCATGCCCTTTGGGCTTTTATTAGCAGCTCTGAAAGAACTTTGTGACATGTCCTGACTAAACAACTATAACCTGAGCATTTCTCACCTGCACTGTGACCTGCGGAGTTCTAATGGCCATTGCAATGAATTACATATAGAACATAGATAGGAGTGCTGTGTGACAGACCACATTTTACTTTCTATTATTTATCAGATTATTTTTCTATTATCTTATGTTCTTGAGAAGCTAATACTCTTCTTCCTGGTGACTCGTCCTTGGTGGAAAGTTTCCTCATATGGTTTTATAATTTTTCACTGTAAATTCATCCAGGCAAGCTTGGTTTTCTGTGGGATGGAGTGAGATTCTGGAAACTAGTACCCCCAAGTTCGGAATGATCTTGTGTTCCTTAGGTGCCTGAGGGGTCCTTCTTGCCTGGGATCAATTTTTTACACTAATTACCTATCACGGGGTTTCCTCCACGATCCTATCATCTGAAATTTAGGCTCTCAATCAATGCAGGTTGCAGGCTAGTGGCTCAGAACCACTAGGACCAGACATTATTGCTCCTTCTGTAAGCAATCATATTTTCGTCTCTCAAGCTTTTGGCTTCTTGTGGAAGCCTTGTCTAGTAGGTCTCCTACTCTGTCCCCACATAAAAGTAAGGCCCAGATCACAAACATTAAGCTTGGGACTATGACTATTACCTACAGCATAGTGTCACTATATTGCTCAAACGAATTTGTTAGTATTTTTCTGGAGTGCATATATTAACAGGCCAAATCTACTTCCACCATGCCATCTCGGGGCTGGTTGGCTCTGGTTTTCCGGTCCAGGCATTGCTACAGCCTCCTTATTTTGTTATCTTGTCATGTTTTAGCCTGAAAATAAGAACCACCTTACTCAGTAAAGCTAGGAGCCCTGGTGGTGCGGTTGGTTAACCCCAGACTGCTAACCATAAGGCTGGTGTTTCGAACCCCTTATCTACTCCACAGGAAAAGACAGGGCTATCTACTCCCCAAAAGCTTTAGTCCCAGAAACCACTATATAAGATTATGAGTTGGAATCAACTCAATGGCAGCAGCTTGGGTATCTAGAAATATTGGGGAGGTAATATATTTGACTTACTTTAACAAATTTTCCCAATGATTTAGGTTTTCTTTCTTCTTCAATGTTAATTTCTAAGAGTGCTTTAAGATTTCCAAATCTAACACAATAATGTAATACATAATCCACTATGCGCCTGCTCACAGTGGCCCTACAGAGGGTACCTGAGCCCATAAATCTTTATAGGAGACCTGTTTGGAGTGTAGTGAGGAACTGCTGACCTTTTGGTTGGCAGCCGTGTAATACATACAGTATAAAACATCACACCCTCACTACCCAGTTGCTTCCATCTCGTAGTGACCCACGGGGCTGAGAAGTCCCTCGTGGAATTTGCAAGGCTGCAATATTTGTGGGAGCAAACTGCTACATCTTTGAACCACAAACTTTTCAGGTGGCAGCCAAGTAAGCTGATATACAAGGGGAGGGACTTCACAAAGTTTTTTTGAAAAATAGAATGAAAAACTTTCCATGAACTTTTGAAGTCTTCTTTGATGGAGTCTAAAAAGCCACTCCTTGTGGGTCAATTCGAACTCACAGCCACTCCGACTGGGCTCCCAAGGTGGGAAACTGTTATAAGAGCAGAGAGCCTGGTCTTTCTCCCTTGGAGTGGCTGCTGGCTTTGCACTGCTGACTTTTGGGTTCGTGAAATCTCCCCTCAATTAATCTCCAAGGTTGTTTTATACACTTCTTGGCCTTACCACAGCTGTTTAAAAAAATTTTTTTTAATACTTTCTTGCTAACATTGTGGATGGGAATAGGGTTTCCCTTCCAGTATTCAATAGGAAAGTAAGCCCAGCAGAATAAGATCGGTCTTGATTTGACATCAAATCAAGTTCTAATGCTGATTCCTACCCTTAAAGTAAGTGAAGACTCTTTAGACTCACCTAATTTAAAAATTTGGTGAACACTTATCAACTTAGCTAAAAATTTTTTTGCAAATTAATGAAATTTCCAAAAATGGGTCTAAAAACTTGAAATTACAAGGTGTGTCGGGCAATAAGCATGGAATGTCCCCTGCTGCCATTCCCTGAGTGGCCTCCTACTCAGATATGCAAAAGGAATAGGAAAAGTAGACTCCAGAATTCAAATAATTACAAGATGGGGATTACTTGTACTTAAACTTCTTCTGAAAACCTTTTATATTTTCAATTTATTCAGATGCATAGTTTTACCGTATCTTAGAATGTTTATAGTAAGATTGTTTTCACAAGATACATAAATCCATGGGACTCACATGATCAGAATTCACTTTATTTTCATGTCTTCTGCATTATGTAGTCTTTATAAATATGCCCACCATATTGTGCCTGACAAATAGCAACCATAGAAGTTTCTTTTCACGAATGGCCATAATTTTTCTTTCAAAATCTAAAATTAATGATAAGCTGTTTTCTCTCAGACTCAACCCACACCAATTGATACACCAATACAATGAAAAATAAGACAGTTGTCTCCAGAGATTTAATGCAGGGTGCAGTGTAGCTACGTTCCATGAAATGCGCTTATCTACTGCGGGCTTGGGGGCTGTGGACAGTCATAACCCGACTGAATCAAACAAATGAAACTACAGCAATATAGCTCAAACTTAATGTAAATATACTTTTGTTCCTCATTGCTATCACAATTTGAAAATTAAGGTTTCTTGTGCTTTTTCTACTTTAGCTTATACACGAAATATAGATGACACATGAAAAACTACTGACGTATAAGCTCTAAGTAATTATCTTTAGTTACTAAAAGCCTTTTTTTTCTTTTTCCACCTTCCAATTTTAGATGGAAAGACTGAAACTTTGGTACATCAGTAACTTATTTCCATGCGAATATTTAAAGGATATTATTAGTATTCACCAACGTTGTGTAGTCTTTTGGTAGAGGGGTGGCAAAGGGCTCTTTGCTCTCAGTAAGTGCTCTGGGCTGATGGATAAACACGCTAAATTTAACACCCTGGTTGTTAGCAGCTCTGACAAAACCACTATTGGCCGTCATGGTGATGGCTTTCAAGGTATCTCCTGTTCCAAAAATGGTTAATGAGCGGCTATTGATTTTCGAACTAGCCACCAGTCTCAAGGCACGCTCAGAAGGCTGGTCTGGTACTACATGGATTCGTTTAATTAGCAGAGTGGCCCTCTCTCGCTCCCCAGGTCCTCCTAAGGTATCTAAAATAGACTGGAAATCTTTAACAGCAGATTCACAAGCAAACAGTTCCTTGTCCTTCATAAACGTCTCCAGCAGAGGCAGAACCTGCTCTTTCCTCTCCTGCTCGGCTTGTTCTGTGAGGACTTTTTCTTTGAAGATAAAGTGGCAGCCTCCATAACTGAGGGCAGATACATATGTAATTAAAGTAGTAATGTCCAGATTGACTCTTTTGCACACATCGACCTTAATCTCTGTTGGAAAGGCCACACTTGCTAGTATGTTTGCGCGGTCTACTCTGGTCACCTGCAAAAGTTCAGGGCCCTCATCATCGGATTCACACCCACTCAGCTGGAATTCTTCTGGATTATCTAACAGAGAGTTAACTGCCACGATGTCTCCTCTCACAGATATGCCCATTTCTTGCAGTTTCTCGGCCATGGGGCTGGAAACACTGTTGTAAAATGCAAAGATAATATGAGGGTTGCTGTACTGCACTGGCTGCTGGTGACTGGCCTGCAAGAAGTCTTCAGCCTGCTCAATGATGCTTTTGTCACCATACTGGCCCCTGCCCAGCCAAATGTTATGCAGAGCTTCAGCCTTGCGGCCAATGGCCTTCACCCAAGTATGACCACCATTTGCAACGACATCCACCACCAGGGTCTGCTTTTCTCCCAAGGTATCTGTGTAACTAAAGACATGAAGAACACTGACAACTTCTTCCAGGTTTTCTGCCGATTCCACGATGGCTCTTAAGTGTGTCAGATTCGTGCTCTGTAAATGAGATTCCTTAATAGCTACTTTCCCAGCTTCCACTTTTTGTAAGAATTTTAATTCAGCCTTCAGTTTGCTGCACAGCTTCGCACCACCTTCGATGCCCCCTTTTCTGGATCTAGAAAGGGATTCTGCTCTCTCGATGAGCTCCTTGGCTAGGGCTATTCGCTCACAGAGCATGGAGTGGGCAGACATGCTGCTTGCATTCTTCCTTTCCTCTGAAAAGAAAAAGAAACAAGGCAGATTTGAACCCTCCTCAAAGACCATGGCAATCAATTCCTCACTACCGATTAAAACTTTCAGTCTCTTGTTTAGGGTACACAAGAGACCCCATCCCAAATAGTATTTAAAGAGAAGATTGATTCTTAAGGAGTCCATCTCGAAAAAGATTGCTTGGAAACTGATTGTGTGGTAGTAATTGTACAATTCCACTTGATGTGATTGAAATATGGCATGATATGACATATGTATTATATCCAACCAATTAAAAAAAGAAAAGAGACAAAGTCAACAGAAAGACACAGACACATCATTCAGATGAAGGAGCCCACTAAAACAAGGTTGAAATGGCATGCCGGGGTTCGTTGAGATACCAAGCTTTGAAAAGGGCCGGGATGGGCAAAGAAACTGTCACAAAAGCATGAATGGTGGCAGATCAATACATCCCAGTTGCAGGTGGGCCTGCAGAAGCAGGAACGGAACATGACTGGGACCTGTACACTGTTGGATAGAAAGGCTCACAAGAAAGGTTTGGACAGGGCCTTCTGACCAAGGCTCCCAAACGCAAACTCACTGCCATTGAGTCACTGCTGACTAAAGGCGACTCTACAGAGCAGGGTAGAACTGCTGTGGGATCTGAGAATGTAATTCTACAGGAGTAGAACACCTCATCTTCCTGCACCATCAGGCTGGTGGTTTTGAACTGCTGAGCTCACAGTTAGCAGCCGAAAGGGCCACTACACCACCAGGGCTCCTCAGACGACCAAGGCAATCAGGGCAAAACTCATGACTATTCGACCCCCAGTACGGTCACTTTCATCAAGGACAAACCTAGGCAATTGCCTACCAAAGACTGCCCCTCCCTGAGCAGCCAGCGAAGGGTGGAGGCAACCCATCCTCCAAGGCATTCTGCCTGAAAGTAAGATTATCTCACAACAACCAAAAAACCTCATGCTTTCAGATGAATTCTGACTCATGGTGACCCTATAGGGAAGGGTAGAAGTGCCCCTGTGGCATTCCGAGACTGTAACCCTTCATGGGAGTAGAAAGCTCCATCTTCCTCCTTCAAAGAAGCTGGCGGTTTAGAACTGCTGACCTCGAAGTTAAGCAGTCCATGGAGGAAACACTATGTCACCAGGGCTCCTGATTATTTACATCTTTGGTTAATGATCAGAAAGCTCAATCTATGTGGGGAGTCTGTAAATGGAGTTTGAACTGCCAACGCCATTCACACCCTTTTGCTAACCAGAGTGCTCAGAAGTTCTAATACATTATCAACGAAAGAGCTGTTCCTCTGTGGAGTCTGTGAACGTGGTCTGAGCTAAGGAAATCATGAGTTGGAGCTTTTAACTCTTCTTTAGGATTCTAACACATCATTGTCCCTCGTCTGTTCTGCTTCTAGGCTATGGAGTCCACCACGGAGTGGTAGGCCCGCGGTTAAAATGTCACAGGTCTGGATAAACTGTCTGGTAGACAAGGAATCTCCCTGTGCCTATCCGCAGTTTAAATGCTTGCTGTAGGTTGATGCTCATGATCACATGCTTAAAGAAAAATATTCACACACGTTGGCCAGTAAGGAAATTGTCCAAAGCAATTGTGTCCCTGCTAACTAAAGTGACCACCATTAGCTGGTCTACCCTTTCCTCCTCCCGCAACGGATCTCTTTTAACCAGCTGCCAGGTGATTTCCCGCGGGGCGCACCCTAAGGAACCAAGATCGCCTCCTGTCTGCATTTAACGTCAACCCAGCGTATTTCCAAGGACCGCTCACTCCCACTCCCAGTGAAAGACCACAGGAAAACGCATCTACACGCCGACATCCCTGCACGCGTTCGCCGGGCCGGCAGTGTGGGCGCTGGGGACCTAAGTCCGCGGGGCCTTCCGGGTGCACACGCTCCTGGGGACCTACCCCGTGCCCCTCCACCGCTGGGTCCACCTGGCAGGACGCGGTAACCGAACGCCGCGGTTCGTGCAGGGATGAAATGCCGGGCGGAAGAGAGCCCCCGGGCGGGGCGCCAACACCCTCCCCGCCGGGCCCGGGCCCCGAGGGGCACCCGCGTCCCCTCCCGTCTCCGCGTCCCTCCCTCCCCGGCTTCTCACCGGCAGCGCCCGGGAGCGCGAGCGGGAGCAGACGCGCGCGTGCACGCGCCCCGCTGGGCCCGCCGGGGCCCGCAGCCCCCACCTCCCCGGGCCCCGAGGCTGCCCGGCGCGCCGCCGCCCCGCACCTCCGGCGTCCCAGGTTTCAGGCCGGCCGACGCGGAGCCCGCGAGTCCCAGGCGGCTGCGCGGCATCGGTACCCGGGCTGAAGCCGAGGCAGCCATGTTTGTTGAGGGCACCGGCTTGGGCTCCGCTGACGCCGGAATGAAAGAGCCCGGAGGCGTGCCCGTCTGCCTCCAGGGCTGGGAGCGGAGGTGGGTTCCGGGGCTAGACTCAGCCCTGGAGGTACGGGCTGCGCCCTGGTTCAGGGTTCCCTCCTCGCTGCTGGTGCTTGCCTGGGGTGCTATTGGTGGGAGCATCCCGGTTGTGCCCAACTTCCGAGCACCAGTACACCTACTTTTGTTCTCACGCCCATCCCTCCTCCACTGAGTGTTGGTAGATTTTGTATGAAAACGTCTTAGTGTATTATCACAGAAGAGGAAAGACCATACAGTTAGTAAATGGGGGACCGGAATTGACCAAAGTACTTTCAAGTATACCTGCTGGCTGGCCTAGTGTATTATTCCTTGGGCTGCTAACTTTAAAGTTAGCAGTTTGAAACCATCATGCGCTTTTCGGGAGAAAGACAGGGTTTTGCATTCCCATGAAGTTAGTCTCCAGGGCCAGTTCTGCCCTGCCCTACAGAGCTGCGATGAGTCAGCATCGATTGGATGGCAGTGTTTAGTGAGAGGCGTTCAAAGGAAATTTGATATGGCAGAGATGTTCTAAAGAGGCCCAAGATCAATGGCTTCCGAAGTCCCTTCAAATATCTTTAAGAAAGTAAAGTTCATTTTAAAATTTTAAGTGGAAATCAATCCGATGTATGCCTGCTTCTTCTCCAAACCTTACTGAAACCCAGTAAGGAAATGGGAGGAGGCACACAGACAAATGAGAGATGAATGCAGAAGAGGACGAACCATAGTTAATAATTCACATCCTCACTGCTATGAGCCAGCATTATTCTAAGTGCTTGATTGCTGGCAGTTGCCCGGGAGTCCAACTCAGGGCCCTCCTGTGAGCAGCAGCGTGGAGGACACCACAGCTGTGACCTTTCAGAAACGGTGCGGCCCAACTATCCCTGTTAAAAATTGAGGGCTTAACAATTTGGTGCAACTCATATTTATCCCATCCACTAAACAACCGAAATGGGTCTCTTACAGGTGGGGCAGCTGGGAAGGGAGCAGTTTGAAGAAACAAAGGAGTCTAGAACCAGTTCCTTCAGATTCAAAAGACATTGCAGTCACACAAACATAAGGATTAAAAAATAAATAAAAAAGAATGGAAAGAATATGAGTTATTTGAAATTAAAAATAACCCAAGCCTTAAAACACTAATAGAAGAGGTGGAAAAATGGGGGTGATAGGAATCTACTCGAAAGTACAATAAAAAAGTGTAAAGATGAACAAAACAGCAAAAATATAAGAAAAGATTTTAGCATCCAATTAGTGGGAGTTTCAGAAACAAAACCCAAAGAAAATTAAAGCGGAAACTTCACAAAGAAAATAGGCCACAACTGAAAGATATTTGTTTCTGCAGTGAAAGACTCTACTGAGTGCTTGGCACATGAATGTTAAGAAACCACATCAAGGCAAATATTGTGAAATTTCACAACAATGAGGATGAGAAGATCCCACAAAATCCAAGGGGAAAAAACCTATGAAGAATTTGGCATCCCTCTCATGGTCACAAGGGACGAGGCAGCCAGGCTCAATGTAGCATGGATGAAATACACACATTCCTCTGGTTCTTTAATGCTTCCTTGCCCCCAACTATCATGACCCCAGTTCTGTCTTACAAATCTGGCTAGCCCAGAGCATGTACACTGGTACAGATAAGAGGTCTCAACACACAGAATCCAAGACAGATAAACCCCTCAGGATCAATAATGAGTAGCGATACCATGAAGGTAGGAGGAGAAGGTGGGAAGCTATTCGATGTACAGCCCCCTCGCCTCCCCCCACTATCCTCACCCCCACCCCACAACCTACCAAGGATGAAAAACAGAAGCGTGGGTAAAGGGAGACAGCGAATAGTGTAAAATATGAAAATAAAAATAATTTATAAATTATCAAGAGTGCGTGAGGGTTGGGGAGAGGGGAAAAAAAGAGAATCTAATACCAAGGGCTCAAGCAGAAAGAAAATGTTTGGGAAATGATGATAGCAACATATGTACAAATGTGCTTCATACAATGGATATATGGATTACTATAAGAGCTGTAAGAGCCCCCAATAAAATGATTTGTTAAAATTAAAAAATAATAATTTGGCTATCACATACACAACAGCTGAAGGCTTCTCTTCAGCAACGTTGGACTTTCGCAGGGAGTACAGTAATGCTTTCAAAATGCAGCCAGGGCGAGGGGAATTAAAGCTTCCAGCGTGCCTGGACTGGAGTAGGAGGGCAGTGTGTTCCCCAAGAGAAACTTCTCGGAGGGTGGTAGGAGGCTTAAGGAGAACGCTGTTAATCACCTGGTCTTTGACCCTGAGGAAAATACAATTTTGTTAGGGAATCTGGCAAGAAACTTGGATAGCCACAGAAAATTAAGCAAACAAAAAGTGAGGCAATTCCAGCTACCCTTGTGTCACACTTCACTGCTACTGCATGTGGGTTGTCAAGGTGTAAAATAGATTTTTAAGAATGGTCATCAATGTGACAGGTTGAATAATGAATGATAGTTGATGTGAGTAGGTGCACAGGAAAGAAAAGATAGTGGTAACAGAATTCAGGTTCTCATCTTACCAAAAGATTTACTTTTGGAAGACATAGGCATCACAAGATAATCTTATGAAGAAATTCCTGAGGAAGAGGAGCCGTGGTGGCAGAGTGGGTAAGTGTTGGGCTGCTGGTCACAAGGTCAGCAGTTCCAAACCCCCAGCTTCTTGGGGAGACAAACTTTCTACTCCCATAAAGTGTTGGAAACTCACAGGGGCAGTCTGACCCTGTCCTACAGGATCACTGAGTTGGCTTTGACTTGATGGCAGTGAGAAGAAAAGGCCAGCCTTGCTGTTTTCTGACTTTCCGTACACACACCCAAAGGGCAAATTCATCACCATCCAGTCAATTCTGACTAATGGCAACTCTAGCAGTGTAAACTGCGTCTTTTTATGTTTGACTGTTATTCTTTGCAGGAAAAGAACTTTCCCCTGCATTAACAGGTGGTGGTTTGGAACTATGAACTTGTGGCTAGCAGAGCAACTCACATTTATACTCATATTCACACTCAGCTTTTTAAAGGGTCTGCACATAAATTCTCAGGAACATCTGCTGGGTTAGCAAGGGGTTCTGGGAAATGTAGTCTCAAGCTATTATCAGACTGCTGGCATAGTATCCAAATTTCCATGTTTACTCCCTTGCCTGCCTCAGTAAGGGTGGCTTAAGAGCTTTTACTCAACTTGCAGAACAGAACAGTGGCCAATCCATATGAAGAGGTACCCTGGTGGCAAAGTGGATTATGCACCGAGCTACTAAGGGCAAGGCCAGCAGTTCAGACCCACCAGGAGAGAGGTTTGCTACTCTTATAAAAGTTTAGTCTTGCTTGGGAAACCCACAGGGATGGTTCTATCCTGCACGACAGGGTCTCTATTAACAAAATTGGTTTGATGGCAAGGAGTTTGGTTTAATCTATGAATTTGGAAATACCTTTGCACTATTTTGACATATGGAAGCAAGGACCTTAAAAAGTTAAGTGATGGCTTTTGGAGAGAACGTTCATGTCCTTGTTATTAAACTTCTCAAATATGCTCATGCTTAGGAACCAAACCAAATTCCTTGTTTGGAATTCCTCCCAATGTGCTATGGAGTTAATTCCAACATCTCTCTCCTGCAGAGCGGGTGGTGGGTTCACGGCCGAGCACTTGGACCCCTGCCCCACTGGCTTTGTACGGTGGCTGCGGAAGCTGAGGAGCCGGAACTGAGGGACGCTCAAGAGGCAGGATATTCATGGGCACATTTTAAGCATTTTTTCTACTTCCTGTTGAGAAGAATTGCTTTGCAAATATGAACTCAATCGTTCAGTGAAGAACCGGGACGTGAAAGGATAGAGAACATGGAGATGAAGCTTGTAAGGGTGGACAGACAGACTCAAAAGCAGGAAAGGCTAAGAACTTTAGAATTATCATCTTCAGTAAGATTAAAAGGGAGTCTGGTAGTGGAGTGGCTCCATGGTGGGTTAACAACAAAGTTGCCAGTTTGAACAAGCCTCTTGGAAGGAGATAGATGAGGATTTCTACTTCCCTCAGAAACGTACAGGGCCTGTCCTACAGGGTTGCTATGAGTAGGAACCGCCCTGATGCCAGGGACTGAGGAGCTGTAGGCCAGAAATGATTCAAGAGCTTTGGGACGTTTATAGATTCAGTGGGTTTCTATCTCAAAAAACTGACTTTCCCAAGAAATGAGTTTAGCTAGATGTTTAGAAAGTGTAACATTGTTATAAGTAAACATTTAAGAGAATGAAGAAACTGAAAATAGAAATGTTGTAGTCTACTTCAGTTGGGATTGAGGTTTAATAATGAGAGAAAAATTACAGAATCAGGACTGAAATCTCTGTTTTTACCCTTTATATCAGTTGAATCCTAGCACTCATAGGAAATTGAAACATGCACTTTCCTTTTTCTGGAAATACATTTGTATTTATTTTCCCTTTGTCTTCCTCAGATTTTTTGTTGGACATTAAAAAGGGCCTCAGCTTGGTGGGTTACACATTGGATAGCTAACTGTTCAAAGCCACCAGGTATTCTGGGGGAGAAAGATGCTTTTCTATGCAGGTTCCAGTATTGGAAACCCACAGGGAATTTTACCGAGCTACTGAGTAAGGATCAATCTGATGGTAGTGAGAAGCAAACTGAGGCAGCTAAACTTCAGTTCCTAACATTATCCTTATCACACCTCCCCATGACAATCAAGTTGAGTCCTTTGAGTGTTCTTGATCACCAAGCTTGTAAATGGGAGGTGTAACAAGAACCAAGGCTTACCTGACTCCAAAGTCCACTTCTTTTTACTACGGTCTATTTGTAGTGAATCCATAGTGTAAGATAAAGCTTCAAGACAATTGAACATCTTAAAATAGGGGATGTTCCAGTGATGGTAGATAGATAGAATGAGAAACCTCCTAAAATGATCCCAAAAGGCTCTACTCTTCTGAACCTAGTAAACTCTTAAATTACCCTTGGCCGAAGAGTCAAGCTAATGACTTGTCTTTTGTTACTCTAGGATGTTGTAAAACAGGGGTCCTCAAACTATGACCCGTGGGACACATGCGGCCCGCTGAGGACATTTATCTGACCCGCCAGGTGTTTTTGCCGCTGTTGCCTGTCCTGCTTAGCAGCCGACTCATCCAGTGTGCATAGGAATTTGTTCATAGTTTTTTTTTAACTATAGTCTGACCCTCCAACGGTCTGAGGGACAGTGAACTGGCCCCGTTTAAAGTTTGAGGACCCCTGTTGTAAAATATCAAAAACACTTAAGAACATACCCTCATACAGAATGAAAGCAGAATTTAGATACCCTATAGCTTGAAGGAGCCCTGGTAACATAGTGGGTTATGAGTTGGGCTACTAACTGAAAGGTCAGCAGTTCAAGACCACCAAATGCTCTAGGAACAAGATCAAACTTTCACTCCTGTAAATAATCTACAGCCTCAGAACCCCAGTTCAATCCTGTCCTGCAGGGTCACTATGAATCAGAATAGACTTGATGGCAGTGAGTTTCTTTTTATGGTTTGGGACTGCTTAAAGGAAGGAGCCCTGGAGGTACTGCTGGGTAAGTATTAAGATGGCTAACCATTAGGTTGTGAACCACAAGGTTGGTGGTTCAAATCCACCAGCTGTTCCATGTGAGATACAAGAGGCTATCTGCTCTCATAAAGATTTAAAAGCCTTTGAAACCTTATATAGACTTGCTATGCATCAGAGTCTATGTTTGATTTTCCTTAAAGGAGCCGAGTATATTAAACATTGGGTTGCTAGCCGCAGGCCAACAGTTCAAACCACCCAGACCCTCCCAGAGAAAAATGAGGCTGTCTGCTCCTGTAAAAAAGATTGTTTTACCCTGTCCCTTGGTTTAGAACAGGGTCACTATGAGTCAATATCGACTCAATGGCAGTGGTTTTGGTTTTCTTACTTGCTGGCACAGATTATATTTATAGGGAAGGTTATAATAAACATTACACTAATTTTATGTAATCTTAAACCACAGACGTAAAACTGCAAGCGTTAGTATTTCTTTTCTAGCACTTAGGTTCATCACTGAGTTAAAAAGGTCTCATACAATATAGGGGGCTCCTTTTAAACTTCTTGTGATGGAGAAACTACAGAATTTACAAACTGACTTTTATTTACCTACATAATATTTTAATCTGTATATCAACATGGTTTTGCCCTGTTATCTTGAGTGCAATCTCTCAGAACATCTTAGGATTTCGCTAATCCACACCTCAAGGTGCCTGAAAAATTCTTAGGCACCATCTGGTAGTAAAAGAGGACAGAGCAAGCTTTATCTCAACTGAAACTGCAAGAAGACTAAAGTGTTACAGTGCTTTGCAATACGGTTTCCAGAAATCAACTGTGATCAAAGCAAGAAATACTTATATTAAAATTTTACAAACTCCTAAAAAGCTGGAAGTTGGGTTTAACAGTTTATTATGATTTGTATCACTTTAAAAACACAGGTTCATTAAACCATGTAGAAATAATTCTGCAAAAGGCCTGTAAAACAAAACGTACTTTAAACACGCTAAGCGTAGACAGATGAGAGGAAATCCCAGATTGTTCAGTCATGTCTTTATTAGGCTATGGCAGCCAAGTAGTCCTTAACTTCAGTTGGAGTCAGTCTCCGAAATCCAGCTTCATTGCAGATTCCAACTTCTATGTTATCTTCTGTCATCTGTCCTTCAAAACTTTCCTAAGGAGAAAAGTAGAAAAGTCCTCAATTTCCCAAGCAGTTAGCAATAATGCCATTATAAAATCCAATGGCTAGGTATTGAACTAACCTTTAGGGTCAGGATAGCTGTATGGATGGCGTCTTCAAGTTCCAGGTCTTCATTATATCTAAAGAATTTTTAAACAAAAAGTGACCTTCTAGTTATGGCACTGCTGTATTTTTTGCGACTATTTAAGCACTGCTTGCAATAGCAAAGGATTCCGTTAAAAAAAAATCTAACTCTTTACACTGCTAAGTCAAGAATTAGTTCTTATAATCACTTCATTGAAATAAACAACAGTAAATACACTGTCCTCTCTAGTCGATGCCAATGCATAGCAATCTTTAGTTGTCCCAAAAAATAAGTGGAGCTTTACTGGGTATTCAACATAATGAAGAGTGTCATCACAAAATGAGTTTATTTTAGGAGACATCTTTCAATATTTAAAATCACAGCAGAGAAATTTGCCTTTTGCTAAAACTTTATCTGTATTTGGTAGGATCATTAATATATAAGCAGAAAAGGAGAAGTGTTTTAGGATACTAAAATTATTAAATTTTACCATTTCAAGATCAAGATTTTTAATAATTTTAACATTAACATTGCAAATCTGTGTGCTGAATCCCCACATGCTAAAGTTTTCATATCCCAAGGAGCACAGGGTCAGTGGTTACACATTGGGCTGTGATCTAAAAGGACAGCAATTCAAAACCACCAGGTGCTCCATGGCAGAAAGATGAGGTTTTCTACTGCTGTAGGTTAGTCTTGGAAACCCACCAGGGCAGCTCTTCTCTGTTCTATAGGGTTGCTATGAGTTGGCATCAACATGGATTAAGCCTCTGGTGAATTCCCTGACCAGTAATCTTTTGGACCCATTTTAAACTTGTTTTAGTTTTTAATATTTTCTGCTTTCCTGTCAATTGAGGTTTTTGTTTTACTTTGTTATTATTAGTCTTGTTATTTTTTCAAATGTTGTTCTGCATATGAAATCCACGATGGGTAAATCTATAGAAACAGTAACTGGATTAATGGTTTCTTGGGGTGAGGCTGAGGGGAAATAGGGAACTAAAACAATTAGTAGAAGACAAAAATGTTCTTAAAATTGTGGTAATAACTGTGTAAACAAACTATTGAATGAATTATATGATTTGGGAATTATATGCCAATAAAACTTAAAAAACTTTTTTCTTGCTGAACTTTTTCTCATGACTAAAAAAATTAATGCTTTTATTTTTTTGATAGTAGAAAAAAAAGTAGTTAAAAAGAAAGTTTTATTTTAGGAAAGAACCAAAAGATTTAGAAAGAGAGAGCCTTAAAAATTAAATAGCATCACCATTTACTATATTGAAGGAGAGAGTTAGTTCTTCTGTTTTACATGTAATTAGGTGTCAACACAAAGATTTGATAGAAAAAAAAAAAAGACGTTTAAGCCCATGGCATTAATTTAAAGGTGGCTAGACACCAGGAAAAGTGCCCCAATGTATCTCAGAATACCTTTTTTCCAGAAAGGTCTTCCCATTCACATAGTTCTTTCCCATTGCTGTGGCTTTCCAGGCAAAGTAAGCACCCTAGTCAGAAGGCAGGAGGACAACACTGTATTTATATTGCCTTACAACATATGCATATTAGCTCTACACTGACTCTCAGTTCTAAGACAAGACACTGGGATGGAACAGCATACGCATGACAGAACAGGCTACTTTTAATGAAGGTCAGAGTGACACATCAAAAGAGTACATGTAAGGTGACTTCTGGGGTTATGAAAACTATATATTGTGGTGACAATTTTCTCAGGGATGTACATCCATTGATGGGCATAAAAATTGTACATTTGAACTATGTACAATTTATTGTACAAAATTATGTCCAAAAAAAGTTAAAGGAAACTAAGGTTAACTTAAAACAAATAATCATGAGTAAGAGTTAAGATTAATAGAAATGAATGGATCTAAAAATGTGACCCTAGAGCTATCTGAAAAATGGCGAGCAATTGATCATCAATTAATATATCAATAAAAAGATGGCTTGTCTTTAAAAATATTCCAAGTTTTTTATATTTAATGTTAGAATGAAAGCGACTGTAGTTCACATGTATTAGCTGTGCCAGTTGTAAATCCATGTTTATAAAATATACTCTAAATTTACTAGGCATATTTTGAAAGAAGCAATTTCTTTTTAGCTCCAACAAAGGCCAAAAATGACAGAAGGATAGGGCAGGAGGAAAAGCCAGGAATCAGGGATGGTGGCTAATTCAACACAGGACAGGGCTTGCCAGAGCTTCAAAAGGCCGAAGAAGGGACAGCAGACACTGATGAAGCTTTCACATTAGTAGTTTTCACATTTAAGTACTGAACAGGGAAATTACTTTTCTCTTTCAGATTTAAAGTTAGACCATAAAGTTGAACGTGGATGAACCTGTAATTATGTAATGATCCATCAACACTTAATTTTGATCAGGTCTATTATGAAAGATCAATTCCTAATCCCGATTGCTTAAAGTTCTCTTCAAGGAAAATGAGACAGATGTGGAATATTACATACTTTATGAATGAATGCCTTCTAACTCTGACACTGATCTTCTGCTCTAGAGCAGATAACTCACCAAGACACTAGAGACATGCTTTCCAAAATGCTTAATCCAAGACCTCCACAATGCTTTTGTTGAAGGAGTCACACTATCAGGGTAGCTCCAAATTACTCAGAAGTTTACTAGTAATATTCTGCAAAGTAATACAATTCTACAGATGTAGAGATTTGCCAACAACAACTTCAACAACCCTTCCACTCAAGTATGTGACGTTAATGAACATGACAGAAAAACAGGGAAGGCAGAACTAACGTAGATTCCTTATCAGACTAAATTAAAAGTTTGAATTATTTTTCAAGTCCAAATGAAAAGGGAAAATACGGCTCAAGTTTAAACTATTATCTATTTTTATTAGATATTCACAAAGCACTTTAACAAACTCCTCAGCCACAGCGCATGATACTTACAGATGGATCTGACTGAAATAAATAAGGTCGTCCCTCATTCCAACCACAAATTAGTAAAGAAACTCCAAATGGCCGTACACCACTGAAGAAGAGACAATGAAAATTACTTGGCTTCTGGATTGTAATAAAATCCTAAAATAAGAATTCATTAGTACTCCAAAGCAAAGCAGATGTTGTGTACACTTGACTACACTTCTAAGTTTCCTGAAAATATAGGAATATATTTTCTAAACTTCTAAGTTTCCCGAAAATATCCTCTCGATATTTTTCTGAATAATGGTAAAATTAGGTGCTTCGGCTGATATTTGGGTCAGCTTATACTTGAGTATCTACGGTAAATGGTAAATACGTATTGAGGAGTAGCACTTAGTGTCTTAACAAAATGACAACTTTCAACTCAGGTGGCTTTTCCACTGGCTCCGTTCTGAGTCACCAACCACCTGTATAGCAGGTTAGGCCCATCCACACACCAACTTAGGAATGCTGAAATTAAATGAATATGTGTCAAAGCGTTGTTGCTCCTAAGCTCTCCTGCTAGGAAAGACATGGGTAAAAGCAGCAATCGTGTGTTCTTCGAGAACTGTCCTCGTCACTGGCAGAAGAAGTTCCTGTTTCTAGATGCTGTGCTCTCACTGTGCCGTGAAGAGGACGTTTTCCCCTCTTTAAAGAAAATATCCTCAATTTGGTTAAGATCAGAAGCTCTCGTCACAGGGACTTTCTCTACCTGTTACATAAATACTAATAGAGTAAGCATCTCCTACTCACATCTACTCTGAAAATGACTGTTTTGTTTTTTCAATTCACAATCCATGTCAAGAAATAAGAACTTACCCAGACTGGGTGTATTCTTGCATGACAGAAGCTACTCTTTGTACGAGCTGCGCTGTGGGAATAGGCTCTTGGTAAACCAGATAGTACTGCTGAGCTAACTTCCGAGCTCTGTGTACAAGTACTCTAACAAAGAAGAAAAGATTGAATTAAAGCACTTGATCTCACCGATCACCTCATTATCCTTATCTAATCAGAAACATAACAACACTGTGAAACATACTGCATTAATAATAGCTACTAGATAGCTAAAAACCACTCTCAGATTCCCGGATGTAACAGGAATAAGAACTACAGGCAGCTTTGATTACTATTTTGGGCAATGTACATCTATATTTTCCCCGTGAAAGGGAAAGAGAGAGATGACAGGAACATCTGAATCTTGATTGCCTGACATAGTCAGCAGCCTTTAGGAGCCTTTGAGGATTTTATTCCTCTGCGGAAGAACTATCCATCAAGCTGACAGGTGTTGCTTTTATCATCTTTAATGTGCCTGGCTGCTGCTGCTGCTGCTGCTGCTGCTGCTGCATGTCATCCAGATGATTCCAACGCAGAAGGATGCGACTGGACGGAGTACACCAGCCCCGCCGCTTTACCTAGGCTGTGAGGCAGAGCACCAGCGGAGCAGTGCCAAGTGTTCAGCTATGAACGAAAGATCTGATTCAAATGTGTCAACTGCTCCACAGGAGAAAGAGGTAGCAGTCTGCTATAGTAAAAAATTAGTTTTGGAAACTATGGGGGCAGCTCTACCCTATAATATCACTGGAAGTCGGCTCGGTGGCAGTGGAGTTAATCTCAATGGGAGCAGACTGCCCAATCTTTTCGCCCACAGAATGACTGGTTGGTTCAAAGCACTGAACTTTGTTAGCAGCAGAGCACTTAACCAATGCACCACCAAGATTTCTTTTAAAATAAGAGTTAAGAAATTAAAAGTATTTTTTGATTTTTATTTTCAAAGCAAAATCAACTCATGAAATGGTGACCAAAACAAGAGAGGATGGCATATGTACCTGTAATCTGGGCCCATGCCACTGTACACCAGGCCTATATGCTTGGTGATGGGTTCCACTTTGTGTACACTTCGCTCATCATACAGAATGGACTTCTGTTTCTTTTCCGTTGCTAATACCACACCATTTGCAGCTTAAAAAGACAACAATAAAAAGTTTAATCAAAGACTATGGTTCAACATTTTCTAACCATGGGTAGATTTCACCAAAACTCACTTATTTCCCCAGTTTGCAAAACCCTTTCTACTTGATTCCTGTATCTTAATCTTAACCTAAGATTAACCTAAGGCAGTGGTTCTCAACCTGTGGGTCGCGACCCCCTTGGAGGTCAAATGACCCTTTCACAGGGGTCACCCGATTCCTAACAGCAGCAAAATTACAGTTATGAAGTAGTAAAGAAAATACTTGTATAGTTGTGGGGCCACCACATGAGGAACTGTATTAAAGGGTCGCGGCACGAGGAAGGTTGAGAACCACTGACCTAAGGAATGGCAAATCATCTTTGCCCTCGCTTGTAAGAATGACCGAAAAAGAACAAAAACCCAACATATTAAGGTATGACGTAATGATAACATCTTGAGATGAAGTTCCATAATTAGTCCTTCCTAAACTATATGGAAATAAAAACTGTCATGTAGTAGTGATATAACAGTGAAAAACAAAGCCAAAGAAAAAGTTGGTTTCAATATATCAACTGCTCTGCACACTGTCACACCATTTACAAAGGGCTATATTTACTTTGGAAAAAAATATCTACTCGATCAACTTCTTAGGTCACTTACAATTTCGTTTAAAATTTAAAATACTGTAAATTAAATATGAAAAGAACTATTAAGATTTATGCTGCCATTATTTATACATGATTAATTAATTCCACAAAGGTATCAGACTACTAGCAAGCACCTGAAATGATGCATTTAATAAACTTACATTCTACAGTATCTGTGAATATCCAAAATGTAATTACCTTTAATTCCCACTGAAGGGGCTCCTCCTGCTACAGCAGCCAAGGCATATTCAATCTGGACAAGTTTACCAGATGGGCTGAAAACAAACATGAAAACCATCAAAGGTGGTGTCTAAATATACATACTCTCATGCATTTATTGTAGGAGTTTCTCTGAGAAAGGGCGGATGTGTAGGTCACAAAGGACAAGTGGGCCTTTGACAGCAGACACAGTTACTGAGTGATGTGAACACACTCATCAGTTTTCCTTTGGTTGCTTTCTCTCATGCCTGTGTTCAGCACCACTGTTTCTGCTTTTCACATGACTTATTAGTCTGGGGACTTGAGGCAAGCCTTATAACTTGTGCCGCAGTTTCTTCGTCTATAAGATGGGAATACTAAATAATCGTTACCTATTTCAAGTGTTGCATTGCCAATTAATGAAGCAACGGCTAAAAAAGCAGAACAGTCCGTGAAACAAAATTGGCACCAAATAAGCACTGAATTGTAATAGTATTCAGAGTGAATATGTGTCTGTCAAAAACAGTATACTTTATGTAGGAACTTATGTTTGAGAGAATGGACATGGCCTTCGATATAAGACCTGGACTATCATTCTCGATGAAGTATTTTCTGTCTGATAAACCATTGACAGGAGCCACAAGAAGGTTGTTCAAAATAGCTCATTTGATGGGGCCAAACACGAGTTCCAAGCTAGCCCATTTTGACCTAGCTGCTGAGTCAAAAGTATCGCAACCTAGCAAATGAATCTTCACAGATGCAGAAAAAATACTGTCCTCAATTAAAAGTACCTTACCCGGTCTGACGTAGCTAGGTCCCCATCTCCTCTCTAAGAGAGGATATTCCTGTGTTTTACTTTTATAAAATTATGGACACTACCTTTGTCACTTGGGTCTCATCTCACACCATCCCATCCATGCCCCAGAGATTACTCTTGAGATTTCAGAAGCCCATCTGACAAATGAATTCCTTGAACCAACACATTTTTCACTCTAGATCTAGTGAATCCTTCCTCAACCGAAATGTCACATTTCCGGGGACACTACTCCTGACTGCTCAGACAATGTTTAATTTCCACACACCTACACTTTGGATGTCCTATACTTATACTCTGGCTAAGATACAATTAGTTTTATATCAGTCTTCCTCAACAAAGCATACGCTCTATTCATTAGGATTTCAGCCGGTAACCTAGGATCAGAAATTTAATGATTTGGTTGATACACATACCCACATCTAAATCTCATAAGGAGTAAACCTAATTACTTCATTGACTTGAGCAGAACATTAGCAGACAGTTGTCACTCTGAGTCTGAATTCATTCACTAATATGAATAGTGAGTACCTGATCTAAATGTGTGTATGTGGTGTTGTATTTATATGCATACACACACACTCACTGACACTGAGTTGATTCTGATTCAGTTTTTCCCTAAGACAGGGTAGAACTGTCCCTGTGGCTTTCCAAGACTAACTTTTCAAAGGCGTCAGAAGTCTCATCCTTCTGTCATGGAGCGGCTAGTGGTGAATGGCTGACCCTGCAGTTCACAACCCAATGCAAAGTCACTACGGCCAGGGCTGGTGTCTCTGTATGGCTGCCCCAAAGACATGCCACTGTCCTATATGGTATATGATGCTTCCATCATAGGGTATGTGATAAATTATTGAGAAAACTAATGCAAAAATTAAAAAAGAAAATGACTACCCTTGCTTATTAAAAAATTTAAGAGGATGTTGTTTTAGGATTTTAAGAACCATCTAATGTAATGCAAAGTATATTAATTTTGTCATCAGAAAGAATGCAGTTTAAATGCTAACCCAACTACTCCTCAATGACCTCGGTCAAGTTATTTACTTTCCCTGGGCCATGGCCGCCTCCTCATCTGTAAAATGGTGAAGTAACAGTTACCAAACATAATTGTGGAAAGAGATTGAGTAAGTTAAGTTGCACTCATAGAGAGAGTACTTAATAAAAGGTAGGTCTTAGCTGACTTTTATTTAATACATGATTGGATTACAGTCCCATTTCAACAAATGAGCTTTCTTAAGAAAATGGTCAATCAGAATCCTTCCTTGATTATTTATTTTACCTTTCAGCAGGCTTCCTTACATTGGGAATGACTTACCTCAAATACACTTTGGAAAACATAATTAATACTTTAATCTCTTGTTCTATCCCTGAAGATCTTGCAATCATTTATAAAACCACCACCACCCCCGACCCCCCACTGCCTGGCCAACAAGAAAAACAGCCGACACGCACTAGGGGCCTAGAAATCTGGGGCCCACATAGCACTACGAAGGGTCTTCAAAAAGTCGGTGGAAAAACTTAATTAAACGATTATGGGACTTTTACACGAACTTTTAAAGCTCGCTCATACATGATAGAATGTGACATGCGATTTCATTTTTAATCCGTGTGCTTCTAACCAGGGCAACAAGAGAAACCGAAAGCTGCAGGTTTCCACAGACACGAGTGCCGAGCGGCGGCGGCGGATTCGAGCAAACATTGAACCTGAGGCTTTCTGCGGAAAAGATCTGACGACGAAGACCCCCGTTTCAGCCCCCCTTGAATCGGGCCGCCCTGGCTGGGTCAGGAGGGCAAGTCTGAGCTCTCCGAGACCCGGAGATGGCTAGTCCAAATCTGCCTTCCTCTCTGGTTTCCAAAGGAAGGAGAATCTATGACTGGGACCGGAGCCCCCCGCTTCCCCCCGCTAACCCCACACTCCCGCGACCCGCGTCCCTCGGCCTCGCCAAACAGCGGATTCCTGGGCCCGACCCGGTCAATGACTGTGCAAAGCGGCATTTCCATCTCCGTTCTCTACTGGATCACCCGAGAGCATCACGCCAAAGGGCCTCAGGGACGATATGGGGCCGCATGAGGGGCTCCTGCAACCGCAGCTACACGGAGGACTCGGGGCGCCTTTCCTACCTGAATGTAGTCAGCGAAAAGCTGTAGCCCCGTTCCGCCATCTTTACCCGGAGGTCCGCTGCACGACTACACACATGCGCAGTACTGCCTGTCGGGCTTCATTTTCCCCGCCCCGGGGTCGTTCCTTCCGCCCTCTGATTGGCGGAGAGGCGAGCCGCCGCGGGGCATGCTGGGCATTGTAGTTCTAGTGGTCCGTCCCTCAGGACTCCGCGTCAGTGCGCCTGCTCGAGGTAGGGTTGACCCCGGCAAGCCGTGGGGGAGGCCGCTTGGAGCTGGGAAGATGGCGTCGGCCATGCTGCTCTTGGTCGTTACTCCGTGGCCCGCGGCACGGGGACTCCTGCGAAACTGTTGGGAGCGGTTGCAGTGGAGCCTCCTGCGGAGTCGACCAGGCGTTCCGGGCCCTCCTTGGGGTAAGTGGAGAAAGTCGCAGTGGGAATTGGGCTTGAATCAGCGCGCCGTAGACGTAACTGATGCCGGGTGCCTTCACCCTGTGCTCTGATATGAGGCCCTGCCTAGGGGACATGCAGACATGCAGTCTCCTTCTCTCTCTCTCTCTCTGCCTAGGGGACATGATGCAGTCTCTCTCACTCTCTCTCTCTCTGACACACACACATGTTCTGATTGCCCCACGAGTGCACACAGAATGTAATTCCAGCTTATAACTTGGCGTCAAGGCCTGCTACGGTCAGGATCCTTCCTTTCCTGCGCTTAGAATGCACCCTCGATATGACAAAATAATAAATTATAAAATGTCAAAGGGTTCATGAGGGAGGAGGGAGCGGAGAGGGAGGGGAAAAATGAGGAGCTGATGCCAGGGCCTTAGGTAGAGAGCAAATGTTTTGAGAATGATGAGGGCAATGAATGTACAAATGTGCTTTACACAATTGATGTATGTATAGATTGTGATAAGAGATGTATGAGCCCCTAATAAAATGATTTTTTTTAAAAGAATGCACCCTCACCTCGTCTGTGGCGTTTGAGTTCCAAGGACGAAGCCTGGTTGCTGTATAATCAGCACCAGGAATTCATTTTAAATTTAAAATTCCAATTAAAATGAGTTCCTGGTGATTGATTGTACAGCAACCAGGTTTTGTCCTTGGAACTCAATCACCAGGAATTCATTTTAATTGGAAGTTTCTTGGATGTTACAATCGCCATAGCTTGGGTGTTTACATTTATTGGATCTGTGAAGGTATCCCACGTTTTCTAGCAAGCAGTATGATAAATAGCCAGTCCAACATAAGAGCCCACTATATTGTCAAGCAGTGTGTTAACGTTGTCGTTAATGGCAGGAGAGTTGATAGAGTCGCATGCATGCCGAATAGACTGGGTTTCCTGGACTGTTGACTTTGGAAGCACAGTGCCAACCCTTACAGCTAGTGATCCAGTGCTTATCGGCTGGTCACACTGCAGGATTGATGTGCTAATCAGTAAACCTTAACTCTTTGGATAATCCCCATGGGTCCCTCTTCTTTACAGTGACACTCAGAGAGGGCCCAAGATCACGCCCAGAGAAGCAGGCACTTGCGTGAATTCAAACAGCACCTGCTCTGATTAGTCCTACGTTCGCTGTTGTTAGAAGCCTTGAGTCCTTTCCAACTCATAGTGACCCCATGTGCCCGCTTCTTTGCCGTCCTCACAGTCGGTGACCCGCTTAGTCCACGGTTGCAGCCCTCTTCTCACGGGTGTTTGTCTTTCACTCAGTGTCTACCAAGCATGATGACCTTCTGAAGGGACTGGTCTTGGTCCTGATAACAAGTCCTCACCTCCAAGGAGCATCCTGGTTGGACTTCCTCCAGGATAGGCTTGTTTCTTCCATGGTGCTTTCAGTATTTATCGCCACTGCCCTAATCCAGAGGCGTCCAATCTCTGCCAGTCTTTCTAGTTCATCCGCCAGCTTTCACATGCACCCGAGGCGAATGGAAATACTATGGCTTGGGTCGGGTGCACCGTAGTCTTGAAGTGTATAGTGCATGAGGTGAGAAACTCGACAGAACTTCGTGTTTCATTTCAAGTCCCTCTGAAGAAACAGTTCAGTTTGAGGGTTGTGTGTGTGTGGTTGGTTGTTGTTTTTTTAATTCCCTTATGATCTCTTATTTAAGTCTAGTATGTCTTAATGGCTAAGTTTTCCTGTTAAGTCTTTTTTATTGACTATTACAGTTTCTAAATTATCTTTAATGTTATCCAGAGAGACCAGACCCTGGAAAAGGACATCACGCTTGGTAAAGTAGAAAGTCAGTGACAAAGAGGAGGCCCCTCAAGGACAGGGACTGATAGGGTAGCTGGCAAAGAGGTTTCCAGCCTAGCAGTTGTGAGGGTGGGCAGGACTGGGCAGTGTTTTGTTCTGTTCTGTTGTACATATGGTCACCCCAAGTTAGAACTAACTACGTGGCAGCTAACAACAGGTATATGTAATACGTGGGCATGCCCCCCCACCCCCCTCCGGCACTGGTTGTTAAATAGCCATTTAAAAGCTAGAAATGGATTCTGTAACTCTATGTTTTATTTTTTAGCACCAGCATTAGCAGCCCCGAGCCCGGCTGTATTTGCAGAACCGGCAAATGATTACAGTGGAAGTAAGGACATTTCTAGCCTCTTGGATAGTATCTTTTGGATGGCAGCTCCTAAAAATAGGCGCTCTATTGAAGTGAACCGATGTAGGAGAAGAAACCCTCAGAAGCTTATTAAAGTGAAGGTAATGTGGCCATTGTTGTGGGTCTACTTCTGTCCAGGCCCACCAGTGGACGTGCTGATGGGATAGCCACCTAGCTTATAAATTGTTCTCTGATTCTATATATTTATTGGCTTTTGACCTAAGAAAAAAAGAATAAAAAATACTCTCAGATTATGTATATAATCTGCCTTCCCGCCTAAATATTAAGACATAGTCAAGGAACTAGTTTGGAGATGGGACAGAATATTCAGTTATGAAGTGCTTGGGCAGCTTTGGACGTGTGAGCTACGACAGTCTTGAGCCCTGTGATTTTGAACTGCGTAAGGGTAGACATTAACTATGGCAGCATTGAAAGTTAATAAGTATATTTAATTGTATTATTGTGTACATTATACTATAATACTGATTTAATATTTCATATGTTTTATTTGACATATCTACTTAAAATGCTGTGAAGAAACTCCTCACTAAACATTGAGTTGATTCTAATTCCTTGTGACCCTATAGCACAAAGTAGAACTGCTTCCTGAGCTTTCTTAGGCTGTAAATCTTTACAGAAGGAGGGAGCCTTATTTTTCTCCCACTAAGTGGCAGGTGGGTTCAAACTGCAGTTAGTAGGCTAACATGTAACCAACAATGCCACCAGGGCTTCTTAAGGTACTCCTTAGGTATGTAATAAAGAGTAGCTAATTTCCCTAAAATGTACCTAAGTAGTGCATTTTGTTTTACCAAATCTTCATAATAACCCTCCAAAGTAAATAACATTTTCCTAACTTTTAGGCTGGATAAATTACGGTAAAAAAAAATTATTTACCTGTGGTCACTCAGCTATTAGTGGTAGAGCCAGAATGTATCCTCTGGCTGTTTGCCTCTTGAGCCCCCTTTCTCTTGACTCTGTCCCTGTGTGTTCCTGCTCCCAGACAAGTCCATTCTGCCCACATGGATGCACTCTCCTCATTGGTCTAGTGCGCACAAATTAAAGTGCGTACTTGATCAGTTCATGGCCTTAACAGTTAGCCTTTCAATTACTGTTGACTTCCTTGTATTCCACAGCAGCTGTGCTCTTTTATAAAGCTGATTGCAACAACCCACATTCATTGCCATGGAGCTAGCTCCAGCTCACAGTGTGCCTCCATGTGGTAGCTAGGGTTGTCCTGGCTAATCTTTCTTTTAGAGTCTCAGGTCAGACTTTTTCCCACAAGCCCCCTGGGTGAGTCTGAACCAGAGTCATTTGGTTTGTGGTCTAGTGCAAACCATGCACGCCACCCGACTGCCTATAGGTTGGGATAGGCATGTATAAAAACTCATTAAAATTTCCTCAGATGTAATATGATCAATGACTTTAAGCTGTTAACAAAAGAATTATGCCATATAACTGACTTATATTTCTACAGGCATTTGAAAGGGGCTGTGATGAAGCAGGGTAAGATTGATTGAAAGAAAAGGGGCAGAGCGGGGAATTCTTTCCCTTAGTCTCTTCTTGAAATTGTTGGTGTCTGGAGCCTTTTGTTGTGTTAGGACGCTCCTTACTAGAATTTAATTTGGGATTCAGTGAGCCCTGGTTGTCCAGTGTTCACCTGCTAATGAAGAGGTCAGCAGCTGGAGGGGTAAAGATGTAGCAGTCTGCTTCTGTAAAGATTTACAGCCACAGAAATCCAATGGGGGTAATTCTACTCTGTCTTTAGGGTGTCAGAATCAACTCAATGGCAATGTTTTTTGTGGTTGTTTTTAATTGGGATTAAGAGGAATATATGATCTTTCAGCATAAATATCACTGCTGTGTGTAATTAAAAACATAATAGACTTGAATCCTAGTGCTGATCTTTCTAACGGAAACTCAATGATGCTTGTCCTGTTTCTCTATTTAAAAACTAGATGGGGCAGGAAATCATGCAACCCAACACTATGAGAGAGGGACAATGTAAGTCAAATTTTAGTTGTGCTGTAGAATGCGCCTTGTTAAAATCTCTTTTACTTGTTTTTTTTGTAGTATAATATAGACGTTTGTCCTGAGTGTGGCCATCTGAAACAGAAGCACGTCCTTTGTGGCTATTGCTATGAGAAGGTGCGCAAGGAGACGGCAGAAATCAGAAGACAGATGGGGAAAGCCGAAGGGGGCCCTTTTAAGGCCCCTACTGTAGAGACAACGGTTCTGTACTCGGGGGAGACGCCGGGGGAACAAGACCAGGGCAAGAGGATCATTGAGCGGGACAGAAAGAGACCATCCTGGTTCACCCAGAATTGACGCAACAAGTGTTTAAAGAGGATAACTTCACATAGTAAAACATTGCTCCTGCAAGAAGATGCTTTGTTCTTATGTTACAAATCATCAATATAATTGAAATCATTCTTTACAAGGAATTAGTTTTGTGTGGATTAATTTCAAGAATATATCATGAATAAACTATGTTGGTATACAGTTTATACACTCCACGGCTTTGAGAAAGCAAAACTTTGCGAACACAAAAACAATTGAAAGTTTGTAGCAGTATTGTTAGTTTTTGCTCTGGTTTCTGTTTGTCTGATTTTCCTTACACAAGTCTACGCAAACAACACCTACTAAAAACGTGGTGTTTGAATTCTCAGTACTATTTTCCGCGGTGGTCGTTGTGCTGGAGGAGATCGGATGAAGCCCCATCACTCTTCTGCCACCGTGGAGCATTTAGTCTTGCATTTAGTTTTGTTTTAGACAGTTAAAATTACCTAGTGTATCTGTCATGTTATTTTTTTACATGTATGATTCTATGACAGTTATGCTCAGCATGCACTTCATATGTAATTGCTATGTTAATATCCTTAGGTGGTAGAAATAGCTCTACATTTCAAGAAACCAGGATGTATTAAATGATTCATGAGATATAAGAAGATACGAGTAAATTCAGTAGTACACAAAAGCTGTGCTAAGAATGTCTTTACATTTTCCTTCCTATATATAGGTATATAGGAATATCTACACGTGTGTGGTACATGCATATACATGTATAGGAATATGCATACATACCATCCATATATGTGTGTATATACCTATATACAGATGTGTAGGAAGGAAAATATATATTATTAGCTGTCTACTCACTGCAACCCTTTGTATAACAGAACCAAATGCTGCCGGGTCCTGTGCCATCACGGTTGCTTGCTCTTGTTTGGGCCCAGGTGTCGGCCCATCTTCCTGAGCTCCTTCCTCTGATGTGTGCCCCTACCAAGCATGGTGGCCTTTAGGGACTCTCATGGCATGTCCAAGTGATGTGAGAGATGCTCACTGTCCTTGCCGCTAAGGAACATGCTGGCCATATTCCAGGACCAATCTTTAGACAATCTGGTTTTTGGTTGGTTCTTTTGGCATTCTGGTAATTCCAATATTCCTTGCCAGTACCACAATTCAAATGTATCAATTCTTCATTCTTATTTAATGTCCAATTTTCACACGAATAGGAGACTTGAAAATACTATGCCTTGGCACCATAGTCCTAAAAGTAACATCCTGGCTTTTCAGCACTTTAAAGAAGTCTTGTGCAGCAGATGGACCCCATGCAGTTAGCACATGGGCTCCAAGTCTTTGTTTTCAGCAAGCAAGATTGGGTTGTCTGCATATCACAGGTTGTTAATAAGCCTTCCTTCAATCTGATGCCACTGTTGTTTATATAATCCAGCTTCTCTGATTATTTGCTCTGCATATCCTTTGAATATGGTGAGAATACAATCTTTTCACATACTTTTTGAGTTTAAACCCTGCAGCATGCCTTTGTTCTGTTCACAAGATCCTCTTGATCCATGTCTTAAGTTACACATGAGCTCAATTAAGTGTTCTGAAATTCCCATTCTTAAGGCTATCCATAAGATTCACACAGTTGAATACCTTAGCATAGTCAATAAAATACAAGTAAACATCTTTCTGGTAATTTCTGCTTTCAGCCTAGGTCCATCTAACATCAGCAATTAAATCCCTTAGTCCACGTCCTGAATCCAGCCTGAACCTGCAGCTCCCTATCAATGTACTGCTGCAACCATTGTATGATCATCAAAATCTTGCTTGCATGGGATGTCTGATATGGTTCCATAATTTGAGCATTCTATAGGGTCACCTCTGTTTGCAACGGGTACAAATACGGATCTCTTCCCGTCAGTTGTCCAGGTAGCTGTCTTCCACATTTCCTGGCACAGATGAGTTTTCAGTGCTTCATCAGCTTGTTGAAACATTTCGATTTGCGTTCCATCAATTCCTGGACACTTGTTTTCGGCTAACAATGCTTTCAGTGCAAGTTAAATTTCCTCCAGTACCATTGCTTCTAACTCATGTGCTACCTTCTGAAATTGGTAAATTACTGACTTTTTTTTTTGTACAGTGACTAATTTCCATTTTTGATGCTTTCTGCGTCATTCAAAATTTTTACTATAGCTAGAATCCTCAAATATTGTAACTTGAGGCTTGAAATTTTTCTCGGTTGCTTTCAAATTCAGGTATGCTGTACTCTTTGGGTTTTCTAATTGTAGGGCTGCACGTTTCATTATACTACTTCTAAAATGGCTTGTGTTATCCTTTAGTGTTTTTATGTCTTTATGACAATAGCTTCCTTAACTCCCTGCTACTAATTTCATGTTCCGTTTTCATCATCCCCCTGTTCATCCTGAACTCAGGATTTATTGTTTCCTGCCAAGGCTACTACCACAGTGTACTACACTACGTACCTATGAGCACATACCTGCCCCTTAGACCAGTGGTTCTCAACCTTCCTAATGCCTCAACTCTTTAATACGGGTCCTCATGTTGTGGTGACCCCCAACCATAAAATTATCTTCGTTGCTACTTCATAACTAATTTTTCAGGTGACCCCTGTGAAAGGGTCATTTGACCCCCAGGTTGAAAACTGCTGCCTTAGACTGGAGATTATAACCAGACTTGGCAGATAAGGACAATCTCTAGTCATGTGGGTTAGAAGTCAGGCTGCTGCTGTTCACCACAAGGTCAGCAGTTCGAACCCACCAGCCGTTCCGAGGGAGTCATGGAAATCCACAGGGGCAGGCCCACTCTGCCCTCTAGAACCCCTGTGAGTCCCAATCACTCGGTGGCAGTGAGTTTGGATTTGGGGAGCTGTGTTGACCACTTTGTCAGTATGCATCTCTTCTCCCACTGTCTTCGCTTGGTTTCACTAGTCAGTTTTCTCTTGCTGTTTCCCTCCCACTTGCTGTTCCAGTCCGCCCTGCTCTATGCTCCTCTTTTTCCCACCTCTGAAAACTCAGAGTACCCCAGGATTCCATCCTTGGAATGCTTTTTACTCACCTTGGTGATTTCATCCAGTCTACTGACTAAATACTAACTAGATAGCGATGCCTTCCAGTTTGGTATTTCCGACATGGCCTCTCTGAACTCCAAACTCAGCTTCAACTGCCTGCTCTGCACCTCCACTTGACTTTCTTAACAAGTGACCAGTCTTCAGGTACTAGCTTCTCTTGCAGTCCTGCTGATTTCCTCAGCCGCCTCCATCTCATTTGAAAGCAAGTCCACTCTAGTGTCTCTGTCCCAAACAACCTTTGTCCTTCCTCCCCATCCAACACCAAATATGCAAGTCCCATGGTTCCACAGTTTATTCCAGAATCTTGACTGGGGATCACTAACCACCCTGCTACCTCCTGAGCAGAATCCCCGACATCTTGCCTAGAATAACAAACCGCCCCACACATCGGTCTCTTTGCTTCTTCTAGCTTGGCCTCCTATGTACAGTCCACTCTCCAGGCAGTAGCCAGAATTCTTGAACACAAAGCATTTCTCCACTCACAACCTGAGTGAAAGATGCAGACACATGAAGATACATTCACAGTTCGCGAATGCTGACAAGTCCATCCCACCTTAGCAACCCCCTGTGTAATAGAGCGCAAGGGCCCCATAGGATTTCTTGGCTGTAATCTATGGAAAGGAATCTGGTGGTGTGGGGTAGATGGTGGGTGCTAACTGCAGAGTCAGCAGTTTGAAACCACCTAGGTTTTCTGCTCCGGTAAAATGTACGCCCTCAGAAACCTACAAGGGCAGTCCTACTCTGTCCCTAGCGTTGCTATGGGTCGGAATTGACTGGATGGTTGTGAGTTTTGTTGTTTTTAAATCTTTATGGAAGCAGATCCCAGCGCGCCTGTGATGCTGCCTATTGTGTTTAAAAGCCAACCTTCCATTTACCAGCCAAGTGCAAACCATTTTTACCACCCCTAATTAGCCAGTGGCCATCGTGTTAATGCCCACGTACGGTGGTTCATGTGTGTCAGTGGGCATTAACTCCATAGGATTTTCAATGGCAGACTTTTTGGGAAGTAGATCACCAGGCCTTTCTTCCAAGTGACCTCATGCATGTTATTAGCAACTGAGAATGTTAACCATTAGGGAACTGGAAGATAATGAAGTCCCTTCATATATATATGTATGCATTGTATATGTTCATAAAAACCAGAAACCAAACTCGCCACCTTTGAGTGGCTTCTGACTCATAGCGACCCTATAGGACAGGGAAGAGCTGCCCCTGTGGATTTCCAAGACGGTCTCTGTAGAAGAATAGAAAGCCTCGCCTTTCTGTCGTGGAGCGGCTGGTGTTTTCAAACTGTTTACCTCCCAGGAGCCCAACACATGACCACGCTGCCACCAGAGACCCACATATACTTGTATACTATAACTATATTGCTTATGACTAATTAGCTTTGGTAAATCAGAAATATTGGAGGTGTACTATATAGGTCTCCGTGAACAGAATCAACTCTGGCAAGAAACAAGTACACAGATGATTCTCCAGTCCCTGAGTGCTGCCAAAGTAGTCCCATTACTTACAGAAAGATTGAGGTGTGAACCTTCCCAGAGGTGCCTTGAATGGGAGGCCTGGCACTCTGCCTCTAAAAGGAGCCCCACAGAGAGCAGTTCTATTTGTCATGCATGGGGTCACCGGGAAACGTCAGAAACTCATGATTGTGTCGCCAAGTAAACCCTGATTTGAGGATTGCTTTAACACCCAGAGAACTGTTTTCTATCCCTGGCCCCACCCTCCCATATGCAATTGTAATATTTCAGGGACAGGATTCCTGCAAAATACTTTAACATGTGCTGAGAAACGCCACGGTTTGTGAGTAACATTTCTTTTCCTGGCACACATGCAAAAATAGGTGGTGTTGTGCAGAGTTGATCTGGTCGTTTCCACACACTCCCAGCTCACAGTCATCAGGTCAGTTCTGGTGCAGAGGAACCCATGGGGCAGAGTGGAACTGCCCCTCTTGGTTTCTGAGATTGTAACTCCTTAAAGCCTCATCTTTCTTCAGAGGAGCAGCTCGTGGTTTTGAACTGCTGGCCTTGCTGTTAACAGCCCATCAGTAGCCACGACACCAGGAGGGCTCCTTCTAGATCAGGTAATAGCATTTAAAATTTTTTTGCTTCTGTGACAGAATGCCTGTTTGTCAAATTAATACGAGGGGGCTTCAAGAAGTTCATGGAAAGACTCCTTTATCCTGTAGCTCCATTTTTCCATGAGGTTTTTGAAACTGGCTCTTTCAGCAAAATGCAGTAAGTAACAGCACAGCTGTGAGCAGCCTAGGAGGACCTTCCCACCTAAGGCAGCGAAGAGCATGCCCCGGGTGGCTAATGAGGACACGCTGGGCCATTCTTCACCGGGCCCTTTTTTTTTAACCTCACTGAAAATATTTTGCAGAGTTCCCGTCATTCTTCCTAGCCCCTGTGCCTCCCCATCTGTGAAGTACCTAATGGAAGGTTGGGGTTGCAATTGGAGCAAAGAAAGGAGAAAAGCCAGCAGGCCGAGATGCCCTGGTTTCCTCTCCCTCCACCCCGTTATTTAAGCTCCGTGCAGAGTGCCAGTGAAGCCTTGGAACCAGTATCTGGGACAGCCAGAATTTTACCAGGCGTCCTGGGAAGGCTCACTAGGGGGCAGCAGGCGAATTGCATGGAGTCTTGTCCAAGCAGGATCCACTGCTGCAACATGCTTGGAACCTTACTGTGTTTCTGCCAAAGACGCCAGCCGGTGGCTGATAGACAAAACGACAGCAGGGGCAGCCTGTCCGCATGCAGCAAAGGCCGCAGCAGGGACAAAATGAAACCTCTGCACACCGCGCGCACCCTTTCCTCGTGCTGCCCTGGTTCACCGAGCTGTCCCTCTGGGCCGCTCTCTCTCTCTTTTTAAAAATACTTTTATTGGGGGCTTTTACAGCTCACCACAATCCATACATTCCTTCAGTGTGTCAAGCACATTTGCACATATGCCGCCATCATCATTTTCAAACCATTCTCATCCCACTTGAGCCCCTGATATCCGCTCCCCATTTCTTCCTGCTCCCTCCCCTGCCCGCCCTCCCTCAGGAACCCTTGATAAGTTATAGATTATTTCCTTCCATATCTTACATCGTCCTCTGTCGCTTCTCACCCACTTTTCTGTCATTCTTCCCCCTGGGAGGGAGTTCTAGATTGATCCTTGTGATCAATTCCCCTTTTCTCCCCCCACCCTTCCCTAAACCTCCTGTTATTTCTACTCTCCTTGTTGGCCTCGAGGGGTTTATCTATCCTGGATTCCCTGTGTTGTGGGCTCTTA
>NW_022103904.1:9515839-9517861 GCF_000313985.2 Echinops telfairi
AGAGCTCTCGTGTGACCCTCTTGTCTAATTTCCTTATTGATCTCTAGTCCCTTATGCTCCCATATTATCAAGCATTTCCATTAGGATACCACAACCACCTAATTAATAGTCAAACACTCTTGCCAAATCTTTCTACCTAGTTTTTCTTCTTCTCTGGTTGCCTATCTCAGTTCACTCATCCACTTGTTTAACAAATATGTCTGTCCAGCCTATAGTGTCCTTCTGCTTAGCTAATTGTCACTTCAGGTTTAGTGCTAGACTCCTAACCCTCACCAGCTAATCCTATAGCTACTCCACTTTTCCACATCTTGGTAAATAAACCACCTCTTATAAAATAAAACCCTATTCATTTTTAATTTATCTCTTTTCCTCCCCTCTCACATCTAATTCATAAGTAGCTTCTTTTGCCTTTCCATCTCCACACCCAAAACATCTCTTGAGTATCAGCTGGCATTAGGGTTGGAGTGATAGGCAGGGAGGCTGCAAGGAGGGTCCATTTGAGAGCCAAGGGTGCATCTAGGGAGGCTCGATCAGGGCCTCTGGCAGTGATCTTGAACAGAGAAGGTGCAGCCTGGACCTCTGGGATCATGACCGTGGAAATGGAGAGCACTAGAGGATATTAAGATATTTTTTGAAGCAGAATCAACAGGATTTGGTGATCATGTGCTGGTAAAGAGATAGGAGCAGGAGAAATCCAACATTTTCCCCAGATTCCCAGCTGAGCAACAGAAAGCCTGTTACGAGGACATTTATGTGAGATGAGAAGTTCATTGGTCATGCCAGTGTTTAACACTCTCAACTGCTAACCAATGGTTGGGAGGTTTGGGAACACCCAGAGGCTCCCTGGCTGGAAACCTTGGTGAGCACAGTCTACTGGATCACAAAGGGGTCACCGTGAGGCAGGATTAACCGGAGACAAGGTGTGCTGTCAGTGGTGTCAGATGAAAGTAAATTATAAGGGGAAAAAATCAAGATGACAATTTTTGACAAGTCATAGAGTTATATAATCAATAGTTATTAGAGACCCAAACTAAGATGGCAAAGTGGCCAATGGATATGTAAATATTTAAATTTGGAAGTAGTCAAATTTGGAGTATTATTTAAAGCACGAAGATAAAAGAGACTAGCCAAGGCAAGGTCTCAGAGAGAAGAGAGCCCCAAATTCAGCCTGCCTACGAGACAGTTGGGACATTGGAGCACCACCGATACCCAGAGAGGAAAGGATTGCCCCTAAAAGGGAATCGCCAATTCTGCCTAACGTTGTTGGGGAGTGAAATAAGATGAGACTATAAAAGTGCTCAATTATGGTGGCAAATGGAATTCATTTTTGACATAGCAAAAATGATTTAACTTGAGTGTTGGAGGCAGAAGCCAGATTGGAGTGGGCTGAGAGGGGCTATTTGCTGAGAAGGAGGAGGCAGGGTTCCTAGAGAGCTCTTTGCACAAGCTCTCCTTTGCAGGGGAGGAGAGAGAAATGAGGGGATAGCGAGGGGAGGCTAGAGTGTGTGTGGTTAACTGAAAAAGCAAGCATTTGTGTTCGTTGAGAGTATCTAGCAAAAGAGGAGGTGCCCAGGAGAGATGGCAAGAGAGGCAGAAAGATGAGAAAGACTGAGACATCTCGAATGCAGTGTTGAGAGAGAAGGGGTGCAAAGCTTTCATGAAGAAGTGAAAAGGCTCCTGTGTTGTTGTAACCTGTTGTTGTTGAGTTAATTCTGACTCGGAGACCATCTGGGACAAAGAAGAACTGCTTCATGGGGTTTCTGGGGCCATATGACCTTGTAAACACAGATTGCCACATCTTTCTCCTACAGAGCAGCTAGTAAGTTTGAACCACTAACCTGATTAACAGTCAACTGCTGAGCCAACACACCACAAGGGGTCCCTTTGTATTCCTCCACTGGAGGGTTAAATGAAGAGAAAGAGTTGGGGCAATGTTGAAGCAAGTTCATATCAAAAAGAACACTTTGTTCATTAGAAATGATGAGCAGAGCCAGGGGCTTAAGTGGAGAGCAAATGTTTTGA
>NW_022103904.1:9518339-9522164 GCF_000313985.2 Echinops telfairi
ATAAGTTATAGAATATTATTTTCATATCTTACATCATCCTCTGTCACCCTTCACCTACTTTTCTGTTGTTTGTCCCCGAGAGGGAGTTATATGTTAATCCTTGTGATCTAAATAGTTTTATTGGCAGATACTTCACATGTAAATTAATTGAGTGGTTTAAATATGAGGGAAGTACCAAACAAAAACAAATAACCTGTCATATTTTTTTTTTCCCAAACCTAGGTAAAATGTAAAATTCTGTTAAATTTTTTTAACAGAATAACCTTATCATCTTCAATGTATTCCCCATTACATATAACACATTTGTCAAATATGCAAGTCCATTCTTGGAAACACTTTTCAAACGCATGTGTTTGGATAGCTGACAGCACCTCCCTTGTTTTTTTCTTCACCTCTTCTATGTCATCAAATTGCTGTCCTTTCATGTCCCTCTTCATTTGTGGAAACAAAAAGAAGTTGCATGGAGTGAGGTCAGGTGAGTAAGGTGCATGGGACAAGAGAGATATGCTGGGGTTTTTGGGGGGTTGGTTTTTTGGGGTTTTTTTGCCAAAAACTGGCTCACTGAGATGTCTGCATGAGCAGGTGCATTGTTGTGGTGGCAAAACCAGTCCCCCATCTCCCACAAAGCAGGCCTTTTTTCCCCACACACCTTTACACTCATTTTAGAACCTCTAAATAAGAAAGCTTGACTATTAGTCAGACCTGGTGGAAAGAACTCCAGATGCACTACAAGTCAACACTTTCATCTGTTTGAAAAGTTGGCAGATGTCCAGAACAAGGTTTGTCATCAATTGACATTTCAGCTTTTGGGAAATGAGAAAACCACTCATACAATTGAGGTTTTTCCCTTAGTGCTGGCCTTGTAAGTTGTGTTCAACATGACAGCAGTTTCTGCGGCATTTTCCCTGAGCAGAAAACAAAATTTCCAGCTGCACACTCTTCTCTTAAATTAGCCATTACAAAAAACAAGGTAGGAAAACTGCTTTTATGAAAAAATTCACCGTGACCAGAAATAACTTTCCCAGGGAATGCCTCTGGGTGCACTAACTCAGAAATAGTTGCTGGATGCTTGCCTGTGGTTACTATGAAAGCTCTGCTCTGCCCAGTGCAGTTTTGTTTTTTGGGGGGGAACCCCTCATATCTTAAAGAGAATGTACGTATATCACCACAATCAATTTCAGAATATTTTCTTCATTCTTGTATCTATTATTATTAGCTCCTCATTTCCCCCCTCCCTAACCTCCCCTGTCATAACCCTAAGAAACTATTACCCTAGTTGCTGTCTCTTTAGATTTACCTATTCTGAATTTTATATAAAGAAAATCATTCTAAAAAAGAAAACACAGAAAATAATCAATTCAAAAGATAGTAGAAAGTAATGAAATCTAAGATCCATAGAAAATTATGAAACTAAAGCAAGTTAAAGTTGATCAAAAGGAAAAACAACATTGTTAAGATGTTCCACCGTAATCTAACTTGTCTGCCAGCTTGTTGTACTGTGGTTGGCTTGTGTGTTGCAGTATGTTGGAAGCTATGTCACTGGTATTTCAAAGCCAGGAGGGGCACCAAGAGTGAACAGGTTTCAGCAGAGCTTCCACAGTAAGAATAGACAACCAAGAAGGGCCTGGCTCCTGGCTTTGGAGAAAGAAGCCCCGGAAAAGCCGATGCATCACTTTACAATTTTGTCTGGTACTGGGGGCCTAATGAACGGAGCATGACATTGTCAGAGAGAGCCCTGGAGTGTAGGTCCCGCGGGTCAGGGGCACTCCAAAGTGATGGGAGCAGCTGGTTTCTCCAAGTGGAGCTGGCACCGTGATGTGAGCCAAGTAAAGCACGTGGGAGTGGAGCCTCCAGAATCTTCATTTGCTGATAGGGCACGACTCAAGTTAAGGAGAAACAGCTGCAAAAAATCTGCTAATCATCAGAACTTGGAATGTGTGAAGTATGGAGCTAGGAAAATAGGAAGTGGACAAAAATGAATGGAATGCACAAAGGTCGATAGCTAGGGATGGGTAAGCCGAAATAGACTGGTGTTGGCCACTTTGAATAAGAAAATCATCTGATTTACTATGATTTACTATTCCTGAAATAACACAATCACGCGGAATGGTGTGACTGACATCCATTGTCTAAAAGGACATTGCAAAATCAACCCTTAGGTGTAATGCTGTCTGTGATAGGATTATATCCAGCGCCTTCAAGTAAATCCATTCAATAAAACTGCTATTCAAAGTTATGCATCATCCACAAAAGCTAGTGATGACCAAATTGAAGAATTCTATCGACTTCTCTTAGAAAATAATCAAACATGCAGTCAAGATGCATTGATAATTACTGGTGATTGGAAGGCAAACGTTGGAAACAAAGAGGAAGGACCAGCAGTTGGAAAATACGGTTTTGGTGATAGAAACAAAGCTGGAGAGCACATGATAGAAATGTGCAAGGCCAACGACTTGTTCACAGCAAACACGGTTTTATAACATCACAAAAAGTAACTATACAACATGAACTTCTCCAGATGGAAAACACAGAAATCAAATCTGTTGGACAAGACAATGGAGATGCTCAGTATCAGCAGCTAAAACCAGGCCAGCGCCTGACTGGAACAGACCATCAATTGCTTATATGTAAGTTCAGGATAAAGCTGAAGAAAATTCAACAACCCACAGAGTCAAAATATGACCTGTAGTCTATCCCACCTGACGTTGTGAGCAGCTCAAGAACAGATCTGATACGTTGAACGCTAATGACGGATGACCTGGTGAGATGTGGGAGGACATCAACAATATCATGAAGAAAGCAAAAGGGCCTTCAGAAGACAGGAAAGAAGAAAGCACAAAATTGGATGTTAGAAGAGACTCTGAAATTTGATCTTGGATTCATCAGTCCCTGCCCCTCCGTGAGTCTCTTACCTGTCATCAGAACCAAGGGCTTTGAAGGAGTCCGCCTGTAAAACCACCTGAGACATTGCATTAAGATAGAACTCCATTTCTCATTCTGTCAGTCAGTCAATCTATCTATCATTTATCACTAACTATATATAAAAATATAAGCCTCACTTGTTTTGCTTCTTTAGACAACTCAATCTAAGACAGAAGCCCTAACCCATCAACCCTACAGCCTTAGTCTTGCCATTTAGATTTGGTTTTGTCTAAATGAAAAGGAATTTAGACATTGAAAGGAACATTGAAAAGGAATACAATTTGAGTCCCACAAGAATGTCAAAAGTGCCATTTTTCATGAGGTGCAGACCAGAGTGAAGCATTTGTTGGGGAAGGGTTAGAAAGGTGGAGACACCACCATAAGAGGTGTGTAAATCTACATGGAGGCCATATTGAGAAACATATCTTCACATTTTGATTTTTTGTTTTGTTCTGTAAAGATAGCTATGATTTGTAGCAATACTTTGTGATTTGTCTTTATATTTCTGTGTATTTTTTAAACATAAGATAATTCTACTGAATTAAAATATGTGGAAGGAGTTTGCAAATGGTACTTTTGAAATTATTAGTGAGATAAAGGCAAAGATAATAGAAGAATCCCTTGGCTAAAAGGTTGATGGAGAAAGTAACAGGAAAGGATTGGAGTTGCATTACCTGCACCCACTGATCACACTTAGACTCATGAACAGTGAGTCAGCTACATGTTATGCGCTTCCTGCTGTGTTGTGCTAAGAAGAGCACAGAATCTCCTATATAATGATTGTGCAAAATATAATTCAACTTGTGCCTGATCAACACTTAGAGGTAACTTTCAGTTCACATTGTGGAAAGTAGAGTAACAAGCTAAATAAGATCATCAGGATGTAAACAAAAATAATGCACA
>NW_022103904.1:9522977-9527073 GCF_000313985.2 Echinops telfairi
GGTCTCCTCTGGGAAGATCTACTCAGTGAAGTGGCTGCACGCGGCCACTGGCGCTTGTTCATCTGCCGCACATACATCCTTCTTTGCTGTCCCATCCTGCTCCTAAAGTCTGGTCCAGTGGCATATACTGCCCGTTGGATCATGTACCGTCGATTGTTCTATGGAGGACAGACCTCTCTGGTGGTACTGTCACCTTGTAGGTCTGTGTAATGTTTGGCTGAAAGTCGAGTTATGGGGGCAAGTTCAGTTCCAGGATAACATGGTGACTAAAGTCCGTAGGCTCAGGAGTTCCACCAATGTTTATAAGCCTGAGAAGATTGGTCTTTTGTCTATTTTTGTGTTTTGCTCCACATTTTTCTCACTCTCTTGTGATTCCTTTCACAGTGGTCAGCAGTGGCACCTGGGTAACGCCATGTAGTTCTCACTCTTTTGCTTCTCTAGAGAAGCCAGTCTAACACAGACTTAAACCTCAGTCTTCACAAACCCGAGGCCAGAAAATCAGCGATATATATATCATCTAGGCTGTTGCTTGAGTCGAGAGCCTGGACTCTTCCTCCTAATCCTTTTATAACTGCTTTGCTTCACACCCAGATCCCGTTATGAAACTGATTCCTTTGTGTTTGGTCACATCATGGCGGTGACGTCAACGGCCAAACTAAATCCACTGTCAAGTCGGGTCAAAGCAGAAGTGCTCTTTGTATTTCGGAGGTTGTAGATCTTTCCAGAAGCAGAATCTCTTGTCTTTCTCTTGTAGAACAGCTGATTAGATGCCCATTGAATTTCCTTTCTTCTTTTATTCCTCAAAGTACGACTTCCAAATGGAGCCTTTGTGGTGTTAGGCGCTGGGCTTCGATCTGCATGGTTGGCAGTTCAAAACCACCAGCACTTCCTGTGGAGGAAGACTGGACTTTCTACTCCCGTCGACAGTACAGTCCCAGAAACTCACACCCCCTCTCTATGAATCAGCATTGGCTTCATGGCAGTGACTTCCACACGATGTTGAATAAAAGTGGCCATTAGAGGGCATCCTTGTCTGATTCTTATTTGCATTGTTTTCAGTATACAGGTATTGGGAATACGCTTGGCCATTGGCTTTGCATATATGCCCTTAATTATATTGATGAACTTGCGTTTTGTTTCTATTTTGCAAAGAGGTTTTTCAGGAATGGCTGTTGGAATTTGTCTAGTATTTTCTGCTTTGATTGACATTCACATACAGTTCTTTGGTTTAATTCATCTAGTGGATTATGTTGGTTGTTTTCCAAATGTTGAATCAAATGTGCATACCTAGTGATTCCTCCTCAGTTGTGATGTATTATTATTCTTGTTTGTTATGGTGTTTGATTCAATTGGCAAGAATTTGTTGGGGATATTTGGATCTATGTTCATGAGGGATATTAGTGTATCAGTTCCTCTTTAATGATGTCTGCTTTGCTTTGTTATCAACATTACACATATATCATAAAATTAAATGGAAGTATTTCCTAATTGTAAGTTTTGGAATCATTCGAGTAGAATTGTGAATGTTTTGTAGAATTCTCCAGTGAAGCCTCAAGGGCAAGACTTTCTCTCTTTTAAAAAACTTTTTGTGGTGAATTGGTGAAAGGTTTAAAGAGGAAACCAGGTTTCCAATAGCTTACACATACTTTGTTTTCATATCATTGATTTCAGTTCCCACAATATGACATCACTTACCGCACTTCCTTCTTCTTTCCTCCTTCTTTCTTAACCTTTCTGAACTTGGTCTTTAGGTAAATGATGCCTTTTGACCTCAAATTATTGATTATTTTGAGGTGTTCACACCTCCCTACACCTCCCTATTGTTATTCTTACCTTAGAGACCTGTCTGGTGTTTGGCTGAAAACAGGCATGCGGGCAAGTTCAGTTCCACACCTAAAGGATCACTAAGGGTTTTACCAGTTTCTATCTGATCAGTAAGCCTGGTGTTTTTTATGATTTGGAGTTTTGTTCCACATTTTTCTCCCTCTGTATCCAGGATACCCTAATGCGGCTCCTTTTCGCACCACTGGCAAGGATGAACAGATCATTGGGAGAGGAACTCGGCAAAGGCACAAAAGAACTAAACAATACAAGTAACCACATGGACCTCATAGACACATGCAGAACACATGCTGCCCAATAAAGAGTGGTAGCACACTATATAATCTTCTCCAGTATAGATGGAACATTGTTCAGAGTAGACCATATGTTGGACCACAAACTAAGCATCAGTAAATTTTAAAACATCAGAACTAGGAAGGAAAAACAAGAAGGTTGAGGGTGAAAACTCAAATAGACGGAAAAAGAATAAATAGTAAGTGAAATAAAATGCATTTGAATCAAATTAGAAATGAAAGCACAATGTACTAAAACATTTGGGACATAGAAAGACCAGTGTACAGAGGGTGATTTATAGCAATGGACACTCATATCAAAAATGAAGAAAGAGCCCAAACCAACCCCTTCAACAATTAGAAAAAGAAGAGCAAAAATAGCTTGCAATCATAGAAAAAAAAAGATATAATAAAGACTAGAGCAGAAATAAAGGAAAATAGAAAAATAATAGGAAAAAAACCAAGAAGATTAGAAATTGGTTCTTAAGAGAGATTGCAAGCATCTGCAAAACATTGGCAAATCTGATGAAAGGAAAAGAGATGAGACAACATAAGAAGTGAAATAGATAACATCACAACAGAGTCAATAGAAAATAAAAGAATAACAACGCAATAGCACAACAAACTATACTCCAACAAATTTGACATCCTAGAAGAAATGGATACCCTTCTATATTTCTATAAACACACTATCTGCCTAAACGAACATAGACTGCAGTAGAAATTCGAATAGATCCATAACAAAAAGTCAAGGCCCAGATAGTGTCACTGAGGAATTCTACCAAAGCCAGAGAAAAGCTGACATCAAGTCTATCCCAATTATTCCAAAGTATATAAAGGGGTGGACTACTTCCAAATTCATTTTATGAAGCAAGCACACTTTGATACAAAATACCAGGTCTGATATCACCAAAAAGGAAAATTATATTCCAATATCTCTCTTGATAATAGATGCAAAAATTTGTCAACAACATCCTGGCCAATAAAATACAACAAAAATAATACATCCTGATCAAGTGGGATTCATACCAGCTACGTAGTGATGGCTCAATATTAGAGAAAGAAAATCAACTCAATTTACTGCATAAACAAACTTGGGGTCCCATGTGCCTGGGAGAAATATATTATCAAATATAAGTGAAATACACAAAATGCTAAAGACAAATAGGTATCTTATGTGTATTAAATATTTCACCAAAAATATCAAAAGGGAACCCACAGACTGGGAAAACATTCTTGACAATGACATATTAAACAGAGGACTAATCTCTAAAATTTATAGAAAACTTCAACAACAAAAGTTTTACATTTCATTTAAAGAATGGGTAAAGGACATGAATAGACCACCCAAAATAATCAAATTATTAAGAAATGTCCATGATAATTAACCCTTTGAAAGATGCAAATCAAAACTGCAATGAGGGATTATTTTACTATAGCATTAAAAGCAAAGTTTAAAAATACACAAAATAATTAATATTAGAATACTTGTGAAGGCTTGGAGATACCAGAACCCTCACATACTGTTGGCGAGACTGTAAAATGATGTAGCCTCTGTGGAAAATGGGATAATGCTGCCTCAAAAAGTTGGAACTAGAAATACCACGTGGCCTAGTTATCCATGTGACCCAGCTGGACTTGTTATTCTAGAGCAAGAAGAGTGGTGGCAGTAATAGGTATATACACACCCATGTTCATCAGAGCACTACAGAAAATAGCAAACAGATGGGAAAGACCTAAATACCAACAGGAGAAGGATGGATAAGCAAACTGGCACATGCACACAACGGAATAGTACACAATATTAAAGAATGAAAATGAATCAGCCAAACAGCTAACAGGAACAAACCTGGAGGCCATTACGTGGCGTGCAATTAGTCAATCACAAAAGGAAAATATTGTATAGACCACCACTGTAAAATCTCAAGGAGAGGTTTCCGTGCTAAAAGAGATGTTCTTTGATGGGTACCAGGGATGAGAGA